>NC_133651.1:290431314-290803814 GCF_009905375.1 Apium graveolens
AGTGAGGATCCCGAGTAATCTTGTATATATGGATATGGATATATATATATATATTTATATATATATATATATGGTTATAGTTTTCCAAACTATTAATCGAATAAGGTTTATTCGATAACTTTAGCTTTATTTTATTATTGAATATTATTTGAATATTCATTCGAAGGCTTATGACTCAGTTTATATTATTTAATGAATATTATTTGAATATTCATTTGAGAATCTATGACTCCGATTATTTGCTGAAATATATTCTTTATTTTATTAAAGAATAAGGTGTTAATAATCAAACTTATTTTCGATTATTCAAATAAAGATAATACTTTCATATAAGTATATCTTTGGTTATTTAATACTCGTTTCAAGTATAAGTTTTAATACTTCTACTTCAATTATTTTTATAAAGATTATTCTTTATGGGAATATTATTTAAATAATAATATTCAGTCATTTTCTAAATATTCTGGGGACTGATTTACTTCATTAAATCAACTTTACTCCAAACACTCTTTAAGTGTTTTCGAGTCTTCAAAATGATTTTTAAAGTCAGAGCGGATCCCAAAACTCATTTTTATATTTAAGATCTTCCTTTTTAAGGGGATTTAAATACTCGCTCAAAACCTGGGGAATCCGGCTCTGTGGTGTATTTTATATTCGCAACGAGGTTGCAGTTTTGGTAAATGAATTGATTACTTGCCCAACGTTCGGGAAGTAAGCCCATCTAATTGAGTCGGCATAAGCGACAGGCCGGGGTACGGTCTATGAATGTGTAAGTGGCTGGGTGGCAGTCCATCAACGCGTGAGGGGCCGGGTAACGGTCTAGCGCGAGGTCCTAATACGGCCAGGGTGATGACCGGTGAGGAATTCATCCATCTACAGTAGAAAAGGTTACTTATTGGTATCTTTGCCTGATCAGCAAGATATCTGGTTTATGCCAAAATTCTTTTCCTTTCCAAAATTCATTGGATGTTTCAAACTCTGTTCATACTTTACATAACAGAGGTTCCAGGAAATGTTTAAGAGATATATATATGTGGATATATATATATATCGGGACTAAATAAAGTATCTCGTAACTTTATTTCATTCAATAATATTTCAAAGATTGAATCTATTCAAATCTTGTCTTGTAGTCTCATCTATGTGATGAACTTTTGAAACTGATTATAACTTGAACGGTGGTAGTTCAAGTAGTATTGGGAAAGATATAAGTATATTGGGGTATTTGGTAACCTCATCTTTTAAACTTATATCTAATTAATAATTGTCTTATGAATGACAAAGATTTTCAGAAAAACGTTGAGACAAGGTTAGATATATGAGATCACCTTGCAACGATATTTTTTTTTATATACAGTTATACACTGGGACTTTGTGTATATTATGCATGGAAGATGACTTCCAATATTTTGAAAAGTATATATGTATATATACTGAATATTTTGCGACTTCATCGTATTAAGATATCAAACTTGGTTCATTTCTTTGACCAAGACTTTCATGAGTATTATGAGTAGGCTCATATATTGTAAATCATTATACATATTATTTTGGTGGGCTTGCTGCTCACCCTTGCTTTATTTCTTCATCACACAACAACAGTTAGGAAAGATGGCCAAACTCCAGCAGACCCAGCGCAAGCGCGTGGGAAGCGTCCCACGTATTCCCGTTGATGTTGTAGCTGCTATAGCTGCAGAGGTAGATCTATTGTAGACCAGACCATCTACTTTTGAGAATCAATTATGTATAATTATAACTTGTGGCAGATAATGGCAATTAACTGTAAATTTATCAAGTAATCATTTTGGGTTGTAATAACTTTTAAATTGTGGATTCAAAGACTTGTACTTATTTAAATTTCATCTCTGAGACTATAACGGGTTGTGGTGTGTGTTAGTGTGGGGTCACAGCATAAGGTTATTTATTATTAATTAAGTGAAGTGATATTGTGGAAAGAAAGACCGTGACGACCCGGATCCCCGACCCCGGATCTGGGGGTGTTACAGAAATGGTATCAGAGCTAAGCGTTATAAACCTCAGAGATGATGGGGCGTTAAGATAATAAGTTCACTAAGATAATAAGAACTCTTGCCAAGTTCATAGTCGGGCTACCTAACGTAGCACTGACAGTTAAAACCCTTATGGGAACCCTTATAAATATCGTGATAGGAGCGTAGTTCTTTATCGTATATGGTAGCGGGACTCCGAACCCTGAGGTTGAGGAGCAACACCGCGATGATATTTTATTACTAATTGGAGATCGGATTGTGGATCCGATAGAGTGTCCTAATGCAGGACCGGATGATGTTGATATTGAGGATTTAGCGGTTGAGGATGTTGTCCTAGAAGGGATAGTTGTTGAGGAGGATCCCATGGAGGATCCTGACAGGATTGGATAAAGGACCACTGATGAATTGATGACCATGGTTTGGTCGACTACCAGAGGTAGGATTGGCCGGTCACTACCGGAGGTTCGTTCAAGTTATAAAGATAGTAGCCCCTTTAACGCGGCTTACTCGTAAGACTGAGAAGTTCGAATGGACAGAGAAATGCGAGAACAGCTTTCAAGAACTGAAGCAGAGGTTGGTGATGGCCCCTATGCTGGCATTGCCGGATGGAAAAAGGAGATTTTGTGATTTGTAAGTGACGCTTCGCATAAGGAATTAGGGTGCTTCTTAGCACAGCAAGATAATCGCGTCTGCGTCAAGACAATTAAGGTAATATGAAATTCAATATCCCCGCCCATGAGCTTAGGCTCGTGGCAATAGTTTTACCCTAAAGATTGGAGGCACTACTTGTATGGAGAGAAGTGCGAGAATTACCTAAGCCATAAGTGCTCTAGTACATTCTTACGTAGAAAGAGCTCAACATACGCCAGAGGAGGCGGTTAGAGCTAATCAAGAATTATAATTGGGAGATTCTTTATCATTCGGGGAAAGCCAATATGGTGGCTGATGCCCTTAGTAAAAAGGAGAGACTCAAGATGATAATGTCTTTTGGAGAGTTTATAAGAGATTTTGAGAAAATGGAAATAGTAGTGAAGGTAACCGGAGCCGGTACCGAAAAGCTGTTTGAGATTGCAATACAGCCCGAATTATTGGAAAAGATCATATTGTGCCAGAAAAAGTTATGAATGAAGGCAGGGAGCCAACAATTAGATAAAAGATTAATATCGAGAAAGATAATAAGGGAATAATGAGGTATTCCTATAGAATTTGGGTTCCGAAAGTTCAAGAGCGTAAGGATGAGAACTTAGATGAGAGCCATAGTTTGAGGAATAAGATTTAGAGCAAACCCTGAACGTGATAGTCAGGGAGGTCGCCATCAAGATAGAAGGAACCCATGACATAATGGAGTGGAAAATGAGGATTTTAAATTAAAAGATGATCCCAATTATGGGGAGTAGGATGAAACATTTCATACTAAGGAAACAGAAAGTCGAGTAAGGAAAGGAGACCCGAGACGGTACTCCTATACGGCAATTCATGGACCTGTCTAGACAGAACTTAGACTATTATCCCCAACCACCACCTTGAGGAAACAATGTGGTGTGAAATTCTTTCAGGACCTTTAAGTCGCTAAGCTCTCAGAGTTCCATGGAACAAGCTGACCCAGCCGAGGCAAGAGCCTGGCTAAAGGAAATATAGGAATCATTTGAGATTCTAAATGATTGACGAATCTCAAAAGGACTGTTTTTGTCACTTACCCTCCCAAGAGAGAGACCACCCGTTGGTGAAAGACCAAGAAAGGCACGGAGCAAGAGGTTAGAATAAACTGATTTAAGTCCAGTCAATTGTTTTCGGGAAAGTAATTCCCAAAGATAAGGAGATAGTGTAAAAGCTTTAGAGCCAGAACAAAGGCAGACAAGTATGATAAATTATGAATCTAAGTTGTAAAAGTTGTCAAGATTCGTTCTGAGGACACGAATCCAGAATGACGGGATGTTTGAAATCAATGCTTATATTATGATTAGTTTGTGAAATAATGATAAGAGAAAGGAAAATAAAAAGAAACTGAAGTGGAAAGGAATATAAAGGCAATAGAGTTTGAGGAATGATAAGGGAGTTGGGTATGAGGAAACCCTAAAGACTCATAGCAATAGAAATAGAAAAGTATGTAATCGTCAGGATGATGATGATCCACCATGAGTTAAAATTGATGGTTGAAGGCATATGAGATACATATATTGTACCCCCTTTAAGTTGGGAGGATTCGAGGAAACCTTGAAATAGTTCGAAGGATAAATAATGAGACGCGGATAGACTGAGGAGACAAGGAAGTAAGAAATTAGGAAAATTGGATGAAGGAAGTAACCTTCAAGAATGTGAAGTGTAAGACCGGTGGCCCGATACCCAGAAAGGGAGACGCCAGGTATGAGAGATATCCCAACATTGAGATGACTGTTGAGATAAACAACAAAAGTAAATAAGGAATTATTAAAAAGAGGTTCACGTTGAACATGACCAATATCTTCCAGAACATCCATGTTATCATTACCAAATCAGGAAAGAAAAGCGGATGACCATTGTTATCTTTTAGAGGCCATATGGATTGACCTCAATTTGAATAAGGATGCTATTATGAAGTTAGGTATAAACTATCGAGGTGGGAATGATGAATAAGATAATCTATCAAGGATATATGACTTGATTTATCCATGGAAGGATGCATGTACCTTTTTAAAGGTGGAATCAAGAATAGAACATCAGTAACTTAAAACAAATCCTAGGGGAATGCATAAAGGTTGGCATTTCACCCTTAATAGGGATAGTATGAGTTTTGACAGTATGAATTGGAAAGGATTAAGGTAATAATAACCTTTAAGGATCAGTGGAGAAATTTTTCAGAAGTATATAGACAATGGTTCTAGTATTAGTAAATGGTATTTTGATATGCCCTGTATATAGGGAATACAGGAGGAACGATTGAAAGATAACCTTAGCGGTTTTACAAGGAGAAAGGAAATATTCGAAATTCTCAAGAATAAAAATGTTGATAAAGGGGATATGACATGATTATAATGATGCCAAGTGGGGCACGTGTTAAACCACGAGAAAGTATGGATCGAACCAGTAAAGGTTGAAATTGTTCTAGGCAATTAGGACTTAAGATAAAAGATGTTCTAAGTATAATTGAGAGTCAGTCGTGACAGTGATTAACCTCTAAAGACTGAGGCAATAACTTATGGAAAAATGGTGATTTTTTTTTACTCATCAGATTTTAAGGAAAACATCTTCACATAAGCTGTGATTGAAATGAGGTAGAAAATTATTTGGAGGTGGTTAAAATGACATTGACTGTAAGGAAATTGTACTATCAGGAAAGGCCAAAGAGGTGGCCGACACTTTAAAGGTAAGAGGATAATTATAGGCACTTGTGCCAAAGGAATACAGTGATGATGGTTAAAACTGTGAAGGTTGTATTATGGTTTGGAAGATTGACATTCCTTCTGATGACTGTGCAATACCCAACCATAATAGTAGTTAGTAAAGGTTTAATTCGTGTAATCGCCATGAGCGGGCTATCTATCTCAGAAGATACTATCTTGAGATAAGCCAGGACCATAGTTCAAAAAGGACTAAACAAACCTTTGAGTTAAGTCTTCTATTGAAGGCATATGATTAAGAATGGTATTAACCTGCTATCGTTGCTTTGAGCGAAACTCTTCTGCAAATTTTATCTGCTTCATGTCATGAAAGTACGTCAGAGTTTGGAGTGTTCTTCATGAATTGTGATTGGTGGTTATGTTAACTCCTTAGGAGAATTAGATACGAGATGTATGGACTCCGTATGGTTAGTTATTAAGACTTCATGGAAAATGAATGACTACAGTAGGTCAGTGGTGGACCATAGTAAGGCAGCAATGATTCTGCGAGTAATGAGCTGATTACAACCGTGAGAGTTGTATTGGAATGGGTGTTGAGATTGAGTACCACTAATCGGGTAGTGGTAGTGTATAAGTTATCATTGATAGACTAATTAAGTAGAGTATCTACCTAGTGAATAATTATTCTTTCTTATCAATAGAGAGTCGTATTATTATACGAGGAAGGTTGCGGTGCAAGCATAGAATTCTAGTAACGATGATGTATAGAATAAGATCCCAGATTCGATTTTCGATGTCGAGGGAGTTTCAAAGGTGATTATGTATAAGCTCGATGAAGAGTGTGGGTCCATAGAATGATGGACGGGATAGCAAAAATATTTAGGCACGTGAAATGCGATGCTATAACACTTGATGTTGATATAAATACATATATGTTTTGTTCTTCTATGACAAACCTCTATAGTTCAGAGGTAGATTCCAAGCCAGATATTTTATGGCAATAATTTTTTTTTTATGAATATACAATTCTCTTCAATTCGTTCTTTTCTCTTCTTTTCATTTCATGAAAGCTGAGAAGAACAACCCTTCCAGAAGGGGAGGTATTGCCGAATGACTATCTATCTGTGTGATAGAAGCCTAGTAGGATACCATCTATTGTTTAATTGCTTGTCAAGTACTAAAGGCTGGCCACCTTCTGTACTAACTATGCGATATAACAAGTGTTCATGATCATAGTGATCTCTCAACAAATTCCTTTACTTCTATTTGATTGATCAAATTTTGGAAAATAGAAACAACTGAAAAAGGAGTAATAAAGTGGTGGTAGTATGCGGAATGGAAACACATTCGTGATACTAAGGTTGACGTGGTTATTAAAAGGTTATAGAACGCTAACGAGCAAAAGTATAACCAGTATAATATTAGGAATGGAAGGTAGTAGCGATTACGAACTGGAAAAGAATGGGTATTGAGAAGCAAAAGCTCTAATGCTAAAAGCTATAATGAGAGTCTGTGCAATAGACTTGAAAGAAATTGGAATGATCACTTAACACGGATTGAGTTTTCTTACGACAATAGATCATATGTCAGTATTGAGATATCGCCTTATGAGATCCTTGAGGGAAGACAATATCGATCTCCCTTATGTTAGGATGAAGTTGTAGAGCGCAAGATGCTCGGACCAGCAGTGGTCTAAAGGACCAAGGATATGATAGATCTAATCAGAGGACGGCTGGTAGTAACCCAAGATGGACATAAGAGGTATGCTGATTTGACTCAAAAAGGACAAAGAGTATGAAATAGGGGACCTAGTAATGTTATAGGTATCCCTTGGAAAGGATTGATGAGGTTCGGAAAGAAAGGAAAGCTAAGTCTACAATTTGTTGGACCCTCGGATATATTAAGACGTTTGGGAAGTTAGCATATGAGCTAGCCCTACCCCCGATCATGTAGCAAGTCATAACGTGTTTCACGTATCAATGTTAAGAAAGTGTAATTCGGATGCCAGATAAATAGGGGCATAGGAGCGCATAGGCATGCAACCAGACGTAACCTATATGGAGCAACCAGGAAGGGTATAGATTAAGAAGGAACGAGTGCTTAAGAGAAAGGTTATCAAACTAGTAAGAGTTTGATGGTAGAACCACAATGTGGGAAAATTTACTTGAAAGTTAGAAAGTGTAATGCTGAGAAAGTATCCCTATTCATTTTCTATCTGATTCCGGGACGGAATCCTTTTAAGGAGGGGAGACTGTAATAACCCCAATTTTTGGGAAATTTTTTGAAACCCTTATGAATAGTGTTTTTGCTGAATGAGAAAACTTTTCATGCCACACTATGTAGGGGTTCTGATATGGATATTCTGAGATTTTATTAGTACTTTATATGGGATATAAGTGTATGTAAAGATCGTCAGAATCCAAATCCGAACACTTTGATTTTTCCCGGAAATATACTAGATACGGAAAGATTTGAGAAAAAGGTAACAGGATAAAAAGGATTTAAATAAAAGGATTATAGGAGAGGATCATAAAAGGAATATAATATATTGAGAAAGGTTAAGGGAACCTAAGTAATAAGATCCCGGGTATGATCCCTCAAACGATAAACGAAAACGAAAGTTAAGCGAACCGTATAACAGATCAACGGTCATTAGGCAAACGATTAGGAAGCTAATCAAAGGGATTAGTGGGAATGATGTCATCCAACCAATAGAAAGAGGACAAGGAAGGGAGGATGACATCATGAGGATGACATAGGCATGACAAGAAAGGAAGGAGATGTGGTGACATTTTAACCACACAAATTCAAGGGCAACAAGGTAATTGACTAAATCAAACAAAACAAAAACCTAGCAACCAAGCAAAAAAAATCACAAAACATCAAATCCTCCATTTCTTCATGAAGCTCTCGGCTTCTTTCTTAAGAAATGGGAAGTCCAAGCTCCTCCACTTACTATTTAGCAAGGTAATTATCTAAGCTTCCCCATGGATAGTTACATACTTCCTATAAGTTTAAGCTTCTAATTCCAAGCCAATCTTTTTCTATAAATCATGAAAGAAGATGGTGAATAGTGTTTTCAAGAACTAAAATTTGTGTTCTTGAAGTTTTGTTTAGATTAAGCATGGATAAGGGCTTTAAAGGTGATTCCAAGCCATTCTCTTGATTCTCCACTCTCCAAGGAAGGTATAAACTACAAACCCTAGCTTTAGTTTTGAGTAATTAGGATTTAATGTGTTTGATATAGCATATGTGAAGCATGATGCTTGATTGGTTGAAGTTTGGTTGAGTTTGTAGAGATTAGTTGGTTTTGTTGCATTGTTGGAGTTGTAAATCTTGGTAATTAGTTAAAGAACCTAAGTAAAGCCTTTAGTTCATGTGAGGAATAAGTATAAATGGTTAATGTGGATTTGTTGGGGCTGTTATGATGTGGTTTGGAGGGATATTGGTTGTATGATTGATTTGGGGTTGATTTGTGGTTGGTATTGAATGGTTTAAAATTTGGGAAATCGCGTAAACATAGCCGTCGTAACGTTCGATTTTCTGTAGACTGTTTTTGTGCATAACATTAGGACCCGAGAACCCGCTGCTAGATTATGACCACTGCCAGGTTTAGATAGCTCATGTTACGAGCTTCGTTTTGATATGTAGTTCGTTCGATTCCGATGCACGGTTTAGGAGAAACGACCGTTTCAAGTAACGGCGTTTCGCGAACGAAACTTTTCCCCTCGCCTTACTTTGAAACATAGGTTAAAGACCAAAAAGGGTTAATTAATGTATGAAACATTTATGGTAAGTGTGTTAGGCAGTTGGTAAGACATTCGCGAAGGAATCGCTTTAAAACTCGTAAAGGTTAAATTATTAAAAATGGTGGAGCCGAGGGTACCCGAGTGACTTAAGCGAATCAGTGAGCGCAAAACAAGCGTTAGAGTCTAAGTTAGTTAAAGTATAGATTTACAAGTGACTTTGGTTTAATTCCAACTTACTTGTTGCTTATAGGTTACCAGACTCGTCCCGAGCCATTCGTAACCCCCAGTCGCTCAGGCAAGTATTCTATCCGTTATACTGTTGTTGTGATGTATACATTTGTATATGCATGATCTTGCGATAAATGCATATTGGTTATTTAGCAAATTCTTGCGATATATTGTAGCATGTGATATGGTATATATGCATGCCTATTTCATATTCTTGAAATATATATCTGTTGGTTCAGTTGATAATACCTATGCTAGAGAATAGCGGTAACTTGCATATACCCTTAGTATAGGGACCCAAAGGTGAAAATATTTTCTAAAAACCGGGAGTCGAGGATCCCGAGTAATCTTGTATATATGGATATGGATATATATATATATATATATTTATATATATATATGGTTATAGTTTTCCAAACTATTAATCGAATAAGGTTTATTCGATAACTTTAGCTTTATTTTATTATTGAATATTATTTGAATATTCATTCGAAGGCTTATGACTCAGTTTATATTATTTAATGAATATTATTTGAATATTCATTTGAGGATCTATGACTCCGATTATTTGCTGAAATATATTCTTTATTTTATTAAAGAATAAGGTGTTAATAATCAAACTTATTTTCGATTATTCAAATAAAGATAATACTTTCATATAAGTATATCTTTGGTTATTTAATACTCGTTTAAAGTATAAGTTTTAATACTTCTACTTCAATTATTTTTATAAAGATTATTCTTTATGGGAATATTATTTAAATAATAATATTCAGTCATTTTCTAAATATTCTGGGGACTGATTTACTTCATTAAATCAGCTTTACTCCAAACACTCTTTAAAGTGTTTTCGAGTCTTCAAAATGATTTTTAAAGTCAGAGCGGATCCCAAAACTCATTTTTATATTTAAGATCTTCCTTTTTAAGGGGATTTAAATACTCGCTCAAAACCTGGGGAATCCGGCTCTGTGGTGTATTTTATATTCGCAACGAGGTTGCAGTTTTGGTAAATGAATTGATTACTTGCCCAACGTTCGGGAAGTAAGCCCATCTAATTGAGTCGGCATAAGCGACAGGCCGGGGTACGGTCTATGAATGTGTAAGTGGCTGGGTGGCAGTCCATCAACGCGTGAGGGGCCGGGTAATGGTCTAGCGCGAGGTCCTAATGCGGCCAGGGTGATGACCGGTGAGGAATTCATCCATCTACAGTAGAAAAGGTTACTTATTGGTATCTTTGCCTGATCAGCAAGATATCTGGTTTATGCCAAAATTCTTTTCCTTTCCAAAATTCATTGGATGTTTCAAACTCTGTTCATACTTTACATAACAGAGGTTCCAGTAAATGTTTAAGAGATATATATATGTGGATATATATATATCGGGACTAAATAAAGTATCTCGTAACTTTATTTCATTCAATAATATTTCAAAGATTGAATCTATTCAAATCTTGTCTTGTAGTCTCATCTATGTGATGAACTTTTGAAACTGATTATAACTTGAACGGTGGTAGTTCAAGTAGTATTGGGAAAGATATAAGTATATTGGGGTATTTGGTAACCTCATCTTTTAAACTTATATCTAATTAATAATTGTCTTATGAATGACAAAGATTTTCAGAAAAACGTTGAGACAAGGTTAGATATATGAGATCACCTTGCAACGATATTTTTTTTTATATACAGTTATACACTGGGACTTTGTGTATATTATGCATGGAAGAGGACTTCCAATATTTTGAAAAGTATATATGTATATATACTGAATATTTTGCGACTTCATCGCATTAAGATATCAAACTTGGTTCATTTCTTTTGACCAAGACTTTCATGAGTATTATGAGTAGGCTCATATATTGTAAATCATTATACATATTATTTTGGTGGGCTTGCTGCTCACCCTTGCTTTATTTCTTCATCACACAACAACAGTTAGGAAAGATGGCCAGACTCCAGCAGACCCAGCGCAAGCGCGTGGGAAGCGTCCCACGTCTTCCCGTTGATGTTGTAGCTGCTATAGCTGCAGAGGTAGATCTATTGTAGACCAGACCATCTACTTTTGAGAATCAATTATGTATAATTATAACTTGTGGCAGATAATGGCAATTAACTGTAAATTTATCAAGTAATCATTTTGGGTTGTAATAACTTTTAAATTGTGGATTCAAAGACTTGTACTTATTTAAATTTCATCTCTGAGACTATAACGGGTTGTGGTGTGTGTTAGTGTGGGGTCACAGCATAAGGTTATTTATTATTAATTAAGTGAAGTGATATTGTGGAAAGAAAGACCGTGACGACCCGGATCCCCGACCCCGGATCTGGGGGTGTTACAATCATGTTGGCTTATGGAGCTGAGGTAGTGGTCCTACTAGAAATTAGCTATGCATAACCAAGAGTTGAAGCTTACGAGCCAGAGACTAACAAAGAAGGCATGAGGCTAGCCCTCAACCTATTTGATGAGGTCAGGGATGAAGTTAAAGCCCCTCAATGAAGAGCCTCCCTCTACTACAGTAGAAGGGTTAAAGAAAGTTTCTTTAAGGAAGGAGACTTAGTCTTAAGGAAGGTTGAGGCATCCAGAGTTAAAGAAAAGGAAAGATAACCCCTAATCGGGAAAGGCCATTTTGAGTCAAGAGCATTCTAGGACAAAAATCCAACAAGTTGGAAACCATGAGTGGTGAGAAAATGCCAAAGCCTTTCTATGTCATAAAATTGAAGGATTATTGTGTATGATAGAAAAGCAAATATGTGGCAAGCACAGAAAATGTTCCAAATACTGAAATAGTATGTAAGGAAATGAAAATAAAAGTTGTTGAAGGCTCGAAGAGCCCAAGTTTTGTCCAGTTAGAGGCTCACAGGTGTCACAATCATTCAATTACAGTTAATTAAACTCAAGTAATGATCATGTACCAGAATATCTAATACCTGAAGAGTTCAAGTGACATAAGTAAATGATACATGTCGAATGAAGTCTTGTAGCCCCAAAGATGCCTTGACTTTTTTGGGCTTGAAAAATATAAAGCCCCATGGCGTGAATGTATCTAACAAGTAGAAATAAGGTCGATGAAACCAATTTCTATTCTATGTATGGGTTGAACCCATATTTCAGAATATTATCTACTTATGAAAATCATCTTCTTTATCAATTTATTTATGAGCGAACATCTAATAAATGCAAGTCCTGAAAGATCAACCGTCAAAAATAAAAGATGACTGCATAAAGCTAGAAGATCCCGAAGGATCACAAGTCGAGTCCCGAAGGACAATTAGGATGCACACTGAAAATGTTCAAAGCCCATAAAGGACCAAAAGCAGATAAGAGCAAAATAAAGAGCCACAGCAGGCAGATGAAGCCATACAAGGCCGCAATGGTCACTCATCAGAAGATCTTATAGCCTTGATATTGTCTTACGAAAAAAAAAACAAAAACTATCTACAAACTCAAATTATGAGTTAAGAACAAGGAATTCTGGGTACTCCATTTTGATGGAGCATCAAAAACAAGTTCAAGTGAAGCATGGCTAGTTTTACAAAGCCCTGAGGGTTTCCTAATTAAATATGATATGAAGTTAGATTTTCCTACCACTAATAATGAGGCTGAGTATGAAGCTCTGATCGCTGGGCTAGGACTAGTTAGGACATTGAGAGTAAAGAACTTGAAAGTTTGTGGGGATTCGAAGCTTGTAGTATCCAAGATCAAAGAGGAATTCGAAGTAAGGGATGAGACCATGGAGAAGTATATACGCCTAGTGAGAGCAGTGATGACTCAGTTCGACGAGTGCCATGTCGCGCACATTCCAAGAGAAGAAAATGCTAAGGTGGATGCGTTGTCCAAATTTGCCTCCTCGGAAGTGGAAGTAAGTTCCGGGAGTGTATACTTTCATATCTTGAAAACACGAAGCATTTATGTTAAGCTTGTTTTCCCCATAGGGCTTGGGGAATCATGGATAGATACCATTAAGGCCTATATCCAAATTGGTTGGTTTCCAAACAATGCAATGGAAGCGCGAAAGTTGGTCGTGCAAGCACTGGGATACTCTTTGATCGATGGAATCCTATACAAAAGATCTTATGTGGTTCCTTACCTTAGATTCCTTAGGCCCGATGAGGCACGATTTGCCCTTAAAGAAGTACATGAAGGTGTTTATGGGAAACACTTGGGGGCAGGACCCTTGCGCACAAGATAACTCATTTAGGATTCGACTGGCCCGACATGATGGCCGATGCCAAAAACTATGTGAAGAAGTGTGATCATTTTTAAAAGAAGGCACTGGTTGTCGACAGCCTCCCGAGATGATAACTTCTATAAATTCTCCTATTCTTTTTGCCATGTAGGGGATGGACATTCCTGGGCCTTTCCCGATGGCTACTGCTCGAAGGAAGTTCTTAATTGTAGCAATTGATTACTTTACTAAGTGGATCGAAGCTAAGCCCTTGGCGAAGATTACAACTAAACAAGTTGCTCAATTCCTGTGGGAAAATATCATGTGCAGGTATGGGATTCCCCGAATCTTGGTAACCAATAATGGAATATAGTTCAATAAAAAGGAATTCAAAAAGTACTGTGAAGAGAATGAGATAGAACCACGGTTCATTTCCGTAGCCCACCCTCAAGCTAATGGGCAAGCGGAGGTGGCAAATCGGATCATCCTAGATGGGTTAAAGTAGAGGATTGAGAAGTCCATGAATAATTGGGTGGATGAAATACTTCCAATAATTTGGGCTTAAAGGACCACATGTAGAGTCACGATAGGATCAACAACCTTTATGTTAGGATACGGGGCAGAAGCAGTCATTCCAACAGAGATATCACATTCGTCTCCCAAAATCCAAGCATGTAATGCTGAAGAAAATGAGGAAGGCCAAAGGTTAACCCTTGATTTAATAGATGAATTGCGGGATGAAGCACATGCTAGGATTATGGAATATAAAAAGAAAGCTTCTTTTTATTACAACCCAAGGTCGAAAGAAAGATTCTTTAAGTAAGGACATTTGGTCTTAAGGAAGCTGGAAGCTTATGGAGTAGGGCAGAAAGGAAAACTTGCCCCAAATTATGAAGGGCCGTACAAGGTTAAGAGTGTTCAAGGAAGAGGATCGTATAAGTTGGAAACTATGGAGGAAGATGAAGATTCAAACGAAATCTTCAAAACAAAGCCAGAAAATGGTGAAGAAGACGGTGGTGGAGAAAGCCGGAAATTGCCTAACAGTGGAAAAGGCTAGGGAATAATAAGAAATAGTTGAGAGAAAAAATTGTAAGGGAAGTTTTTCTTGAAAGAAGTGTGATAAATAAACTCACGCTCCACTCTTTAAATAGCCTCCCCAACCGGTAAACCAACCGGCTATAGGGAACTCAGGCCAAGGAATTGGGCCTTCTAGTATCCAAGGGCGGGAAGCCCACTAAATTCAAAATTCGAAATGCATTCTACAAAAATCATGAAGGTTCTAGAAAGTTTCAAAAGATTAAGGAGAAAATATTGAAGGCTAATGTAACGCCTCCAAATCCGGGGTCAGAGGATTTGGTCGTCACGATGAACCCTCAATCCAAATTAACCTGTATAATCAAAATACAAATGCCAGCGGAAGATATTTAGTATCTATGACCCCAAACTAATCCAAGATCTTTTAAGGTTACAGTTCTAGAAACAAGAGTTCCAAATTCCATAAATAATTTTTCACTTCCTTTTAAAACACGTTTCAACAAATTCCAATTCAATACTAACTGTAATATCCCATATTTGAAATTATTATTATTATTATTTGGAATTGTTTATGTGATTTTATGTGAATTTTAGTGAATTATATGATAATTGGAGTTGATGTTTTGGATGTTTATATATGATATTCTTTGAGTATTTTAATTTTTATATGTCCTGAATAAAATATCGATAATTACGGTGTTTTTCTGGTAATCTTTGGATTGATATATGATTTTATAAAGAATTTATAGATTTAATAAATTATTTTCTGAGTAATTATAAATTATTTTATAAAGTCGGGAATCGTCCAACTTTAACTGTTTTTACGTTTTTACAACCCGAAACTCTTCCGAAAACTCCTTCCTAACCTAATCTGGATATTCTGAACATTTTTCGTGTTTTAATTTTTTCGATCCGGGTTACGGTTCGACCCGTACGAGCCCCGACGCAAAATTTTCGATACAATAAATGTTTTGATAAATCATCAAAACCCGTGTTATCGGAAGACGGGATATTATTACATTATTTTCATATAAAGTATTTTATAAGAAGCCCAGTTTTTATAATTATCCAAATCTGATATTAAATTGTATCATTTTTATCATTACTTAGTGGCTAAGTAACCTATTTTCGGATCTGATGTGATCCAATATGATAATTGTTACGTGCTTAAGATGCATTTATATGAATCGATCCGTAATTTAGACGCGTGTTTATTTGCATTACTCATTTCATCTCGTTTTATGTGTGTTGAATGTATTTTATGTGTTTTCGAGGTTTTTTGTTAATTTAGGGATCATTTCTGTTTTTTAAAAATAAACGTACCGGGACCTCAACGGGACGTCAAACCCCACAAAATCTGTGTTCTTATTTTTATAAAATTATACGTATTTCAAATACCTAGTATTTTTGCATTTTTGAATTATTCACAAATTTTGGGGAATTTTGATACGAACTTTATATATTATCATTTTTAATTATTCCCCGTAATTATCATCTTGGGGCTTAATTATTTTAATTATGGGAATAAAAACACCCTTAATTGATTTTAGAGGTATTTATTTTTCAAAAATATAAATAGCAGCTGATTTTGTTATTTTATTAATTTTATTAAAAAAATTCGGAAAATCCGGAATTTGTTCTTTGGGGTGTTCTTGAATTCAAGAATCAAATCCCTTGATTTCCTATGATTCTGATTTCCGTTTTTGAAGCTTGAGTATCTAAATCGAAGCCCTCAATCTGTTCTACCTGATTATATCATCGAAATCATCTGAGGATTGGTAATTTTTAAATTCTATTTTTAGGGTTCTTCATCAAAATTTGGGGCTTTGTGATTTAGGAACTGTTGATTGATTATGTTGTTATATAAAGCTTCTCCATGAAAATTGTGATATATTCATGTATATAATTTCTAGCGTTGTATTCGATTAAGTAGGGTTCGAGTTCGAATTATATTCCGAAATTTTGAATTGATTTGTTGAACTGATTATTAATAATCTGATGTTATGGTTTATTTTAAGTGAATGTATGTATCAACAACTTTGTTTTGAGATATGCATCAGTTTGTTTGGTTCGTTCTACGAAGTTATCGCCGTTCGTCGGAGAACCGCTTGCGATTGCGTCGGTTTTTGGTCGGGATTCAAGTTCCGGGAATGTTTTGATTGTATCATTGTTGTTAGATTTCTGAGAGGTTAAGGAATGGATTAGCGTCAAAAAATGTATGGAGTGGTGTGTCTTTAGGCCATACCGGAGCTTCACTGGAGTTATTCCGGTCACCGGTTTCTGGGGAGGATTCCGGTGGTTCTTGGCCGACCCGGTTTCCTTCCCCAACTCGAAACCTGACCCAGTTTCAACCCAACAGAAACCCGGGTTCGATCCGCCTAAACCCTATTCCCTTGTCAAAATCTTGTTTTTGGAATTTTTCTGTTTTAAAATTTATTCAAAATGCTTTTTCTTATTTTCAAAAATCATTTCTTTAAATTTTAAAAATCATTTACTTATTAATTTAAATTCTAAAAATTATTTAATTAATTATTTTAAATTCCAAAAATTATTTTCTTTTATTATTTTCAAAAATCTGAAAATTTTATTCATTTAAATTGATTAATTATTTTGATAATTAATCAGTTTATTTAGATAATTTATATTAATTATATTTTAACTACAAAAATTATGGAAATATCGTTTTTAATTCTGATTTTTCCTAAATAATGATTTAAAACTTATTTTGAGCTTTTAAAAATTATATTTTAGTATTTATAAATCAATTAATGTTATTATTAATTTATTTATTCCCTGTTAATTCTTATCTTATTGGTAATAAATAAACCGTTCGTCCGTTTAATACGAAACGAACGCGTATAGACTGAGAAAAATATTCTGCTTTTAATAAAAATACTTTCGAGACCCAAATGCTTTTGTTTCGAAAGGTCGCTTGTTTTACGAGACATTCTGAGTCGATTTTTGAGCGATAAATCATATTTTTGACCCGATTTCAGTTTTAAAAGTACCGAGTCGAACCTTTCGACGAACCGAGTCATATATGATATGAATTATGTGATATGTGAGTTATGTGTTTATGAGCTATATGAATTATGTGCTTATATGGGTCAAGAGTCCTGTGTTTGGCTGATATAATTATGTGCGGGCTATCGTATGGGTAGACAATAGGGTTTTGACTCGCAGTTCATCGAGTAATTATCATTTAGACGATTAAAGTGTTATCTTTTAATTATAAATGCGGATCATTCGAGACAATCAGAACCAGACGTTGGATAAAGAGTGAAATGGATTGGTATTGGATATCAAGCTTCTAGCAATCGTAGTAGCAGCATATCAGGAAAGTGTTGAAAAAAGAAAGATGGTCATGTTTTGAGACAGAATGTTTGAATAAATGTGTGTTTGTGAGTGTGTCTAACTGCTAAAAATCTAAAGGCAAGTACCCCTGACTTCACTTATCATTCAAGTGACGTTTTTTCGAATCATATTATGCAAGTATCCCTATCATCACTTATTGTTCAAGTGATATTTATTTTAAATCTTCTTATGCAAGTATTACTTTCCCTATTCTCAGTTCAGAATAGATAAATGTTTTACATATTGCTGAATTAAATTATTCTATTTATGTAAATACTCATCTGCTATTCTATGTTTAGAATAGTCAAGTATTTTTACTTATCCAATTATCGGATTCATAAATGATTTTGGATTTTGAGAAAAATGATTTATTTGCGAATATTCCTACCCAAGTAAATGGGGGAATAAAATTATTTCGGGTGTCAATTATTATGACCCCTTCTCAATAAAAGGTTTTAAGATTGGATCATAATTGCGTAAGTGATCGGCATGGACGGTCCAGCGGAGGGCTATTTCTAAGTGTCATATGAAATATTATGACACAAATTTTGCCACAGGCAGGTATATTGCCTTTTTATTTGAGTACTCGTGTTTTTGGGGACATGTTTCTACTAATCATGAACCAGTGCTATCACACGGGCTGATCAGCATGTGATAGTACGTGCGTCAGAGAATGATCCCAATCTAAATTATCATATCATTTTTGATATTCATAGAATAAATGATTTATCAACTATTTCTGTTTTGGAATAATGGTGAAGTGCAGTTTTGATTCAGATTCTGATTTATGCTGATACTTACTTTGTTGTTAAATATCAAAGGTGGTATTAGTATAAATGATTGATGTTGACTTCAGTATAGGATGTTGTGAGCATCAAAGTTCGTATTGATATCTAATTTGATATGATAACAAAATAAGTATTAATATCAAGAGTTCGGTTTTGAATAAAGTTTATGATTCATTCCATAGTCATTGTTTCATGTATTGTTGTTTACGATATTTCCATAAACACTATTTTACGAGTTTTATTCTCATCAAGATTCAAAGTATTGCTGAAGCACTTTGCTCGAAAATATCAAAAAGAGTTTTGGATACAGTGAGAAGTAATTATCCGATTTTTTAATAAATTTTTTGTTTCAATAATTATGATTTTAAAATGTTCTGCGCTATTGCAAATGTTGGTTTTATATCAAAATAACCCTATATGTAATAACCCCAATTTTTGGAAATTTTTGAAACCCTTATGAATAGTGATTTTGCAGATTATGCTGAATAAGAAAACTTTTCATGCCACACTATGTAGGGGTTCTGTTATTGATATTCTGAGATTTTATTAGTACTCTATATGGTATATAAGTGTATGTAAAGATCGTCAGAATCCAATTCCGAACACTTTGATTTTTCCCGGAAATCCACCAGATACAGAAAGAAGTGAGTATAATGTAACAGGATAAATAGGATTTAAATTCAAGGATTTTAAGAGGGGATCATAAAAAGGAATATAATGTTTTGAGAAAGGTTAAGGAAACCTAAGTAATAAGATCCCGGGTATGATCCCTCAAACAATAAACGAAAACGAAAGTTAAGCGAACCGTATAACAGATCAGCGGTTATTAGTCAAATAATTAAAAGCTAATCAAAGAGATTAGTGGGGATGATGTCATCAAACCAATGAGAAGAGGACAAAGGAGGGAGGGTGACATCACATGGTGACATAAGCATGACCAAGCAAGTGTGTTGTGGGATGATTGTGAGCCACACAATATTTACCATGGTAACAACCTAATTAACAAGCAAAACAAACACAAAAATCAAAAGCAACCAAAACAAAAACATTTTCTTCTTCCCCCACTCTTTGCTCTCGGCTTTTCCATGAAAAGCAAAGGAGAAAATTTCAAAAATCAAGCTACACACCTTCATAATTCAAGAGGTTTGTTTCTTTAGCTTCCATAATTCATAACTAAGATGAGCCATTAAGTTTAAGCTTAAGATTCCATGTTTAACATAGCTAATCAATTCATCAAAGTTCTTGGTGAATAGTGTTTTCAAGAAACTAACTTTGTGTTTTCTTATGTTTTCTTCAAGATCCAAGCTTAGTAAAGATAGTTAGTGGTTATTTAAGGCTTCCTAAGTGATTCTCCACTCTCCAAGGAAGGTATAACCCCTCCAAACCCTAACTTTACTTTGAGTATTAGGTTTGGTTTTGTTTGTTATAGTTCATGAGAGCATGATTCTTGTATGTTTAAGAGTTTGGATGGAATTATAATGATTTTGGGTTATAAATCTTAGTTGTTGGTTGATGAACCTTAAGTATAATTAATAGCTCTTGTTTGAGATTGAATAAGTTGGAAAAATCATGAGGTTATGGACTGAGTTAGTAAGGTTTGGATGAAGTTTGGTGGTATTGGTGGTTATGGGTTGATTTGTGGTTGATTTGTGGTTGATTGGAGTAGTTTAAAATTTGGTAATCGCGTAAACATAGCCGTCGTAATGTCCGATTTACTTTAAGACTGTTTTGTTCTTAAAAATCAGGACCCGTAAACTCACTGTTAGGTTTTGACCATTGCCATGATTAGATAGTTCATGTTACGAGCTTCGTTTTGATATGTGGTTCTTTTGAATCCGATGTACGGTTTAGGAGAAACGACCGTTTTAAGTAACGGCGTTTCGCGAACGAACCATTACCCCTCGCCTTACTTTGAAACATAGGTTAAAGACCTTAAAGGACTAATTGGAGTATGAAACATTTATGTAAAGTGTATTAGGCAGTTGGTAAGGAACTCGCGAAAGAATCGCCTTAAAACCCTTAATGGTTAATTTATTAAAAATGATGGAGCCGAGGGTACTCGAGCGACTTAAGTGAATCGTTAAGCGCAAAGCGAGCGTTAGAGTCTAAATTGGTTAAAGTATAGATTTATAAGTGACTTTGGTTTAATTCCAACTTATATGTTGTTCATAGGTTACCAGACTCGTCCCAAGCCATTTGTAACCCCCAGTCGCTCAGGCAAGTTTTCTACCCGTATAACTGTTGCTGTGATGTATATGTGTATATGCATGATCTTGTGATAAATGCATATTTGTTATTAGAAATTTCTTGCGATATATTGGAGCATGTGATATGGTATATATGCATGCCTGTTTCGTATTCTTGATTTATATATCTGTTGGTTCAAATGCTTATTAGTTGCATAATACCTATGCTAGAGATAAGCGGTATTTGAGTATACCCTTAGTATAGGGGGATAAAAAGGTGAATTTTTTCTAAAACCGGGAGGCGAGGCTCCCGAGTATAATATATATATATATATATATATATATGAATAGTTTTTAAAACTATTAGTCGAATAAGATTTATTCGATAACTTTATATTATTTAATGAATATTACTTGAATATTCATTCGAGGACTTATGACTTACTTTATATTATTTAATGAATATTACTTAAATATTCATTCGAGGACTTATGACTCAGTTTATATTATTTAATGAATATTATTTGAATATTCATTTGAGGACCTATGACTCCGATTATTTACTGAAATATATTCTTTATTTTATTAAAGAATAAGGTGTCGATAATCAAACTTATTTTTGATTATTCAAATAAAGATAGTACTTTCGTATAAGTATATCTTTGGTTATTTAATACTCATTTCAAGTATAAGTTTTACAACTTCTACTTCAATTATTTGTATAAAGATTATTCTTTATGGGAATATTATTTTAATAATAATATTCAGATATTTTCTAATATATTGGGACTGATTTATTTTAATAAATCAGCAGTACTCCAAACATTCTTAAAAATGTTTTCGAGTCTTCAGAATGATTTTTAAAGTTTAGAGCGGATCCCAAAACTCGTTTTCAAATTTAAGATCTTCCTTTTTGAAGGGGACTTGAATACTCATTCAAAAATCTAAAGGATCCGGCTCTGTGGTGTATTTTATATTCACAACGAGGTTGCTTTTTTGATAAATGAATTGATTACTTACCCAACGTTCGGGAAGTAAGTCCATCTATTGAGTCGGCATAAGCAACATGGGCTCAGTGGGCGTCCATGAAAGTGTAAGTGGCTCAGTGGGAGTCCATCAAATGCGTAAGTGGCTGAGTGGCAGTCCAGCATAAGGTCCTATTGCGACCAGGGTGATGACCAGTGTGGAATTCATCCATCTACTAGTAGAAAAATTTCTTATTGGTATCTTTTCCTGATCAGCAAGATATCAGGTTTATGCCAAGGTTTTCTCCTTTCCAAAATTCATTGGATATTGCAACTCTGTTTATAATTTTCATAACAGAGGTTTTCAAGGAGTGTATGAAATGTATATATATAGGTGTATATATATATCAGGACTTAATGAAGTATCTCGTAACTTCATTATTTATAATGGTATTTCAAGGATTGAATCTATTCAAGTCTTATCTTGTAGTCTCATCTGGGTGATGAACTTTTGAAACTGATTATAACTTGAACGGTGGTAGTTCAAGTAGTATTCGGATATAAGTATATTGGAGTATCTTGTAACTTCATCTTTTAAACTTATATCTAGTAAATGATTATCTTGTGCATGTCAAAGATTTTCAGAAAAACGATGAGACAAGGTTAGATATATGAGATCACCTTGCAACGATATTTTGTACAGTTATAAACGGGAACTCTGTGTATATTATATATGTCGGAGGATTTCAAAGATTGTGAAAAGTATATATGTACATATATACTGAATATTTTGCGACTTGGTCGCGGTAAGATATCAAACTTGGTTCATTTCTTCTTGACCAAGACTTTCATGAGTACTATGAAAATGCTCATATATTGTAAATCATTATACATATTATTTTGGTGGGCTTGTTGCTCACCCTTGCTTTCTTCTTTTATCACACAATATCAGCTAGACAAGATGAACAGGACCAAGCTTCCAATTCGCAAGCGGTTACAAAATGTTCCGCAGTTTTCTGGAAGCGTTGATGCCGCCGTAGCTGAGGTAGGAGCTACCAATAGGCTAGGTTTTCAACTATTGATGAACCAAATTTATGTATATTTATGAATTGTAATAATGGCAAAGAAATATAAATTTATTCCACCCTTTTAAGGTGTATTGGCATATAATTGTGGAATAAAATGACTTGTGATTATTTTTGGATATTCATCTCTGAGACTATAACTTGTGGTGTGTGTGTTTATGGTGGGGTCACAGTACAGAATAGTTGATTATTTATTAAGATTGGGTGTTATTAAGGAAAATGGAACTCGTGACGACCCGGATCCCTGACCCCGGATCTGGGGGTGTTACACTATATATGTTATAATGAACTTGCTGAGCATTTCTTCCGCTCATACTTTCCTATTTTCAAATTTAACCTCCAGTGAGGATTAGCTTGCGCTGTTTAACTGCGTAATTCAAGGAAGCAAAGAAGAAGCTTTTGGAAGGTGGTTGGTCCAGGGTTTGCGAATTAGTGTAAGTTCTTTTATGTAAAGTTGTTTATATTATATTATATTATATTATAGTTGTGTATTTTATAGTTGGGCCTAGTATACTTCTTTTTGAAGTTATACATATCGTCCTAGCAAGGTGTTATATCCCGCCGCCACGGCCTCTTAAGCAACCATCCAATATTAAAAACATTTTATTGAAAGGGGTCATAATACTCGACACCCTTATAAACTTTTATTCCCTAATTTACTTGGGCAGGAATACTCACAAAACCAACTCATTTTTCTCAAAACCCAAAACATTTATAAATCCATTCATTTGATAAGTAAAATCACTTAGCTATTCTGAACATAGAATAACATAAGGGTATTTGCATAATAAGCATTTAATTTAGCGATATGTAAAACATTTACCTATTCTGAACTGGGAATAGGGAGAGCAATACTTGCATAATAATATTTAAAATAAATATCACTTAAACAATAAGTGATGATAGGGATACTTACCTTTGGGGTTTTTAGCAGTTAGTGACACTCGTAGAAATGCAATTATCTTGACATCCTGCCTCAAAATATCACCATCATTTACTTTGTTAATTCTCTAGTCTGCTGCTCATGCTGTTGGTACAAGCCTGATATGCAATACCATTCCATCTGGTCCTGATCGTCTTGAAAGACTCATATCTATAATTAGAAAATAACATTTTAATCGTCTAAACGATAATTACTCGACGAACTGCGCGTTAAAATCCTATCGTCTACCCATACGATAGCCCACACAGAATTACCACAGTCAACACAATAATCTTGACACACGTACACACGTAATTCACATAGCACATGACTCAAGTATCACATAATTCATATCACATATGACTCGGTTCGTCAAAAGGTTCGACACAGTACGCTTAAAACTAAAATTAGGTCCAAAAATATGATTTATTGATCAAAAATCGACTCAGAATGACTCATAAAACAAGCGACCTTTCGAAAAAAAGAATTTGGGTCTCGAAAGTATTTTTAATGAAAGCGATATATTTTTCTGAGTCTAGAGGCTTTCGTTTCGTATTAAACGGATAAACGGTTTATTTATTACGAATAAAATAAGATTTAAATGGGAATAAATCAATTAGTAATAATATTAATTGATTTTTAAATGCCTAAATATAAATCTTAAAAGCTCAAAAATATTTTTTAGGAATTATTTGAATTAATTATAATAATTTACATTTTATTTAATTATTTGTAAATAAAATCAATTGATTAAATGATTTAATAAATAATTAAATCTAATAATAAACTAAAATAAATTATAAATATTTAAATCAAATTGGATTTTTTAAAATAATAAAAGAAAATAATTTTTAGAATTTAAAATAACTAAGTAAATAATTTCTAGAATTTAAGATAATAATTAAATGATTTTTGAAATTAAAATTAAATGATTTTTAAAAACAGAAAATAAATTTTGATTTATTTTTAAATAGGAAATTCAGAAACAGGTGGAAGGGTTTGGAATTGGGGATCTGAAAATCAAAACTGGGTTATTTAAATTAGGAAACGGTTCGGGTTTGGGGAATAACTGGGTCGTTGAAGAACGACGGTGGCAGACCAAGAATGGGTCGCCGGAATCTGCTACCTAGAAACCGGTGACCGTTTCGGTTGCCGGAAAAAATCCCCTGGTCAGCCCAAAAACGTCCCCAAACACTACGATTTCTATCTGAATCAAATCCTTATCATTCTAGCATTCTAATTTCATCTAATTCCAGCCTCAAACATCCCGAAAACCTGAACACCGATCAATCACTCGAACCAAAATCAAGTTTTCCGGCCAAAACAACAATTCGGTAAAAACTCAACCAATTTTGATGTTCTATATATGCAATTAAAGCCGGGAAAATGAGGAATCTATATCTGCAATCATACTTAGCAATCAAATCAGTTTTAAATCTTAAAAATCGAAATTAAAATCGATAGAACCCAATAACTCGAGTTCATCGATTTCGCATACCAACCATTACGAAAAATATATAAAATAGAATCCTTAGATCATCTTAAAGCTTATTCTAACAACTAAATGAACCAACAATCCACATAAATCATAAACCAAAATCTCAAGAAAACGACGAACATCGATTTCACAAAATAGAAAACCTTAGTTTGTGATTCTGGCGTGAACTGGAAGAGCTCGAAGAGAGTTTTGATTTGGTGTATAGAGCATCAACAACCGTAATCAGTAGCTCCAGAAATCATGAGGTAAAGTTTAAGAACAAATTTTTACCCCCAAACTTGTGCTTGATTTTTGTTTTTAATAGAAATAAAAAATGAAATTAAAAGAATAATAGGCTATTTATATTAATCATAAAATTATACCCCCAAAATTCATTAAGGGTGTTTTTATCCCCCTAATAAAAATAATTAGGCCCAAAAATAACAATTATGGGGAATAATTTTAAAAGCAATAAAATATAAAACTTATATCAAAATTTCCCAAAATTGCGAATAATTCAAAAATGCAAAAATAATGGGTATTTGAAATGTGTATGATTTTATAAAAATAAAAACATGAATTTTGTGGGCTTGAACGTCCTGATGGGGTCCTGGTCCGTTGATTTTTGAAAAATCGAAACGTTACCTAAATTAGCAGAAAATCCCGAAAACACATAAAATACATTCAAACGCACGTAAAACGAGATAAAACGAGCACCTCGATAAAACGCAAATAAATACGCTTCCAAATTGCGGATCGATTCATATAAATACATCTTAAACACGTAATGCATATCCCATTGGTTCACATCGGATCTGAAAATAGGTTACTTAACCGCTAAGTAACTATAAAGACGATACAATTTAATACCAGATTTGGATAATTATCAAAACCGGGCTTCTTATAAAACATTCTACGATAAAATAATATAGAAATATCCGGTTTCTCAAGAATACGGGTTTTACTGATCTACCGATATGAATATCGTATCGAAAATTTTGTGCAGGGACGCGTACGGATAAACCGTACTCCGGATCGAAAAAGTCAAAACACGGAAAATGTTCATAATAATCAAATTAGGTTAGGAAGGAGTTTTCTGAAGAGTTTCGGGTTGTAAAAACGCAAAAACGGTTGAAGTTGGACGATTCTCGACTTTATAAAATAGTTTTATAATTACTTAGAAAATAATTTGTAAATCCATAAATTATTATAAATTCATATAATAGCCCAAAATTACCATAAAAATATCGCAATTATCTATATTTTATTCTGGACATATAAAAATGAGTATCTCAAAGAATATCATATATAAACATCCAAAACATCAACTCCAATCACCAAATAATTCACTAAAATTTACCCAAAATCATATAAACAAATTTAAATAATAATAATAATAATATCTGCAAATATGGAATATTACAATCTACCCTCCTTGTAAGGATTCCGTCCTCGGAATCAGCAGAAGAAAGCACTAAGGGTCTTCTTACCAACTTCTCAATTTTGTATATGTATGTTTTCTCAAAAAAATTCAGATGAACTTTAATTCCTTGTATGATCGCGGAAGCTTCACTCTGCACCACTGTTCCATCCATAAACTTTGACCAATTCCTCAATGGAATTATTTTTACTGATTGCGAGAAAGAAGAATAGAAAGAAAGATAAAGAATAAAGAAAAAGGAAAAGAAGTAGAGATGAATAGAAATGGAAATAAAGAAACATACCGACTTTGTTATATGCCACTGATATTATAACCGCATCGCAGTCCACTGTTGCTCTTGGTAATCCCATCACATACCCTGTTTTGACTTGACCAGGAGAACTCAGCTTAACTTGATTCGCATACCTTCAAATATTTGAAATGATAAAATCATTGAATTTTAAAAAGAAAAGAATTTTATATCATCACGGGTGTCCCACCATTGTGGTTACCAAAGTCTGAATTTGTGAGAAAGTGTTGTTAAAATGAAAGAATAACTAAGAGATCAGTATGATCAAACGAACTTGGTGTTGCGTGCCAAAATCAAGACACTACTAAAGGTTGTTAGTAGTGATGGCGTCCCATCCAACTCAAGTGATGGCATCCCATCCAACTCCTATCACACAGACATGTATACCTTGTGTCCCCTATAGTTAGGGTTGTTCATCTCAGTAAGAATAAAAGAATATCAAAGGAATCCAAAATCAAATGAATAAAACTGAAAAAATTTCAAAGATGATATTTCTGGATGATATGGAATCCAGATAACAAGATTCTGGCACAAAATGATTAAACGGGTGTTAGGGAAAATATCCTCTAACAGATACCTCTTTTTGAGAGATGTCAAAAGAATTTATAGAAAGAGAAGGTATTGCCAAAGTCTTAATACTTATTTTCCATTTGAACTCTTCTGTTGACTCGTCATCCGATTCTAGAGACTTCTTCACGTTCTAAGGATATTGATAATCTTCATCGTCGTCGAATCATATTAGCCTCGGAAGATTCCATAATAGATGTTTGCAACTGCTAGGAGTTTTGTCCAGCTAAACACAACCATCTCAAACGAATGCGCCTATCTTAACTTACTCGTTGGTACTATATCCAATAGTCCAACAGGAACTCGATATGAGCTCAATCGTCCTCATATAGCTATACACATTCCTACACACTCTCGTTTCTAGTTTACTATAACCTCAGCTCGGATACCAACCTATAACGCCCCTCAATCCGAGGTCAGAGAATTTGGTCGTCACGATGAAACCTCAATCCAAATTAACCTGTTTAATCAAAATGCAAATGCCAGCGGAAGATATTTAGCATCTATGACCCCAAACTAATCCAAGATCTTTTAAGGTTACTGTTCTAGAAATAAGAATTCCAAATTCCATAAATAATTTTTCACTTCCTTTTAAAACTCTTTTCAACAAATTCCAATTCAGTACTAACCCGCTAGTATATATTCGAAAAGAAGTATACTAGGCCCCACTATAAAATAACATAATTATAATATAATATAATATAAAAAACTTTACATAATAGAACTTACACTCGTCCGTGAACCCTGGACTAACCACCTTCTAAAAGCTTCTTCTTTGCTTCCTTGAATTACGCGGTTAAACTGCGCAAACTAATCATCACTGGAGGTTAAATTTGAAAACAGGCAAGTATGAGCGAAAGAAATGCTCAACAAGATCATTATAGCAAATATAGGGTCTTTTTGATATAAAACCGACATCTGCAATAGCGCGGAACATTTTAAAATCATAATTGCTGAAATAGAAAATTTATTAAAGAATCGGATAATTATGTCTCACTGTATTCAAAACTCTTTTTGATATTTTTGAGCGAAATGCTTCAGCAATACTTTGAATCTTGACGAGAACAAAGCTCGTAAATAGTGTTTACGGAAATATCGTAAACAACACTAACATGAAATAATGATTATGGAGTAAATCATAAACTTTATTCAAAACCGAACTCTTGATATTAATACTCATTTTGTTGTCATATAATATTAGATATCGATACGAACTTTGATGCTCGCAACATCCCATATTGAAGTCAAGACCAGTCATCTATATTAATACCACCTTTGATATTTAACAACAAAGTAAGTATCAACATAAATCAGAAACTGAATCAAAACTGTAATTCAACTTTTATTCAAAACAAAACACTTGATAAATCATTTATTATATGTTTATTAAAAGCAATATAATAATTTAGATTGGAATCCTCGAACGACGGTGTGTTGCCGCCGATGATCAGCCGCGGAGCAACACCGGTATGCCGAAGCATATCCAACTAAACAAAGGGGTACCCAAGGCACATATCGGCCTAGCAAAGTGTTATATCCCGTAATAAACATAGCTCACACTGGACCGCCGCCACGGCCTCTTACGCAACCATCCAATCTTAAAAACATTTTATTGAATGGGGTCATAATACTCGACACCCTTATAAACGTTTATTCCCCCATTTACTTGAGCAGGATTACTCACAAAACCAACTCATTTTTCTCAAAACTCAAAACATTTATAAATCCATTCATTTGATAAGTAAAATCACTTAGCTATTCTAAACATAAAATAACATAAGAGTATTTGCATAATAAGCATTTAATTCAGCGACATGTAAAACATTCCTATTCTAAATTGAGAATAGGGAGAGCAATAATTGCATAATAAGATTCAAAATAAATATCACTTGAATAATAAGTAATGATAGGGATACTTGCCTTTGGGTTTTTAGCAGTTAGTAACACTCGTAGAAACGCAATTAGCTTGACATCCTGCCTCAAACCATCACCATCATTTACATTATCAAGTGTGCTGCTCATGTTGTTGGTACAAGCCTGATATGCAATACCATTCCATTTGGTCCTGATCGTCTTGAAAGACTCATATCTATAATTAGAAAATAACATTTTAATCGTCTAAACGATAATTACTCGACGAACTGCGCGTTAAAATCCTATCGTCTATCCATACGATAGCCCACACATAATTACCACAGTCAACACAAGAATCTTGACCCACATACACACGTAATTCACAAAGCATATAACTCACATATCACATAACTCATATCACATATGACTCGGTTCGTCAGGAGGTTCGACTCGGTACACTTAAAACTGAAATCGGGTCCAAAAATATGATTTATCGATCAAAAATTGACTCAGAATGACTCATAAAACAAGCGACCTTTCGAAACAAAAAAATTTGGGTCTCGAAAGTATTTTTAATGAAAGCACTATATTTTTCAGAGTCTAGAGGCTTTTGTTTTGTATTAAACAGACGAACGGTTTATTTATTACGAATAAAATAATATTTAAATGAGAATAAATCAATTAATAATAATATTAATTGATTTTTAAATACCTACATATAAATTTAGGAATTATTTGAATTAATTATAAATAATGTACAATTTATTTAATTATTTGTAAATAAAATCAATTGATTAAATGATTTAATCAATTAATTAAATCCATAAATAATTAACTAAAATAAATTATAAATAATTAAATCAAATTGGATTTTTGAAAATAATAAAAGAAAAGAATTTTTAGAATTTAAAATAACTAAGTAAATAATTTCTAGAATTTAAGATAATAATTAAATGATTTTTGACATTAAAAATAAATGATTTTAAAAACAGAAAATGAAATTTGATTTATTTTCAAATAGGGAATTTATAAATAGGTGGAAGGGTTCGGAATTGGGGATCTGAAAATCAAAACCGGGTTATTTAAATTAGGAAACGGTTCGGGTTTGGGGAATAACCGGGTCGTTGAAGAACGACGGTGGCAGACCAAGAACGGGTCGCCAGAATCTGCTACCTAGAAAACGGTGACCGTTTCGGTTGCCGGAAAAAATCCCTTGATCAGCCCAAAATCGTACACAAACACTACGATTTCTATCTGAATCAAATCCTTATCATTCTAGCATTCTAATTTCATCTAATTCCAGCCTCAAACATCCCTGAAACCCGAACACCGATCAATCACTCGAACCAAAATCGATTTTTCCGGCCAAAATAGCAATTCAGTAAAAACTCAACCAATTTTGATGTTCTATATATGCAATTAAAGCCAGGAAAACGAGGAATCTATATCTGCAATCATACCTAGCAATTAAATCAGTTTTAAATCTTAAAAATCGAAATTAAAATCGATAGAACCCAATAACTCGAGTTCATCGATTTCGCATACCAACGATTACGAAAAATATATAAATAGCATCCTTAGATCATCTTAAAACTTATTCTAACAACTAAATCATCCAATAATCCACAGAAATCATAAACCAAAATCTCAAGAAAACGATGAACATCGATTTCCCAAAATACAAAACCTTAGTTTGGGATTCTGGCGTGAACTGGAAGAGCTCGAAGAGAGCTTTGATTTGGAATATAGAGCATCAACAACCGTAATCAGTAGCTCCAGAAATCATGAGTTAAGGTTTATGAACAAATTTTTACCCCCAAACTTGTGCTTGATTTTTGTTTTTAATAGAAATAAAAAATGAAATAAAAAGAATAATAGGCTATTTATATTAATCATCAAATTATACCCCCAAAATTGATTAAGGGTGTTTTTATCCCCCTAATAAAAATAATTAGGCCCAAAAATATTAATTAGGGGGAATAATTTTAAAAGCAATAAAATATAAAACTTATATCAAAATTCCCCAAAAATTGTGAATAATTCAAAAATGTAAAAATAATTGGTATTTGAAATATGTATGATTTTATAAAAATAAAAACATGAAGTTTGTGGGCTTTAACGTCCCGTTGATTTTTGAAAAATCGAAACGTTACCTAAATTAGTAGAAAATCCCGAAAATAGATAAAATGCATTCAATCGCACGTAAAACGAGATAAAATAAGCACCTCGATAAAACGCATATCCAACTCGCGTCCAAATTGCAGATCGATTCATATAAATACATCTTAAACACGTAATGCATATCCCATTGGATCATATTGGATCCGAAAATAGGTTACTTAGCCGCTAAGTAACTATAAAGACGATATAATTTAATACCAGATTTGGATAATTATCAAAACCGGGCTTCTTATAAAATATTCTACGATAAACTAATATAGAAATATCTAGTTTCTCAAGAATACGGGTTTTACTGATCTACCGAAATGACTATTGTATCGAAAATTTTGAGCCGAGATGCGTACTGGTCAAGCCGTACTCCGGATCGAAAATGTCAAAACATAGAAAATGTTCAGAATAATCAATTAAGTTAGGAAGGAATTTTCTGAAGAGTTTCGGGTTGTAAAAACGTAAAAATGGTTGAAGTTGGACAATTCCCAGCTTTATAAAATAGTTTTATAATTACACAGAAAATAATTTATAAATCCATAAATCATTATAAATTCATATAATAGCCCAAAATTACCAGAAAAATATCAAAATTATCCATATTTTATTCTGGACATATAAAAATTAGTATTTTAAAGAATATCATATATAAACATCCAAAATATCAACTTCAATCACCAAATAATTCACTAAAATTTACCTAAAATCACATAAACAAATTCAAATAATAATAATAATAATATCTGCAAATATGGAATATTACAACTAAAATAACATTTAGGAAGCGTAACTCATAGGCGCTGTTCAAAGTATGTCTCCTAGGCGGGGGTAACCCACGCTTAGGATCTTTAAAAGTTAAGAAAGTTAAACCACGTCTAGGAAGCATATTTCCTAGGCGTTGTTCAAAAGATGTCTCCTAGGCGGGGGTAACCCACGCCTAGGAAGTATGAGGGCTTTAAAAGTCAAGAAATTTAGACCACGGCTAGGAAGCATAATTCCTAGGCGCTGTTCAAAAGATGTATCTTAGGCGAGGGTAACCCACGCCTAGAAAGTAAGAGGGCTTGAAAAAACTGGGAGTCAAACAACACCTAGGAAGCATAATTCCTAGGCGTTGATCACAAGATTGTCATCTAGGTGGGGGTAACCTATGCCTAGGATGCATTGCAGCTATGGGAAGTCAAACCACTTTTATGAGGCATGATTCCTAGGCATGGTTCACAAAATGTCTCCTACGCCTAGGATGTTTGACACCATACAACCCATTTTTTAATTATTTAATTAATCAGAAAATGGGCTAAAAAAGAAAAAATAGCTGAAAATTCCCAAATAATAGGGAAAAATCCCAAAAATTTGGGAAAATTAGAAAATAATTTTTCTAAATTTTTTTTGGACAAACGATTCCTGAAAAATTAAGGAAAATACCTGTGAATATTGGAATATACCTGAAAAATTAAGGAAAATACATTATTGGAATATTCCTAAAAAATTAAGAAAAAATCATGAAAAATACCAGAAGGTACCAAAAAATTTCTGGAAAATTAGGGAAACCCACATGGATGAATCCCAAAGGGAAAATCGTTGTAAATGTGTAGGTCGCTCCATACTTTACGATAAAAATGATAACCATAAAAGGTATAAACTTTAACTTCTGCGAAATCTTTACTGGGTTTCGCAAAAGTTGGGGGCAAATGATAGGGGCCTGAAATTAGCCTAGAAACATAATTAATGTTGAATTAATTAGACCTAATACGATCCAATAACGAAGCCCAATTAATAAGGCCCGATATTAATTTCGTAATTAATAAATATGGTGAAATATTAGCTCATTAAGTATATCCAATAGAGGATAGAATTCTTTGTTGAGTGGCCTTTAAGGCACCTAAACCAACAATAAATCTGCTTCCTACGTTTTAAGACTCCAAAGTCTATATAATTGAGACTTATTCATCAAGTCTCATAATCCTAGTCCAATTCAAAGACATCCAATGTCTATATAAAAGGGACTTATCCCGTCACAAAGAACTACATCTTGGATTAATTCTCTAAATATAAAGAAAACCGTAGGCATCTTGTGAGGACAGTTTTCAGCCACAAAACACAAGCGCAGCCATTAAAGGCCTTGAGCTCACGAACCCTAGAATTAAATAGCGTAATATATGTAACCTAGTTTTTTATCCATAACATAACCATATACAATAAAAGATTAAAATATGGTATAAAAATTATAACTATAAAAAAGAAAATCATCAGATTCAATGATAGTCTATATAGACCTTAACAGCAACACACATTAATATGTGATCGAATAGGTAAATAAAAACAAACATAAAATAAGACATTTGATGCACTATACATATGTATAATAATAAAAAAATAAAACTTGAATTATATACTAGCCAACCAAAGCATGGTAAATAAGATTGCCTTTTGTGTAAGTGAATGCATGAAACAACCCCCCCTCTCTCTTAGGGATGGCAATCGGGTCGGATCGGATCGGGTATTGCAGAATCCATATCCAAACCCGAAAATTTTATCCATACCCGAACCCGAACCGAACCGAACCCGAAAAATACCCAAAAATAAATACCCGAACCCGATCCATCGGAGTTCGGATCAGATTCGGGTATACCCGAAACCCGAAATATTTTTGAATTGGATAATCGTACCCGAACCCGAAACCCGAACCCGAAATCTGAAAATTTGTGTAATTATTGATATTGCAAGTGCTTGGGATCGAACACGCGACTTGTAGAGAAAAAATTTTAACGCAACATTTTCAACCACTCCACCACATATTAATTGTGTTATTATATGTATAACTAATATTTAAAAAATCAACTCAATTGATAACCAGTTTTTTAGATTTATCACTAAAAGATGTTTTGTTAACCTTATAAACCTTATCACCCATTTAAATGATTGAATAATTATATTTCATTAAACTTTATAATTAGTTAATTTTTAACATAATTATAAAAATATATGTTCTAAAAATTATATAATAATATGTGTAATGTATATTATAATAGATATATATATATATATATTATATATAATATTATAATGTGTAATATATAAAATTCTAATATTATATATATATAATTGATATATATATATATATATAATAATTCGGGTTTTTCTCGGATTTCGGGTTCGGATCGGATTCAGATAGAGTTTCGGATTTCGGATCGGGTTTCAGATCGGTATACCTAATATCCAAATCCAAATCGAAAATTTTTCGGGTTTAAAAATTGAATCCAAATCCAAATCCAAAAAATTGGGTTCGGTAAATCCAAAATTTAGGGTTTCGGATCGGGTATCCATCAGATCGGATTATTTTTCCATCCCTACTCTCTCTCTCTCTCTATCTCTCTCTCTCTCGGGTTAGAGTCTCTCTATGCTTTGTTACTTCTACTCAGGAGGCCCTCTTTCCGATTTCTTTGTTTTAGAATTTTATAAACATAAACGTGAGTGTGATATTATATATATATATAGTGTTACACAGTTGAATACGATCAAATACAGAGAGAATTCAAAAACTCAATTTCTTTTATAAACCTCTTCTAAATAATAAATATAATAAAAATGACTTATTCTAATTCTAATCCAATTATTATTATTATTATTATTTTTATTATTATTATTATTATTGTTATTATTATTATTATTATTGAACTCTATGCTTTGTTATTTCTACTCAGGCGACCCTCTTTCCGATTTCTTTGTTTTAGGATTTTATAAACATAAATGTGAGTGTGATATTATATATATATATATATATATATATATATATATATATATATATAGTGTTACACAGTTAAATACGATCAAATACGGAGAGAATTCAAAAACTCAATTTCTTTTATAAACCTCTTCTAAATAATAAATATAATAAAAATCACTTATTCTAATTCTATTACAATTATTATTATTATTATTATTATTATTGTTATTATTATTATAATTATTATTATTATTATTATTATTATTATTATTATTATTGTTATTATTATTATTGTTGTTGTTATTACTATTATTATTATTACCATTATTATTATTATCAAAAATATATAAATTTCGGGTATATTACATATATACCCCCTTAAAAGGATTCTGTTCCCTAATCAAACAGAACTAAAATAGATTATGTCCCCGTAATCAAATGGAACTAAAACTCTCACACCTAATTCGAGTAAATATGAATATCTTTTTTTAAAATAAAAAAATAAGCCAAAATACTTAACTCAAAATTGACGCTTAGAATCCAAAATTAATAACATGAACAAATCATATAATTTAATAAATATAATATAATTAATTACTAAATTTATAAACACGTTCCATGCTAACAAATACAAAACCATGTAATTATGTAAAGAATGGATAGAGATAAAAGAAATATTACTATTTTCGAATTCATGTAAAGAAAATAACACAACACACTAGACACAAAGATTAATTAGTAAATGTGCCCCCGATCACTTTGGTTTATAAACTGAATTAAGGTAACATCTATTAACTTATAAAGCCAAAAGGCTTTTTTATAGTGAGTTTACTTTTATGTCCTCCTTTTGCTAACTGAATTTACTTATATGCCCTCCTCTTTCCTCCTGTTGTTCAACCCTTCATATACGGTTTGTGCACACTTCATTGTTTCCCCTCATATGCTCACATCTCTCTGCTCCCTTCTCCATCGTTGATCTTGCTGTTTAATACGTGTCGCTTGAAGATGACTTCAACCTATTGTTGCTTAGAGCTGACTTCCACCTGCTTTTCCATCTTACGGTCGAGTGTGAAGCTCAGTTTTTGAGGTCAGGTTCTTCTTCACACACATCTTGATGTAACCTTAAAATCCTACTTTCCTTCCTAATCTATTTTGTTCTTTGTCCTCTTGATTTATATTTAAAGCAAGCTCATTTTATCGTATAAGATATTTAAGATTTGAACTAAAAATTTATAAGATTTGAACTAACAATTTATAAATGGTGCTTTTTTCAGATTCGTAACATTCGTGACGGAAAAATCAAGATTCTCAAGCTAGAAAATCAAGCTTCTGAAATTTATGAGGAATTGCTTGCAAAAAATTTCATAGTTCTCACTAACATCAAGGTACATAATGCATATAAGGTGTTTGATTAAAGTCCTCTTTAGAATTTTAGAACTTATGTACGTAATTGTCGTTGGATCGATATTTATAAAAGATGGTGATGATTTTGATAGAGTAATTCTTGTTGAATCTCATTTTTCTATATTCTTGCAGTTTAAGTGTTTGGTTAAAGATTTATGAGACTTTTTGGACATTTTCATTGTTAATAAACATGTGAGTTTGTTGATGGAAAGTATATCTTCATACATATCTTATGTAAACTCCGTTTTATTAATTCAAGTCTTTAAGAGAGTTTTCGATAACATTATTTTTTGTTTGTCTTACTAAGATGGGACTGTGAATGTATTGAATGAGACATGGAGTGATGGAAAAAGAGGGTTTATTAAATAAAGTGATTATAAGGTTGATAGTGAAAGTGACGAGGCTAAGCTTAAGGTCAAGTTTTGGGTTCGTCCTTTCTTTCCTGTATTTCCTGTTATTGGTGATTATAATTAAACATGTTGTTTATAGATATTGTGCAGGCAACCACATTTAGATGTAGGGATATACAATCAGCTAGTGGAGAAGGCTATAGAAGAAGGGTATGATGTGAGTAAAGTCCACAAGATGATGCACACTAATCATATATGTAGATATATGAGCTTTCTCGCTCTTTATCAGGTCAATTTTTGTGATATTTTATTCCTTTTTGTTTTACTTAAGATTCTATAGTGTAGTGGTTCCCATTATTAGGTTTGTTTTAGTGATAAATTGTTCTTTTATGTTTTAAGTTATATGAAGTTTCATTCAGTTTGGTTGATGACCATTAACTTAATCCTAAAGTATAATTACTACACAATATAATCTCATGTTAGTGCGTGTTAAACATGGGGATCATTACATTTCATGTACTTATCATTCATTGTCTATGTGAATTATGTTTATTCAATCAGCTTTGTATGAGCAATGATATTAGGTCTAAAACATTTTTTTAAGCATGATCTTAGCTTCTGTATAGTCAAAAGTAATGATCTGATATCATGTGTACTTCATTTATTACAGGTGAAAGTATTTATTAGAGGTGAGAGTCCACCATTTTCAGTTGGTCAATGACTCATAACTTTGCTGTAGCAGATTATACATAATTAGTGGGAACATCTTCTATGATCTATTATTGAGCTACAATCTATTGTGTTTGCAAAAAAAAATTAAGAACCCATTTTCAAATGCTTAGATCTCAAATGCTTAAATTTACTAACTAATGACACCTCATTTCTTTATGTATAGCTTTTTATAAGAATTTTGTAGAATTGAACATTAGAGTATGTTTCATACCACTGGACGAGACTTGCTTATATATTATTATACTTTTACTAATGTTGTAAGACATTAGCTAAGTCAGCAACTAAACACATTGACAATAACAAGCAATATTTACTTCTCAATTGTTGATCTTGTTGTTCCTGTTATACGTGTTGGGACACGATGATTTTCATACTTCCCATACGTTTTCAGGGTGTATGGTGTACATACTTTCCACAAGGTTTTCTTTAAATGATGATCCTCTGAGTTAACAAGTCTTATGCACATTATGCGGGTATTTCCTATTCTATGATTCACCTACAAAATAGATAAATCAAGGATCGTGGACACATTGTTGATCATTATGATAAATATCTGTTGATATAGATTCAAAGTGGTGTGGGAATTTGTTACCAATGCCACCAACTTTGCATTGATAGATTTAAATGGTCTCTTACATCTATTTGTGTATATGGAAGTCACTCAACTACTGTATGTAATTGTTAAGTAAGCATATGAACTAGATAAGTTTTGTATTGGACTCCCGGTACTATAAAAATTCTTGCATTAACTACGGATTTGGTGACTGCTTTTGAAGCCAAATGTTGTTTATTTAATTAATTGTAAAATTGTAGGATATTGCTGGTATACATTTGAACCAAGACGTCCCAAAGTGGCTACGAATACTTCACCTGGACCGTCTAAACTCACTTGCAGGTAAATTCTTGCAGATAAGTACAATTTGGTAGTACTAATATGCGAATCTTAGTTTAATCCTGTCTTTCGAATTGTAAAGATTGGACATATACGATGTGTTTATATAGGCCACCCTCTTGATTTTTTACCCTCATAAGAAATAAAAGTTGAAAAAGGGTGCATAATTCAAAATGCTTTGTTCTATGTTCACAATTTTGCTTGATTCAAGTGATCATTTCGTAACCTTATTAATATTTTTTTCAATTTACAGATTGCTGTTAGATTTGTGTGCGATGATGGTAGGTATGAACTACAATATGTATAACAAAGTTATGATTAATTTTGTTCAAAGTTTTGGAATGACTGAGTCATTTGGAACTATATATTATATAATTAACATATTAACATCATAAACATCCAATTTGACATCCTTTCACCACCTCTTGGTATCACTTTTATACGAATCAATTTTGAACCACATTTTGGCTCTAATCAACCATGTAAGTAACTTTACACCATATTAAAGTGATTTTGCACCCTATAAGAGTCATTTACCACCATATATTGGTACAATTTACATGTTAACATCATATACATCCAATTTGACATCCTTTTATCACCTCTTGGTACCACTTTATAGGAGTCAACTTTGGGCCACATTTTAGCCCAAATCAAACTTGTGAGTAACTTTACACCATATTGAAGTGATTTTGCACCTTATAAGAGTCACATGCCGTCATATATTGGTACAAGTAACATGTTAACATCATATACATCCAATTTGACATCCTTTTATCACTTTTTTTGTAACACTTTCATATAATTCAATTTTGGGCCATATTTTGGCTCTAATCAACCATGAAAGTCACTTTTCACCATATTAGAGGCAGTTTTCAACCTATAAGAGTCACTTGCCACCATATATTGGTATAACTGACATGTTAAGATCATATACATGCAATTTGACATCTTTTACCCCCTCTTGGTACCACTTTGATACGAGTCAATTTTGGGCCACGTTCTGGCTGGAATCAACCATGTAAGTCACTTTTCACCATGTTAGAGTCACTATGCACCCTATAAGAGTCACTTGGAACCATATATTATTCAATTAACTTCATATCTACCCAATTTGACATCCTTTTACCGCCTCTTGGTACGAGTCAATATTGGGCCACATTTTGGCTCTAATCAATCTTGTAAGTAACTTTACACCATATCAGAGTGATTTTGCATCTTATAAGAGTCACTTTCCACAATATATTGATAACATTGACATGTTAACATTATATACATGCAATTTTACATTCTTTACCCGCCTCTTGGTACCACCTTTATATGAGTCAATTTTGGGCTACGTTTTGGCTCTAATCAACCTTTTAAGTCACTTTACATCATATTAGAGTAATTTTACACCCTATAAGAGTCACTTGCAACCATATATTAGTACAGTTAACATGTAAACATCATATACATCCAACTTGACATCCTTTTACCACCTCTTTGTACCACTTTCACACGAGCCAGTTTTGGGTCACATTTTGGTTCTAATCAACCATGTAATTGATTTTTCATCATATTAGAGTCACATTTAACCCTATAAGAGTCACTTGCCACCAAATATTGGTACAACTAACATGTTAACATCATATACACTAATTTGACATCCTTTTACCACCTTTTGGTACCACTTTTATACGATTCAATTTTGGGCCACATTTTGGCTCTAATCAACCATGTAAGTCACTTTTCACTATATTAGAGTCAGTTTTCACCCTAAATTGTCACTTGCCACCATATAGTAGTACAATTGACATGTTAACATCATATACATACAATTTGACATCCTTTACCCACCTCTTGGTACCGGTTTTATACGAGTCAATTTTGGGCCATATTTTGGCTACAATGCACCATGTAAGTCACTTTTCACCATGTTGGTATCAGTTTTGCACCCAATAAGAGTCACTTGGAACTATCTATTATACAATTAACATGTTAACATCATAAACATCCAATTTGACATCCTTTTACCACCTCTTAGTATCACTTTTATATGAGTCAATTTTGGGTCATATTTTGGCTCTAATCAACCTTGTAAGTAACTTTACACCATATTAGAGTGATTTTGTACCCTATAAGAGTCACTTGCTACCATATATTATACAATTAACCTGTTAACATCATAAACATCCAATTTGAAATACTTTTACCACCTCTTGGTACCACTTTTATACAAGTGAATTTTGGGCCACATATTGGCTCTAATCAACCTTGTAAGTAACTTTACACCATATTAAAGTGATTTTGCACTCTATAAGAGTCACTTGCCACTATATATTGGTACAATTAACATGTTAACATCATATACATCCAATTTGACATCTTTTTATCACCTCTTGGTACCACTTTATAGGAGTCAACTTTGGGCCACATTTTGGCTCTAACCAACCTTGTAAGTAACTTTACACCATATTAGAGTGATTTTGCACCCTATAAGAGTCACTTGCCACCGTATATTATACAATTAACATGTCAACATCATATACATCCAATTTGACATCCTTTTACCACCATTTGGTAACACTTTCAAACGATTCAATTTTGGGCCACATTTTGGCTCTAATCAACCATGCAAGTAACTTTTCACCATATTAGAGTCAATTTTCAGCCTATAAGAGTCATTTTCCACCATATATTGTTATAATTGACATGTTGTTAGGTAATGAATTACACACAGAGGGGGGGGGTGATTTTATTTTTGTGTTTTTATATTTTTCTTAAACTATATATAGTTGTGAACAAAGTAAATCAAATCTTGTAGTAAAATATGTTAGTGCAGAAATTAAAAATGCAATAATAAAGAACACAGATCTTTCAAAACTCACTTAATTTTATATTAAAATTAAGAATGTTTTTCTACAAAATTTCTAGGCTCTTTGTTGATAAAGAGCTTAGCTTCTTTCTTGAGAGTATACAAGAGTTCCTGATCTAAATTGTTACTTCTTACAAACGACCAGTGTTAACTTTATAATTTAGTTAACTGCTGGTTTACACAGTGTGTAATAAGACATGCTATTAACTTTAGTAAACTGTCACTTGTTATTTCCATTTTAGAAAAAACATATCTTCCATTTCCGGCTTAGCATATCTTTATATCCTGTGTTAACTTTAATCTTTCTTTGTCAGTTAATCTTCACCCTTGATCTTGCACACTCTTGAAGCTGCTTTTTGTAGACTTGTCAATCCAGCTGGTTGGATTGTTTGTTGATTGTTAATCTTGGATATTGAACTAGTCTGCACTTTGTACTTTAAGATTTTACCTCGAGATCTCCAGTTTGGTCTATAGAGAACTTGACATCTCGATAAGTATATTGGCTTATCGAGATCTCCAATACTCCATAGTAAATTTGCTTGTTGAGGTCTTTGAATTCTCTATAAGAGAATTTGGCTTGTTGAGATCTCTAGTCTTCATATCTTCACTTTGACTTATGGATATCTCTGAGTTCTCTAGTGGCTTATTGACTTGTCGATAACACAGAGTTCTCTAGTCAAATTTGACTTGTCGATAACTCATAGTTCACTAGTGAGTTTTGACTTATCGATATCTCTGAGTTCTCTAGTGGAATTTGACTTATCGATAACTCAGATTTCTCTAATGAATGTTGACTTGTCGATAACTCTGAGTTCTCTAGTGAAGAAATAAATTTTCGATATCTCCAATCTTCATGTCTTCAATTTGGCTTGTCGATATCTCTGAGTTCTCTAATAGCTTTCCTAAGTTCTCTATAAGTCATTCGGGAGTTCTCGAATGACTTCTCTATAATACTAAATCTGTGACTTGTAGAGATCTTGACTTAGAACATTTTTCCCAAAACAGATTTATTCAACTCCAAGCTTCTTCATAATTATTTTGAGGGATGAGCTTCTTGATCTTCTTCCATATAGAATTCTTAGGCTTGATACTGTTTAAAGAAAAAGACTCCAGTCTGCTCCTTTGACATTTTTACAGACTTTAAATATTACAAGTAAAAAATGCAAACTAAGATTACAATACAACTTACTTAGGGTTGTCAATTTGACTTGGTCTTGTTAAAGTATAGACATGTCTTGCTCAACTCCCCCAATTTGTGAGAAGATTGCTTAACACAAATTCATGCCTATTAACAAGACTAACCCCAAGTTTAAAAATGGAAAATAAGACTAATATAAAAATTGACACAATTACAACAATTGTACATTAGATGATTTCGAGTTTGAGTATTTACAAGCATTAAACAAATATTGAAACTTTTGATTATGCTCTAATAAGGTCTTTTAAATATACACTCCTCTATGATTGGAGTTCCTGTTAGAGCTTCTATTAGTTTGAGTCTGTCTTGCTTTGGATAACCATATAACCTTTCAATTCTGAATCTTGAAAATGAGCCAGCTTTTTCATTTAGAAATCTTCCATCTTTGGAAATTCTACTCATCCCTTTTGCTTTAAGTTCTTCTGAACTTTTGATATACATTTCAGTCTCCTCATCATACCTCCTCTTTTTCTCTCATATTCTGCTTCACTCCTTGCTCTCCTTTCCTCCCTTGCAATCAACCATTCAGGTAGAACTGATCTCCATGCTCTTGTAGCAGTATCCTTGTCTTTTAGCAAACTTATCACTCTTTTGATTTCTGTTGGATAGAGAGTGTCCATCAAATTGCTGCCTAGAAAAGTGAAGGACCCATCTTGAAAATAGATTCTTACTTCCATTAGAGTAACTACCCAGACTCTAAATATTTCCCCAACTAGTTGTTGAAAATAGTCTTCATCTGAAATGCACCAGTTTAAGGGTAGAAAATCATTTCGCTTGAAATAATTCTAGATGGCCCTTTCAGTAACTTTAACTTTTTTAGTAGGCTTAGCTTTCTTAGGTTTTCTTCCAACAGACTTGAAATGAGTTTTGTGTAATGGTTTGACAGAGGGTAGGACTAAGATTTTCTTTAGAGATGTTTGGCTTGTGGTGATTGGAATTTTTAGAAAAAAGTTAGCAGTTTGCTTTTATAGAAATTTAGGCTTAGAGATTTGAGGTGGTTAGATGGTTGAGATTGTTGACTTTGAAGATTGAGATAAAGGTTGAGCTAGTTGTGTTTAGATTTTTTGGGTTTGGTGAGGTTCTGAGTCATAATGTCTCCTCTTACTCCTTCTCTCACTTGCTCTCTTCTTCTCATCATTTTTCTTTTTATCCTCCTTCTTCTTCTCTCCACCCTTGCTTCCAGATGGCTTAGTGGATTGACTTAGATTTGAGCCAGAAGGATTTTGATAATCTTTCTTCTGCTCATCATCATCCAAATTATCCTTGTTAATTTGAATTTTAGGCAAGTTGGCTTCAGCATCACTCAGGTATCTCCCCAACAGCTTTATCATCTCTACATCATCAAAATTCTTACTCTTCTTTGATTTTAAACCAGTTTCCAGAATCATGATAAGCTTCTTGTTGGCCATGACACATTGTTTAGGGATTTGAAAGTGTTTGAAGTGTTTGGACAGATGTATGTTATTCCCTTGCTTGGTTGTAGGTATGCTTCAAAAAAAACAGCCACTTGTGCATTTTTCAATTCAGTTTGCAACAAGGTGTCTTCATGAGTCACAACTCTAACTTTGTTTATCAGAATGTCCAACTCAAATGCCCTCCTTGAGACAAGATAATTGAGGGACACCTGCATACTTTTATCTATCCCAGAGTCATTTGTATTGACCACTATCCTCTTTTGTTGAAAGTTGTCTTGAGTTACCATGATCACCCTTAAGAAGTTTATTGTCTTGTTTAGGGCCTTTTTGTATATAAAGTGATTATTGTTAAGAGAGGCTTTTAGGGCCTTGAGCAATTCATCAAATTCTCTGCTCAGACTTGGTCCTTTAGCAGCCCTAATAAGCATCTCCTTGTCAAGAGCTACTTCTTGATTTAAGCTCTTTTTAGCACCCTGGACTTGTTGAGTAGATGATCTGGATCTTGCTAGCTTAGCCTCTATCTCCCCCTTAGTCTTGTTGTCAGGCATGAGGAGGGGAGTAGGAATTTTAGACCTTATCTGTTCTGGAAGTGATGGTAGAGGGATGTTGAGCTTCCCCATGATGGCTCCCAAAGCAACAAAGTTTTGCATTTGAAGGTGCTTGTGAGAGTCCACCAGGGTCTTTATGTCTGTCTGTTGACTTTTGACTAGAAAAGTCAAAGCCTGAACCTGAGTGTGGAGAGATGCATTGGATGTTTCCAGAGAAGCTACATGAGTCTTGACTTCTTGAATGTCTTGTGAAGAAAAGCTTGTAGTAGAGAGAGCAGTAGATTGTCCAAAAGTAGCTTGCACAAATTTCTGAATTTCATCTATGACCAAAGGTGAATGAGTGTATCTTGAAGTGTGCATTTGATCCAACTTCAACCTTGTGTCATTGGATTTGCTGATGTGATCTTGAACCACTTTTTGCAAGGCTACACATGATTCTTTGAGCTGATTTACACTCTTATCAATCCAACTGAGATCATACCTTGACATTTGTTTTGAGAAGGTTTTGAATTGGTTTTTGATCTCAGTTTGAGAGGGGATGATTTGGTCCATCTTTTCCCTGACCATCTTCATGACTTTATCTTGATGTCCATTCAATATTATTTGTAGTGCTTTTCCAAAGTTATGGAAACCTTTGATTTGAGCTTTGTAGACCTCATTGATGGCATCATACACCTCTTGTGGAGTGAGGGATCTCTGGCATTGCTTCCCAGAATTGTAATGTACTCCTCGCTGAATTTAGCTAGCACAACATCCATCTCAATTGTGAATTCCTTATCCAAACAAGCATCACAGTTAGCATCTTAACTAACTTCGTCAACAATTTTTTCTTGATTATCTTAAACATCATCTTGGTAGGAGAACATGATAGCTTGGTAGTCTTGATTGGACATGTTGGATGTGAGCAGCTGTTGTGAGATTTGAGCAAGGCCCCCAAGTTGATCAACTCTAAGATCTTCAATTGTAGAAGGTTGATTTTCAGTATCTTGGAGCCATTGGGAGATGAGGTGTGATTGAGAGATGGAAGGATTTGAATCAGAACCACCTGTGACTGAAGTCACAGTTTTACTCACAGATTGCTCTGTGATTTTGACAAGTTATTTTTCCTCACATAAAGTGGGAACCTCCAATTGAATTGGAGGGGATTTGACTGGGTTATTGTCATGTGCACCAATCTCAAAACCTTGTGCTTCTTGCAAAGCACTGCCACTTGAATGTTATGAACTTGCCTCCCCCATAGCAGGATCATTGGCAATTGTACTCCTAGCATCTACTGCCAAAGCAACATCTGCGAGGGTTTTGAGGGGAGTTTTTCCTACATGAGGAACCTCCAATTGAATTGGAGAGGATTTAGATAGCTCCCCTCAGGAGTATTACACTCAAACCTAACAGTCTGTGAAGGCCGATTTGCACATAAAGGTGCATTTGAGATATCCATGGGGTCTTCAATAAAAACTGATAAATCCCCCATGGCTTTTATGGTCTCATAAAGGTCTACCCCAACTAGTAGCCTCTTACCATCTGAATGTAGTGTCTAGGTGGTGAACAAGGTTTCATAAACCAAGTCACTTGATTTATCTTGCACTAGAGAATTGGATTCAAGTGCTGTAGGTAGGGAAGAAATTTGAGAGATTAGAGATAGTTGCTCAGATGTGAGTGTTGGCAGCCTCCCTGAATGGATGAGGGAGCTTCAAAAGATGTGCCCTCACTGTGTGTGCCATCTTTATTTCTCCTACCATACACTTGAATTACTTCAGGTGCAGGCTGTGCAGACTCTGTACAAGGTGCATTGGGGTGAATACTCTTTTTGATAGACACACCCTGTTGAGAGGATGTATCTAGAGTCTGTTTAGTCCCCATTTTTACAACTGCATCCTGTTGGGAGGATACAGAGGTGGCTTGAGTGGTCAGCTCAGATTTCTTACTCTTCTTTGATCTCTTGACCAAGGGTGACTCAGCTTCAGTTTGATCCTCACCACTCTCAGTTATAACTATTAAGGTTACCTCCTTTCTCTTCCTTTTACTCACCTCATCCTTTTGAGTAGATGAGGTGGTTAGTTTCCTAGCTACTAAGGGTTTTGAAGAAATGGTTTCAGCTTGGGAAGATCCCTGTGGGTGTTCCTGTGTTTGTACTTCCACAGGTTCAGAAATCATAGTAGTGCTAGATTGTACATTTGATCTCATGTCAGGCATTGGGTAAGGGTAAGTTTTAAACCTCTCAAACATGAATGGAGTCAGTTTCAGACTGACATTTACCTTGTTCTTTGTAGTAAGTGAACCAAATATAATTTTGGACACTTGCTTACAATTGCCTATTTTAGGCTATCTATATCATTCAACAAATGTATGTCTGCTACTTTATGACTTAAAGTGGACATAATAAATCTAGGAAAGAAAATTTCCTTACCTCTAGCAGACAGGGGTCAGCCTGGTTGCAAGTTCTTTCAGAATCAATAGACCTACATTCAAGTGTCTATTGTGGGATATTGAGTACACCAGCTTTTGCACCACACTTGAAATGTTGTCATACCCTGTCTTCCTGCGTGTGAAGACCCTCACTACAGAATCAAAGACAATGGACCACTCCTTTCTTAAATTGGTCATATTCAAGCTTGACAAGTTGATTCTTCCACTATAATTGATGAAATCTAGAAACTCTGTCAATTCATCAGGAGTTGGCACCTCCACCAGATTTTTAGTTGGCAGCCCCAAAACTCTATTCACATGTTGTTCATTGAACTCTATTTGTTGGCCTCCAAATGTGCAGGTGACCACCATAAAGAGAGAGTTATCATTCATATCAGTCCTTCCTACTGCTGTTGTTCAAAATTCATGCAGAACATCCAGATACAGAACAAGATTAGCAGTCAAAACTTCTGCAAGGTAAGATTTAGAAAAAAGTTTCACAAACCCCTTGAAACTGTCAAGAGCTTGGTTAGCATCAGTAAAAGCGAGGTAATTTGTTCCTTTCTCTGGAATAATAGCTTTTGCAACATTGAGTGCCATTGTTGATTGATGAGAGTGAATGGATAAGAATTTTTTTTGAGAAGGGAGTAAAAACGAGAAATAAATCAATTTTTGATTAAAAAGCTAGGTCACTCGAGTTCTCGAAAATGTAAGTATGTATATGTATCGAGATGTCTGGGTATTTATAGTGAAAGAAAATGACTTGTCGAGAACTTAAAAATAGATTTTTGGAATTAGTCTATCGAGAAGTCATTTTAAGAAATAAAATTACATATCGAGAAATCATTTTAAATTACTCTTATAGAGAACTAAAAATTGACTTATCGAGATGTCAAATAAAAACCCAGTTTGTCTAGAAATGGACTGAATTAATGTTAGGTCCCAATGTGTTTGTAGAAGGGGGGTTGAATACAAACAGTACCAAATAATCGAATTAAATGCGGAATAAAAAATGTGAAACAAAATTCAAGTTAAATAAAAATATTATTAAACTTGAAAGGTGTTACAACAACTGTATCAATTACAAGGTATTAATCTCAAATCAATTATCACAAATCTAGAATACATTCGACATGAACTTTTTCTATTTTTGCAATAATTAGAATCAAATGCTAAACGCGATTTGAGATTAAGTTCTAGGGATTTTGATCCGCTAGATTGTTACACAAGAACAAGATAAATAATTCTAGTGGTTTTGATTTAACATTAACAAACTAGAATTTTGATCTTGATGTAAGCAGAGAAGAAAATAAAATGTTTCAAGGCGGCTGCTTTCTTTTCTTTGTTCTTGAATGTGTTCTGTATGATTGAGATGTTTTTGAGTTGAATGACTTCTGCTTCTATTTATCAACAGCCGAATTAATTGAATTGGAATGACAATCCTTTAAGCTTGTATGACAATCGGTGAGACTATCCTTTTGAGCTAGCAAGACAATCGTTTGAACCAGCATGACTATCGGTAGGACAATCTTTTGAACTGGCATGACTATCGGTAGGACAATCTTTTGAACTGGCATGATAATCGGTATGACAATCCAGATTGTCATGCTAGTTCATTTTCAATTGTCTTGCTGATTTAAGATTGAATTTAATCCAATTAAACTTCTGAAAATTCCTAAAATTAATTCTGAATTAATTAATCAATTAATTTAATTAATCAATAAATTAATCTTTGCAGATATAATTTATTTACTTAATTAAATTATATGACTTAATTAATTAATAGAGAATTAATACTAACCCTGAGCAGCATCCATTCTTCTGAATATCTTCTGAAAATCACTGAGAATTATGAATCAATTCCGCCACTTCAACGTTAACACTCGATGTACTGTCTGGTTCATGAGTGACTAACTTCCGTGACGTTTCTTCATGTCTTGACTTTGACGCTTTGATTTTCTTCAGATTAAATCCTTGTAATTAATGATACTCTGACGAGATCTCTGTCACTTGATTAAATCCACGATCTTGATTTATATCACTGAGGCATGATCAACTTCTTGAACTTCTTCCAGTGAATTACCTCCTCAAGTCTGTAGATGAACCTTGTTTCTGAATCCTTTGACAGATATTACTTTGCGAGATCTCTCTGACGGTCGATCCACTATTTACTTATTACATTCTTATTTGAGTTGAGTTGAATCCTCGAATATACAAATAGGCTATGACATATGACTTACAATCTCCCCCTATTTGTTTGTTAGACAATAACACACAAATACCTAGAGGATAACTCAACTAACAAATAAGAAAAAGATATAAACATACATGCAAAGTAAATAGCAGAAAAGTTCTGGATGAGATTTAACATTTTCCAGATTCCAAGTAGATGTTCCTCTAGACTGAACATATCTTCAAGTAGTTCCATCTTCATTTGTACAACCACATTTCCTGTTGAGAAGCCCATATCTCTTGCTTCTCCCCCTATGAGAATCAACTGATTAAAGAAGATCACCTTCGTTTTACCACCTCTCCCGTACAATAGGATCCGCAGATAAAAACCAATGGTACTCCCCTAACTGCTTCTTCCCTTACTAGGAAATCACCTTGTGTTTACCACCTCTCCCGTACAATAGGATCCGTAGTTACAAACAACAATGGTGTGGTGTAGTGTACATATGATCTTTTTCTTCCTCCCTGCTATTTCTCCCCCTTAGTTGAGGAATCCTCCAAACTATTACTTAAGCTTTTATCTCCCCCTTAAAGAAGGAATGTATGCCGTCGTCTGAAGGAGTTCTCATATTTCACTTGGTTCGAAAAGAAATAACAAGAAGTTTCTCTTTCTTCCTCACTATGAGTGTGTGATTCTGTTTAGTGTACCTCACATGTGTTTCACTCTTCTCTCCACTCGTGTTTACACTCATTCTCACAAGTGTATCACTCTTCTCTCATAGCTCCATAATCCAGCTGTACCTGCAAGGAAAATCACCTTAGCCATCCTTAAGGAGGTCACAGGTGGTGCAATGGGAGTTCACAAATCCCCATCCTTGTTAAACTCGTCAGATAAATCTGAGTCATAATCTACAAGTTGCTAGTTTCCCTTTTAGGGTTCCAGATTTGAATTCTGGGAAGGTAAACAATGATCCAACGATTTTAGCATAAAGATCAAAGTTCCCTTCTAATGTCTGTGAAGACACTTCCTTGTGACTTATCAGGTAATATCTGAATCATTGTCAACAAGTTGCCGATCTGCACCTATGTCAGATCCACTATCCGCAGATGCATCCAGGGGATTTAAGCCTGGGGAGGTAGACACTGACCACTGACATATGGCTTTTGGATCAGTATCCTCTCCTAACACCTGTAAAGGCAATTGGTCCACTAACGAACCTTGAACAATCGAATCTGACCTTAAAATGGTCGAAACTCTTGTTTCCGTCAACTCATCCTTTGTGTGTGTAACCTCTCCTTGTGCATCAAGAATTGATTATGTTTGAAGTGGTGACACTATATCGGATACCTTGGCCGACAGGCAAAATTCAATAGACGCACCCTGTTGAGAGAATGAATCTAGTAACTGTTTTTGTGCCTTTTCAGCCATTACATCTTTTTGAGAAGATGTATGGGGGCTAGCAGTTGTCTCGGTTTAAATACTACTCATCTATGTAGGAGACAGAGCTACTGGGTTGACTACAGAACCTTCCTTATGTGGTGCACTAGGCACTATCTCCCTCACGCTCATTCATACTACTTTTAGTGGTAAAAGAGTGTTGGTTGGTTCTGTTTTTGTGTTTGTCTTTACAGTCTGGGATAGACGTTGTGGGTTTTCAACCTCATGACTGTCAATGAAAGAAAGTCATTGGAGACTGAACCTGTATCATAGAACATATGGTAATAGAGAGAAAATGATTTACAATAGTGATTTCAAAAGATTTTACATGAAATAAGAAATCACTAATGTAGAAAGAAGTTTAATTTTTGTTTTTCAAAATGAATGAGTTTTTGATAAAACATTGATCACTTAGGGTAAAGTCTAAGTAATTCTCATTCATGTCAAAAGCTTACAAATATCTGCAACATAATGTTAACAACATATCATTGACCGATACTTGTCAAGTACTTTAGATACTAATTGTTATATTGCATAATCAATATACCACTGCACATATAAAACAATATGATTGTGCTTAGTGATAAGATAGTTATTAATATGACGACTCTACTTATTCATATAAAATTATAACTTCTGTTAGAGTGCCATACCATGTCCTTGACGATTGCTTGAGCAGTATACTAGTTCATACCAACCTGAAGTGAGATTGTGAAGAAGAGATTGCATAGTCCAATAGATCTGCAGCTGCAAAGTCCATGAACTGTGGTGCATTGACTTCCTCTTTTGACTTACCAAACAGGAGTACACTTGTACACATCTTACTAGAGTCCAATTCCAAGTGTAATGTACAGCAGGTGCTTGATATGTCGTAATATTCCCAAGTCTCGTCACTGGTGCTATATGTTGGATACTGCTTCCTGATAATAACCTAGCACAATATACAAAATTACAATGATAACATTCCCAGCTTGCAAACAGCCATATCCCTCAGATAAACCTTTGCTGTTATCTCCAAAGGTAACCAGGGGGCCAGCTTTCTCAATCCATATTTGATAGCAGGGCTCTATCTCCGGTCATATGTCTTGATGATCCACTGTCAAGAATCCACACTACCGGTTACACCTGTTTAATGCCCTGCACTTCAAATGGATTAGACCTTCTTCGGAACCCAAACTTGGTTGGGCCCGGCATACTTGTAGAACTGTCCTTTGTCAGGCAAAACAACATTTTTAATTTTAATTGCCTCAACTTTCTCAATGACTGAACATTTGACCTTGTAAATAGCCTTAACAAATTTCTATTTAAGCTTAGGCACAAATGTCTCCTTTCTAGCCTTAGAAGGACTAGCAGTCTTAGACCTATCATGCTTCTTGTTATTCACATGCTGACGAGGAGTAGTCTTATCATTAGAAATATGCTTACCATTAAAATAAGCATACATCATATTAAAAGCACAAGACATACAATTAGAAACACCACATGCTTTATGAGAGTGATTAATAGTAGGCAATTTATGCGTGGCAGATATGGCATTTTTGTTATCCAACTCATGTGTGTCTGAGTTAGTCTCAGTTGTTTTCACAACTTTGACTGGAACTTTCAACACACTTGACTTGGAAACAACCTTCTCATTAGCATGATCTTCAGCACGTATTTCTTCTTGAATAACAGAAGAGGTCGCATCAAATGGTTCAGCAATTGATGCTTTATAGAGGGGTTCATCAACACCCTTAAGCACATGTGGTACTTCCCTCCCTTTAGCACATACATGAGGAGGGGAGTTTATGCCTAATTCTCCAATAGCAACATTGTAATCATAACCTATTCCAGATGTTTGATTAACAGCTTGCTTACTGTAGAACTCTTTAGCCTTCGAACAAGAATTGAAGTAGGCTCTAACCTTAGTCTCAAGACCGGTGATCTTGTCTTTGAGAATAGTTTCGAGTTTTCTATAACAGTCAACTCTATTCTCTAGAAAAGATACCTGTTCTTTTAATTTGTCTTGATTAATGTGCACAAGTCTTAATTCATTGACCTCTTTCTCAAGGTCTGTGATCTGTAAACTAAACAGTTCATTATCACGACGTGCACAATCTAAGTTACCTCTTAGATGATAAACCATTTCAGCATCAGAAAGTTTTACCTCTATTCTTGACGATGAAGCTTTTCCATCAACAGCCATAAGAGCAAGATTTCCTTCTTCTTCATCTTCACTGTCAGTATCATCCCAGCTTCTTCCCTTTGCCAGATAAGCCCTTTCAGAGTTCTTTCTTATTTGCTTTGGCTTCCTACATTCTGTGGCAAAGTGTCCCAACTCATTGCAGTTATAGCATCTAATGGTGCTCCGATCAACCATCCCTGTTTTGTATCCACCACTGCTGGTGTTAGAGGATGAAGATCCACCTTTCTGGAATTTGTTGTAGTTGGACTTGTACTTAAGCTTGGGATTCCTCTTGAATCTGACATGGGAGAATCTCTTGACAATTTGGGCCATTGACTCGTCTTCCAATTGCTCCAGCTCTTCCAAGGAATAAAAATCATCACTTGATTGATTTGTAGTAGGAGGATCATATTCTGCTACTAACTCATTTTCCTCACCCTTGGAAAACTGTACCATTCTTTCTAACTGTTGAGATTGTTGTTGTTGTTGACCTTCAGCTACAAGTGCAGTAGATGTGCTGACCATTCTATCATTCCCGTAGACTTCCTTCTGTTGAATCTGCTCCAACTCATAGGTTTTTAACACTCCATAGAGCCTGTCCAAAGAAATCTCACTCAGATCTCTAGCTTCTCTAATGGCAGTGATTCTATGTTCAAGATGAGCTGGCAGTGTTAAAAGGAACTTTTTGGTGACCTCCCTGATTGAATAATACTTTTCATTGATGTTCAGGTTGTTGATCAACGCATTGTACCTCTCAAACACTTCAGTAATTCCTTCTCCTGGATTTGATTTGAAATGTTCATACTCAGAGGTTAGGATTTCCAACTTGTTCTCCCTAACTTCCTCTGTGCCTTCATTAATTACCTCAATAGTTTCCCACATGTGTTTAGAATTTTTACAGTTCATCACATGTCTGTTCATCAAGGGATCAAGGGAATCAATTAATATTAATTGAAGGCTGGCATCCAAGGAGGCTTCTTCCTTCTCAGCAGGAGTAAAATCTTCGGACTCTTTTGGATAGGTTCTAGCTTTAGTAGTCATCACACCATCTATTATTACCTCCGGTTCAATAACCATCGGAGTTTTTATACCCTCCTTTAACAAGTTTGAATATTTGGGATTTGCAACTTGTAAAAATAATAGCATCTTCTTCTTCCACATAATATAATTCTCATTATCAAATTGTGGAATTTTAACGGTTCCAACTTTATGTGAAGTCATTATGAATTTTTGAATGAATAAAAATTCAAAGAGTTGAAAAATCACAAAAGTCTAGGATCTTGATTTGTTCGTTAATCAGAAGGCTCTGATACCAATTGTTAGGTCCCAATGTGTTTGTAGAAGGGGGGTTGAATACAAACAGTACCAAATAATCGAATTAAATGCGGAATAAAAAATGTGAAACAAAATTCAAGTTAAATAAAAATATTATTAAACTTGAAAGGTGTTATAACAACTGTATCGATTACAAGGTATTAATCTCAAATCAATTATCACAAATCTAGAATAAATTCGACATGAACTTTTTCTATTTTTGCAATAATTAGAATCAAATGCTAAACGCGATTTGAGATTAAGTTCTAGGGATTTTGATCCGCTAGATTGTTACACAAGAACAAGATAAATAATTCTAGTGGTTTGGATTTAACATTAACAAACTAGAATTTTGATCTTGATGTAAGCAGAGAAGAAAATAAAATGTTTCAAGGCGGCTGCTTTCTTTTCTTTGTTCTTGAATGTGTTCTGTATGATTGAGATGTTTTTGAGTTGAATGACTTCTGCTTCTATTTATCAACAGCCGAATTAATTGAATTGGAATGACAATCCTTTAAGCTTGTATGACAATCGGTGAGACTATCCTTTTGAGCTAGCAAGACAATCGTTTGAACCAGCATGACTATCGGTAGGACAATCTTTTGAACTGGCATGACTATCGGTAGGACAATCTTTTGAACTGGCATGACAATCGGTATGACAATCCAGATTGTCATGCTAGTTCATTTTCAATTGTCTTGCTGATTTAAGATTGAATTTAATCCAATTAAACTTCTGAAAATTCCTAAAATTAATTCTGAATTAATTAATCAATTAATTTAATTAATCAATAAATTAATCTTTGCAGATATAATTTATTTACTTAATTAAATTATATGACTTAATTAATTAATAGAGAATTAATACTAACCCTGAGCAGCATCCATTCTTCTGAATATCTTCTAAAAATCACTGAGAATTATGAATCAATTCCGCCACTTCAACGTTGACACTCGATGTACTGTCTGGTTCATGAGTGACTAACTTCCGTGACGTTTCTTCATGTCTTGACTTTGACGCTTTGATTTTCTTCAGATTAAATCCTTGTAATTAATGATACTCTAACGAGATCTCTGTCACTTGATTAAATCCACGATCTTGATTTATATCACTGAGGCATGATCAACTTCTTGAACTTCTTCCAGTGAATTACCTCTTCAAGTCTGTAGATGAACCTTGTTTCTGAATCCTTTGACAGATATTACTTTGCGAGATCTCTCTGACGGTCGATCCACTATTTACTTATTACATTCTTATTTGAGTTGAGTTGAATCCTCGAATATACAAATAGACTATGACATATGACTTACAATTAATTCCAACTTTTATTTGAATAAATTCAAAATAAAATCGGAATAAATTTGCCAAAAGTATTTTACTAAAATAATTTATTAACTTAAATTATTTCAGTTCTGAGTTATTGATAAGTTTAAAAATTATACTTGTAGAGAACCTTGTGAATTAACACAACTAGAGAACTCTGCAAGGACTTATCGATAAGTCATAATAAAGCTTATCGAGAAGTCACTCGAGAAGTCAGTAAATTGACTTATCGAGAACTCACTCGAGAAGTCTTAAAATGACTTATCGATAAGTCAGTTAGACTTATCGAGAACTCAGTTCTCTATATACTTTTGATCAACTTAATTCTGCCTTGTGTTAATTTTACATATTAAAGATGTAAGTTAACAACTGAGCAATTAGATTTTTTTTTAAAATTTCCAAGCTAAAATTTTTGTTTTGAAAAATAAATATGCATAGATTTCTGAAATATTTAAAATTCATATTTTAGTTAATTTCTAATTAAATCAAATTAATTTTGATTTACTAGAAAATAATCTGATTCAACACATTAGCTGAGTTCTTGCCTTAGAATGAAGAATTAAGCATTCCAATTTCACCTACAAGTCTAGTGAAAGTTGTTTCACCCAATGGTTTAGTAAAAATATCAGCTAATTATTTTTCTGTTGGAACAAAGATGAGCTCAATGGTACCATTTGTAGTATATTCTCTAATAAAGTGGTACCTTACATCAATGTGCTTTGTTTTAGAATGATTAACTGGATTTGCTACGATAGATATAGCACTAGTATTGTCACATATGATAGGAATTTTGTGTAACACTAGGCCATAATCCATTAGTTGATTTTTAATCCAAAGCACTTGAGCATAACAACATCCTGCAACTATGTATTCAGCCTCTACTGTAGAAGTTGATACATATTGTTGTTTCTTGCTATACCATGATACAAGTCTTTATCCAAGAAATTGACAGCTTCCACTAGTACTCTTCATGTCAACCCTGCATTCAGCAAAATCTGCATCTATGTAGCCAACAGCTTAAAAACCAGTTCCCTTAGGATACCATAATCCCAAGTTTGGAGTCCCCTTCAAGTATCTGAAAATCCCTTTTACAGCCATCAAATGTGATTCTTTTGATTTGGCTTGAAATCATGTACATAGACATGTTGTAAACATGACGTCTGGTGTACTTGCAGTTAGGTAAAGCAATGATCCAATCATCCTTCTATAGCTTAAAATGTTTACACTTTTGCCCTTTCTATTTTCATCCAACTTTGTGATAGTAGACATAAGTGTAGATGCAGGTGAACAATCAACCATGCCAAACTTTTTTAATAAATATTTAACATACGTTGTTTGGCTGATGAAGATTCCATCACTTCTTTGACTGACTTGAAGTCCAAGAAAGTAACTTAATTCCTCCATCATGCTCGTTTCATATTCACTTTACATAAACTTGGAGAATCTTTGGAAAAGCTTTTCATTTGTAGAACCAAAGATGATTGTGGCGCCCTCCAAACCCGGGTCAGAAGTTTGGGGTCCACAAACACACACACACACACACCTTATTTATAACTTGCTTATAATAATAATAAAGATAATAATATGCTGTGACCCTACTTACCGACTACCATGAACCGCAACAGGTTAAAGTATGTACACAAGCCACACGCACACACACTTATATTACAAACGTCCAAATCCCATATATTTGAACTTACAAGTGAATATTAAACATCATTACAAACTTTACAAACTTAAACTATCCCAAAAGCTGTCAGCTAGCTTAACTCGATCAACCTGGAACCCTAGATCTCGCACTGGATTGGGGATCCTCGCTACCAACAGGTTCCTTCTTAACTGGAAAAGAACATAAATAACATCGCACAAATGAACTAACTAGCTCATCAAGTCACAGTGAAAATACAGAGAATAAAATGATCAAGTGAAATGATTTGAGATATCAAGTGAATAATGAATAATGATTCAAAATTGGATATTATATTTTCATTTTAAAAAACCAAGGTTAGGCTGCTGATCAGTCACGCACTAACCCCGAGCAAGGCACACAGCTCTGCTCTAATTACTAGATCCAAGGCACACATTGGCCTAACTTGACCACCAATCTGGTCTGACCACAAATCTGGTCCACAATTTTATAAAAACAATGCAATTCTATCACAATAACAAAATAAATAATGTAAAGCAATAAACAGAATCATAATCAACATGGGGTATTTCAATCATTAGATGGGTTTAAGTCTTCACAAGGAAACAAAATAGCAATTCCAAAGAATGGCTATCAGCTGGTGGAAGAATCGGATAACAAAAGAATCAAAGTTTCAAGGATACAAGGATTTGGTCTTTCAATGTATAAGGTATAATGGTTTGAGAATATAAGGAAATCTTGGTTCAGTGCTCAGTATTTAGTTTGTATGTATTTGTGGAGTAGTATCGTATATCTGTGGTTCGTATTTAGGTATTCTGTAATCAATGGTTCAGAAAGAATAAGGTTTATGGTTCAAAGATCAATAACTGGAATCAAGGTTTAGGGTTCAGTGCTTCAAAGCACTTGCAATATAAAATAGAACTATCAACTATTCACTATATATCTCGAGAAAGTTTAGAACACTTGCCTGATATTAGCTTGCTATACTTCACTAACTTCCAATCACAATCTCCTATGCCTTGCTTCTTCTGCTCACATATCATAAGTATCTATCAATACTCAACTCATATGATTCTATTCGGTATACACTTCTATCTACCCTTCGTTTTATCCAAATCCGATTAACGGATTGAATGTTATATTAAAAACAAGTAAACACTGATCGTACAGTCAGACAGTCAGGCAAACAAGTCACATATAACACATAACACGTTAAACAATCAATGAAGTTTCATTTATAAGGAAGTCTCACGTCATAAACAGTCTTTCGGGTATTTAATATGTTTTTTAAAACATTTTTCGGAGTCAAAACGGGTCGTTGGATGAATTTTAAAGCAATAAACAGGGTTTGGTTGTCCAAATCTGGCTTCAAAATAATTTTATAATAATTATCGAGCCTTGAAAACAATTTAGAATAATATTTTAAAGCTCGAAACTATTTTTTGGAATTTTTAAATCATTTAAGAATAATTAAATCCAATTAAATAATCAATTAAAATCAATTAATAAATAATTAAACTAATTAATCAATTAATATTTAAATTAATTGATCAATTAATCAATTAATTATTAATTAAAATTAATTAACTAAATAATTTAGATTTATTTTTAAATTAAAAACGAATTGTGGAATTAAAATAAATGATTTTTAGAATTTTTGAAAATAAAAATCAATTTTGGAAATGATTTATAAAAGAAATCTGATTTTTAAAAGTTTTTGAAACAGAAATCAAATTTTTGCAAAGTTTGAAAACCCTGGGGGACTAAACTGTAAAAACAGGAATCAAGAATTGATTTTACAAAAATCTGGATAAAAACCGGGTCAAACCCCGAGTCAAAATTGACCCGAATGGGTCACCTGGGTTTTGAAGAACACGGTGGCCGGAATAGAATCCGGCGAGGCTAATTCAGACAAACACGGAATCGTTTGATTCGTTTCTACACTCCAATTAATTCCTTAACACAGCAGCAACTCAGAGATGGGTTCAGTTCGGGTTTACAACCCCTGGACAGTGTTTTCCGGCGAAAACTCAATAGAATTCCGGCGAGCTCAATAAAAAACATGCAAAAACTTTAAAAGACAACTCCGTTCAAACCAGGGATCGTCTGTTAACAAACTATACATGAATCAATTCTAAATTTCAAGGGGAACAAAACCCACCCATCTACAACGTCTACAAATCCCTAAATAAGAAAGTCCCAAATTCAATCAAGAATATTCAAACGAGCATAAACCCTAATTTCTAAATTCAATAATTAAACTCACTTTTGAACATGTTATTGAACTCCAAATCAGTCATATGACATCAAAATCATCAGGAAGACAAGCTCTACAACATGCAATCATTAAATCATCCAAACAATCATCCGAACAAAAATTCATAATTTTAATCATAATAATTCGAAAATAAATAGAAATATAGAAAATAAACCTTGATTTTTGCAGTGATTTTGATGGATGATTCTGAAAGTACAAATCAATAACTTCGTTTTGAGTATATGCACGCCAAAATCTGATATCGATAACGCTTCCGAATTTGAGTTTGATTATGAAGAACGAAATATAAATATAATATTCTCTGTTTTATAAAGATTTTACTGGTTTGCAAATGATTTTCGGTACGGAAATAATTACGGTAAAGGCTATTTATACTTACTAGAAAATTAGTATCCCGTTGGATCATTCCGGATTTAAAATATTACGTTTATTTATAAAAATAGATCCAAATGGTACCGGTTTTCGGGATAATTATCCAAATATGTACAATTTGTACTGCGGTCTTGGTCTCAGCGCCTGGTTACACGTATTACGAGGTGATAATTATAATAGTTTAATAAAAAGATCCCATTTATCGAAAATACAAGTTTTATTGATTTACCGAAACGAATTTTGTATCGAAAATATTGTGTCGGGACCCGCACAGGACAAACCGTACGCCGAATCGAAAAAGTCGAAATATGGAAAATGCTCGGAATATTGCAATTAGGTTAGGAAGGAGTTCTCAGAAGAGTTTCGGGTTATAAAAACGTAAAAATGGGTGAAGTCGGCTGGTTCCCGATTATATAAAATAGTTTATAAATACTCGGAAAAAGAAATTATTAAATCCATATATTTCCTATAAAATCATAAATCATCTAAAAAATAAATAGGAAGATATGACAATTATCTATATTTTATTTTGGACATATTAAAATTTAAATACTCAATATATATTATTTTTAAACATCCAAACACATATACCACTTAACAAATAATTCAAAGAATCAATACTGAATATGTATAATATTTATTTATTGGCATAAATAATTACACGAATATATCCCAGATATTACATCCTTCCCCCCTTAAAAGGATTCTGTCCTCAGAATCTCCTAAGAAAACAAATGAGGGTACTTTTCTTTCATATCACTTTCTAACTCCCAGGTTGACTCTTCAACCTTTGGGTTTCTCCATAATACACTTACTAACTTTACCACTTTATTTCTTAACACTTTCTCTCTTTCTTCTAGAATTTCTATTGGACTCTCTACATACGACAAATCTGCCTGAAGTTCTATTGGCTCATATTCGATTACATGCCTGGAGTCTGGATTATACTTCTTAAGCATCGATACGTGAAAAATATTGTGAATGTGCTCCATGTGTGGGGGTAACGCCAACTCGTAAGCTACCTTGCCAACATGCTTTAGAATCTCAAAAGGTCCAACATATCTAGGGCTCAGTTTTCCTTTCTATCCAAATCTTGTCAATCCTTTCCACGGCGATACTTTCAGTAATACCAGATTTCCTTCTTTGAATTCCATATCTTTCCTTGATTGATTTGCATACTTCCTTTGAAGGTCTTATGCTGCTATCAATCTCTTCTGGATAATTTCAACAACTTCCTTCGTCTATTACACCAATTCAGGTCCAAGTATTTTGCGTTATCCTACTTCGTCCCAATATACGGGAAATTGACATTTGCGTCCATAAAGAGCTTCAAAGGGTGGCATCCCAATGTTGGCATGATAACTGTTATTATAAGAAAATTCTACCAAGGGTACCCAACTTCCTCTGAAATCAATAGCACAAACATGTAACATGTCTTCGATTGTCTGGATTGTTCTTTCACTCTGGCCGTCCGTCAGTGGATGGTAAGTCGTACTCATATTCAGTCTTGTTCCCAAACATTCTTGAAAACTCTTCCAAAATCTCGAATTAAACCTCGAATCTCGATCGGATATGATAGACACAGGAACTCCATGACGAACAATGATTTCTTTCAGGTACATATGGACTAACTTGTCTAGTGAAAATCTTTCATTTATAGGCAGAAAATGAGCTGACTTGGTAAGTCTGTCCACTATAACCCAAATAGCATCATGATTGGCTTTCGTCCTTGGTAATCCGACTATGAAATCCATTGCAATGTGCTCCCACTTCCACTCTGGAATCTCTAATGGCTGCAACAATCCACTTGGTCTCTGGTGCTCTGCTTTAACTCTCTGACATGTATAACATCTGCTAACCCATTCTGCAATCTCCCGCTTTATATCTGGCCATCAATAATTTTCCTTCAAATCTCTGTACATCTTGGTACTCCCTGGATGGATTGAATACCTTGAATTATGAGCTTCCTGTAAAATTTCATTCTTCAACTCCGTTACTGGTGGAATCCAAGTTTTAGAAGAAAACCTAAGAATACCTTGATCGTCTTTTTGCGTACACAATTCTTCACCTACCAAACGATTAATATCCTGATCCATTATCTCTTCTTGACAATTCCTTATCTTCTCTAATAACTCCGGCTGGAAAGTCATACTACACACTTTTGCTTCATCAGGCTTGCAAACTCTGATCTCTAATTCCAATTTCTGAAATTCCTTGTATATTTCTTCAGGTATTGATAATACATTCAACTTTTCTTTCTGACTTAACGCGTCCGCCACAATATTTGCTTTACCGGGATGGTAGTTAATCGTGCAGTCATAATCCTTAATCAACTCTAACCATCTTCTCTGTCTCATATTAAGCTCCTTCTGTGTGAGTATGTACTTCAAGCTTTTGTGATCCATATAAATCTCGCATTTTTCTCCATATAGATAATGTCTCCAAATCTTCAAAGCGAATACTATGGCCGCTAGCTCCAAATCATGAGTAGGATACTTTTGTTCATGTGGTTTTAGTTGCCTTGACGCATACGTAATAACCTTATCGTGCTGCATCAGAACACATCCGAGTCCTTTATGGGAAACATCGCTATAGATTATGAAATTCCCTTGGTCATCTGGAAGTGACAAAACAGGTGCTATAATTAATCTTTGCTTTAATTCCTGAAAACTTTCTTCACATTTGTCGTTCCATATAAACTTTTCATTCTTCCGTGTAAGCTTTGTCAATGGTGTTGCAATCCTTGAAATTTTTTGAACAAATCAGCGATAATATCCCGTTAATCCCAAGAAATTTCTTACTTCTGTCGGTGTTTTCGGCCTTTCCCAATTTGTAATTGCTTCAATCTTTGCTGGGTCCACTTTGATCCCTTCATTACTGACTATTTGTCTTAAGAACTTAACTTCCTGTAACCAAAACTCACACTTCGAGAATTTAGCATATAACTTTTTCTTCCTTAAAATCTCCAAAGCTGCCCTCAAATATTCTGCATGATCCTCTTCTGTCTTTGAATAAATCAAAATATCATCTATAAACAAAATAACAAACTTGTCCAAGTATTCCTTAAAAATTATGTTCATCAGGTCCATTAATGCTGTCGGGGCATTGGTTAATCCAAAAGACATCACTAAAAATTCATAATGTCCGTACCTTGTTCTGAAAGCTGTCTTTGGTATATCCTCTGGCTTAATCTTTAGTTGGTGATATCCCAATCTCAAATCAATCTTGGAGAAGTACTTGACTCCTTTTAATTGGTCAAACAAATCATCAATTCTAGGTAACAGATACTTGTTCTTGATTGTAATCTTGTTGAGCTCCCGATAGTCGATGTACAGTCTCATGCTTCCATCCTTCTTCTTGATAAATAGTACCGGTGCACCCCACGAAAATACACCGGGTCTGATTACTCCTTTCTCTAACAACTCTTGTAATTGCTTCGCTAATTCCTTCATCTCGACGAGCGCAATTCTATACGGGGCCTTGGATACTGGTTCCGTTCCAGGTGCTAAGTCGATCGTAAACTCAATTTCTCTGTCTGGAGGAAGTCCTAGTAACTCATCGGGAAATACATCTGGAAATTCATTGACTACCGGAATATCTTCAAGTTTTGCTGGCTCCTGACTTCTATCAATCATATATGCAACGAAATGCTCGCACCCTTGTTGTAGTAACTTTTTGGCTTGAATCATCGTTATGAACTTCTTTGCTTGCTTCTGGCCCTTAAACGTGACTATCCTTTCGTCTGGTGTCTTCACCATTACCTTCTTATTTCAAAAATCTATCCGGGCATCGTGCTTAGATAACCAATCCATTCCTAAGATAACGTCAAACTCTCCTAGCTTAAATGGTATCAAATCCACACAAAACTTATTACCAGAAACCTCAATCTCACAATTCCCACAAACTTGATTAACAGACACACGCTCTTGATTCGCTAATTCCACAGTCATTATTTCATTTAAATTTTCAACTGGACAATTTAACTTACTAACAAAATCTTGAGAAATAAACGATCGAGTTGCTCCTGAATCTATTAACACTTTAGCACATAAATAATTCATATTAAACGTACCCGCCAAGGCATCAGTATCCTGGATAGCGTCCTTCACAGACATATCAAAAACTCTAGCCCTTGGAGTTTCATTCACTGCTGGAGTAGATCCCATAATTCTCAATGCATTACTGACTGGGGCTGGTTTCTCGCAATCCCTGGCTATATGTCCTGGCTTCCCACATTTAAAGCATGTAAATCCAATAGCTGGAACCTTAATTGCTGGATTCCGGGTAGGCTGATCCTTGTTCACTGGTTCTCTCGCTGGCTGGTTGCGGCACTCCCTCGAATAGTGCCCTTTCTGATTACACTTGAAACAAACCATGTTCAACTTATTACAAACTCCTCCATGCTTCTTCCCAAATACCTGTCAATCTGGAAAGGTTAGCCTCAACTGATTCGGCTGATTCACATTGACTGGACGGTTTCCTTGACCTCCGTCGCCTGCATTTTTCTTCCTGAAATTAAAATTTCTCCCTGGCTGAAGCTTGCCCTTCTTAAAATTTGGAAACTTCCCTGGTTGTGATTGTCCTTCATTCCCTTCAAACTTTCTCTTCTTACTTTCCTTTTCTTTCTGTGACATCGCACTCTCAGTTTCTGCAATCATGGCCTTCTGTACAACTCCTACATAGGTATCCAATTCAAATATGGCTACCTTCCCTCTGATCCATGACTTCAAACCTTGCTGGAATCTCTTGGCCTTCTTCCTGTTAGTATCCACATATGATGGCACATACCTTGACAACTCTTCAAACTTACTCTCGTAATCAGCTACCGACATATTTCCTTGCTTTATCTCTAAAAACTTCAGCTCCATTTGATCCTGAACAAACTGCGAAAAATACTTTTCTAGAAACAATTCTTTGAACCTCTCCCAAGTAATAACATCTGTACCTTCCAATGTCTTCACAGTTTTCCACCAATAGGTGGCCTCATTCTTCAAATAATAACTTGCAAACTCAACCTTCTGTGTTTCCTTTACCTTAACTAAAGTAAATGATTTCTCTATTTCCTTTTTCCAAACATTCACTTCAATCGGATATAAGGAACCCTTGAATTCCGATGGGTTCACCGCCTGAAAAGTTTTGAAAGTTACCTGGGGATTGGTCTGTCTTTGTTATTGTTGAGTTAAGTGAACTGTTTGTTGAGCTAAAATTTGAAGAATCTGGGCTACTGCTGGTCTATGGGTCCTGTGTTTGCATTCTGGTTGGTATTGTCTTGGTTGTTGTTGTTGTTATTGGTTTCTTCATTCTGGGTGTTGGTGCGGGTATTTCTTATGGGAGGCATTTTCTGTAAATAATCAAAAACTTATTAAGCCTTTAAATCAAATCCTTTGCATAAAAGAAAAGTTTTGTAAAACAGAAATATCTCTTTTTGAAAACAGTTGTAAAAGTTGAACTAAGTAAATTGTATGCTCCTTTATAAAATATAAACAGTTTAGGGGATAAGGTACATGGTAACACAAGAGGTATAACTGGTGCAATAAGTAAAGTAAAGTAAAATAGGTGCAGTAATGTAAATGACAATGCTGGAAAGGAAAGGTACTGATATATATAGATCAAAAGTTTTAGGTAGTACAAGCGTTAAAACGCTTCAAAAGTAAAAGCAAAAGGGTACAATAAACCTACTCACTAGTCAGCAGATCTAGTCTATAAATATAACCCAAAAGTCTACTGATACACACTACACACTACTGTACATACTAAACAACTACAATAGCACTGCTCAGCATCTCCATCTATGGGTCTCTGTCTCTCTAGCTCAAGGCAAGTCTGGACCTCCAATCTCCTCAAGTTCCTCTAGAACCTACTTAGCCCACTCCACAAGAAAATCAGGGGTGATATCCTCATGAGTAGCCTCAGCAATCCTAACAGCAGCTGCTCTCAGAAATATCTAGAGCCTCTCTCTGAGTCGCCCCTCACCACTCCTGACATCTCTGGTACGCATGATATGTAATAACTCCCGAATCTGACCCTGTAGGAATCGCTGCTCCATAAGTCAAGCCTTGAACTGATGATATGGGACAGGATAGGAAGAGAACTGAAAAGGTACACCTGTAACCGAGTGACCAGTAAGACCTGAATCAGCAGGTGGGGGTCCTCTGATAGGTGGCCTCATGCCTGGGGGTGGAATAGCCTGCAGTGGTACGGGCTGCAACACATGTGAAGGTAAAATAGCCAACACTGGTGGAACAACAGGACGTGGATCTGAATATGGTCCTCCAACTGAGGGCTCTGAGTGATCAGCTGATACGGGGATGAAAGACTCGGCCATCGCTACTATCTGAAATCATGTCACAAAAATAAGAATCTCGAACCACAACGCGAATCATACTTATACCTGTTATACCGTCGCACTCAACCTCTCGACGTTCTATCTTTCTATTTCTTACTTCTAATCTTAACCCTCTACCCATTCCCGTCAATCTAGGCTTGTGTCAGTGACTTATAACCTGTAGCTATGATACCAAACCTGTGGCGCCCTCCAAACTCGGGTCAGAAGTTTGGGGTCCACACACACACACACACCTTATTTATAACATGCTTATAACAATAATAAAGATAATAATATGCTGTGACCCTACTTACCGACTACCACAAACCGCAACAGGTTAAAGTATGTACACAAGCCACACACACACACACTTATATTACAAACATCCAAATCCCAACTATTCGAAATTACAACTGAATATTAAACATCATTACAAACTTTATAAACTTAAACTATCCCAAAAGCTGTTAGCTAGCTTAACTCGATCAACCTGGACCCCTAGCTCTCACATTGGATTGGGGATCCTCGCTACCAACAGGTTCCTTCTTAACTGGAAAAGAACATAAACAACATCGCACAAATGAGCTAACTAGCTCAGCAAGTCACAATGACAATACTGAGAATAAAATGATCAAGTGAAATGATTTGAGATATCAAGTGAACAATGAATAATGATTCAGAATTGGATATTATATTTTCATTTTAAAAAACCAAGGTTAGGTTGCTGATCACTCACGCACTAACCCCGAGCAAGGCACACAGCTCTACTCTAATTACTGGATCCAAGGCACACATTGTCCTAACTTGACCACCAATCTGGTCTGACCACGAATCTGGTCCACAATTTTATAAAATAATCCAATTCTATCACAATAACAGAATAAATAATGTAAAGCAATAAACAGAATCATAATCAACATGGGGTATTTCAATCATGAGATGGGTTTAAGTCTTCACAAGGAAACAAAATAGCAATTCCAAAGAATGATTATCAGCTGGTGGAAGAATCGGATAACAAAAGAATCAAAGTTTCAAGGATACAAGGATTTGGTCTTTCAATGTATAAGGTATAATGGTTTGAGAATATAAGAAAATCTTGGTTCAGTGCTCAGTATTTAGTTTTTATGTATTTGTGGAGTAGTACCGTATATTTGTGGTTCGTATTTAGGTATTCCGTAATCAATGGTTCAGAAAGAATAAGTTTATGGTTCAAAGATCAGTAACTGGAATCAAGGTTTAGGGTTCAGTGCTTCAAAGCACTTGAAATATAAAATAGAACTATCAACTATTCAAAATATATCTCGAAAAAGTTTAGAACACTTTCCTGATATTAGCTTGCTATACTTCACTAACTTCCAATCACAATCTCTTATTCATTGACTACTTGCTTCCCTTTCCTATTCCTTGCTTCTTCTGCTCACATATCATAAGCATCTATCAATACTCAACTCATACGATTCTATTCAGTATACACTTCTATCTACCCTTCGTTTTACCCAAATCTGATTAACGGATTGAAAGTTATACTAAAAATAAGTAAACACTGATCATGCAGTCAGACAGTCAAGCAAGCAAGTCACATATAACACATAACACGTCAAATAATCAATGAAGTTTCATTTATAAGGAAGTCTCGGGTCATAAACAGTCTTTCAGGTATTTAATATGATTTTTAAAATATTTTTCGGAGTCAAAACGGGTCGTTGGATGAATTTTAAAGCAATAAACAGTGTTCGGTTGGCCAAATCTGGCTTCAAAATAATTTTATAATAATTATCGAGCCTTGAAAACAATTTAGAATAATATTTTAATGCTCGAAACTATTTCTCAGAATTTTTAAATCATTTAAGAATAATTAAATCTAATTAAATAATCAATTAAAATTAATTAATAAATAATTAAACTAATTAATCAATTAATATTTAAATTAATTGATCAATTAATCAATTAATTATTAATTAAAGTTAATTAACTAAGTAATTTAGATTTATTTTTAAATTAAAAACGAATTGTGGAAATAAAATAAATGATTTTTAGAATTTTTGAAAATAAAAATCAATTTTGGAAATGAATTTATAAAAGAAATCTGTTTTTTAAAAGTTTTTGAAACAGAAATCAAAGTTTTTGCAAAGTTTGAAAATCCTGGGGGACTAAACTGTAAAAACAGGAATCAAGAATTGATTTTAAAAAAATCTGGATCAAAACCGGGTCAAACCCCGGGTCAAAATTGACCCGAATGGGTCACCTGGGTTTTGAAGAACACGGCGGCCGAAAAAGAATCCGGCGAGGCTAATTCAGAAAAACACGGAATCGTTTGATTCGTTTCTACACTCCTATTAATTCCTTAAAACAGCAGCAACTCAGAGATGGGTTCAGTTCGGGTTTACAACCCCTGAACAGTGTTTTTCGGCGTAAACTCAATAGAATTTCGGCGAGCTCTATTAAAAACCGGCAAAAACTTTAAAAGACAATTTCGTTCAAACCAGGGATCGTCTGTTAACAAACTATACATGAATCGATTCTAAATTTCAAGGGGAACAAAACCCACCCATCTAGAACGTCTACAAATCCCTAAATAAGAAACCCCCAAATTCAATCAAGAACATTCAAACAAGTATAAATCCTAATTTCTAAATTCGAAAATTAAACTCTCTTTTGAACATGTTATTGAACTCCAAATCAGTCATATGTCATATCAAATTCATCAGGAAGACAAGCTCTACAACATGCAATCATCCAAACAATCATCCGAACAAAAATTCATAATTTTAATCATAATAATTCGAAAATAAATAGATATATAGAAAATAAACCTTGATTTCTACAATGATTTTGATGGATGGTTCTGAAAGTGCAAATCAATAGCTTCGTTTTGAGTATATGCACGCCAAAATCCGATATCGATAACGCCTCCGAATTTGAGTTTGATTATGAAGAACGAAATATAAATATAGTATTTTCTCTGTTTTATAAAGATTTTACTTGTTTGCAAATGATTTTCGGTACGGAAATAATTACAGTAAAGGCTATTTATACTTACGGAAAATTAGTATCCCGTTGGATCATTCCGGATGTAAAATAGTACGTTTATTTATAAAAACAGATCCAAACGGTACCGGTATTCGGGATAATTATACAAATATGTACAATTTGTACTGCGGTCTTGGTCTCAGCGCCTGGTTACACGTATTATGTGGTGATAATTATAATAGTTTAATAAAAAGATCCCATTTATCGAAAATACGAGTTTTATTGATTTAGCAAAACGAATTTTGTATCGAAAATTTTGCGTCGGGACCCGCACAGGACAAACCGTACGCCAGATCGAAAAATTTGAAACATGGAAAATGCTCGGAATATTGCAATTAGGTTAGGAAGGAGTTGTCAGAAGAGTTTCGGGTTATAAAAACGTAAAAACGGGTGAAGTTGGCTGGTTCCCGATTATATAAAATAGTTTATAAATACTCGAAAAAAGATATTATTAAATCCATAAATTTTCTATAAAATCATAAATCATCATAAAAATTAATAGGAAGATATGATAATTATCTATATTTTATTTTGGACATATAAAAATTAAAATACTCAATTTATATTATTTTTAAACATCCAAACACATATACCACTTAGCAAATAATTTACCGAGTCAATACTGAATATGCATAATATTTATTTATTGGTAAAAATAATTACACGATATATCCCAGATATTACAATGATATCATGCACATAGATCTGAACTAGGATCATATCTTCACCATGTTTCTTATAAAAGAGAGTCTTGTGTATAGTACCTCTAGTAAAACCATGTTTAAGCAGGAATTCTGACAATGTATCATATCGAGCTCTAGGTGCCTGCTTTAGTCCATACAGAGCCTTGAGTAGCTTGTACACAAAATATGGAAATTCTGGATCTTTAAAGCCAGGTGGCTGTTGCACAAAACCTCTTCTTCTAGCTCACCATTTAGGAAGACACTCTTGACATCCATCTGATACACTTTAAAATTTGAATGTGCAGCAAATGCTAGAAAAATCCTTATTGCTTCAAGTCTTGCAACTAGAGGAAAAGTTTCATCATATTCAATTTCTTCTTCTTGTGAGTAGCCTTTTGTACCTTGCCTTATTTCTGGTAACTATACCATTTTCTTCCATCTTGTTCCTGAGCACCCATTTTGTTCAAATAATGATTCTATTCTTTGTTGGAGGAACTAACTCCCAAACTTTGTTTCTTTAAAACTGATTCAGCTCTTCCTACATGGAAGATATCCAATCATGATCCATTAGAGCTTCTTTAGTTTTTTTAGGTTCTACTTGAGACAGAAAGCATGCATGTAGGCACTCATTAGAAGTTGCACTTCTAGTTCTCACACCAGTAGTAGGATCACCAATAATTGCTTCTCTAGTGTGACTTCTATCCCACTTTCTTGTGTAAGTTTGTTGACTTGTGCCTTCATCATTTTCTTCATTATTGGTATGACTGGTAGATCCTTCTTCTCTTTCCCCCCCCCCTGAGTTTGTGCTATCAACTTCAGGTGTTTGAGATGAGCTTCCATTCCCATGATTTTCCTGTTCAGTAGTCTCTTCATTTATCATTTATTGTGCATCAACTTCCTCTTCTCCATCAGAATCACTATCAGTGTTGAGGTTTTCAAATGCAAGGGCTTCAGCTTCATTTTTATCAAGGCATTCCAAGTATCATCATCAAAAGTCACATCTGTGCTTTCCCTAATCATCTTTTGATCTATCACATAGACCTTATAGGCAGTTCTCTCCAATGAATATCCCAGAAAAATTGCTTCAAAAACTTTTGAGTCAAATTTTCCCACATATTCAAAGTTGTCTTTCAAAATGTAACACTTGCTTCCAAACACATGAAGATGGTTTACAGTAGGCTTTCTCTTAGACATGATTGAGTAAGGTGATTTGCCATGAGCCTTGTTAATGAGATATCTGTTTTGAGTGTAGCATGCAGTGTTAACAGTCTCTTCCCAGAAACTTGTTGGCAACTTGGCATCTTACATCATTGTTCTAGCAGCTTCAACTAATGTTCTGTTCTTCCTTTCAACTACTCCATTTTGTTGAGGTGTTCTAGCTGCTGAGAATTCTTGAACAATGCCTTTATTTTTGCAGAATTCACTCAATGTTGCATTCCTGAATTTTGTTCCATTATCAATTCTCAATATTTTTACACAATTATGATCTTCAGCCTATTTTTCTATCTTCTTGACATGTTCAATTATGATGTGTGGAGTCTCATCTTTGGAGTGCATGAACTCTACCCAAGTGTATCTTGAGAAATCATCCACCATCACAAGTGCAGATTTGTTTCTTGAAATTGATAAGACATTTACTGGTCCAAACAAATCCATGTGAATAAGTTGCAATAGTGCACTTATAGAACTGACAGTTTTTGACTTGTGACTTGATCTTTTCATTTTTCCTTTCTGACAAGCTTCACAAACTTCAGCTTGAGCAAACTCCAGATTAGGCATGTCTCTTACTAACTCCTTTTTTTACCAAGGTGTTAAATGCCTTGAAATTCAAGTGAGACATCTTTTTATGCCATAGCTTGCTTTGTTCTTCTGTTGCCTTGGTGTAGAAGCAACAAATACCATCCTTATTTGTTGAGTCCAAGTCTGCAACAAACAAGCTTCCTTTTCTTGCTCCTTTTAGAAAAATTTCACCAATTTTCTTGCTGATAAAAGTGCATTCTTCTTTGTTGAATGAAACTTCAAAGCCTTTATCTGCAAATTGGCTAAAACTGAGAAGATTCACTTCAAGACCAGCTACCAGTGCTACATCATCAATGACAATATTTCCAGAAATAATCTTGCCATATCCCATTGTGAATCCTTTGTTGTTGTCTCCAAAGGGCCAGCCTTCTCCTCAAACTATGATAGCAGGGCCTTATCACCTGTCATATGTCTGGAACACCCACTGTCTATGATCCATATGACCTTCTTCATTTTTCCTTGCACACAATTAGTTATAAGTGTGTTTAGCAACCCAAACAGTGTTGGGTACTTTCTTCTTGTTAACTGACTTAGCAGAATTAGAATGAGTTATTTCAGATAAAATAGAATTCAGTGACTGTTGTGTATTTTCCCTATCTGATATAGACCCAATTTTTGTTTCTTTAAGGTCTACTCTCAGCTTGTGGCAACTCTTCTCACCTTTAAGTTACAAGGGATGCAATCAAACTTGTCACAGAATGAGTAGGGATCATTTGCATTCGCTTCATTGTATTTACAGGCTCCTTCAACTGGCTTGCTAATAGCCTTTTTACAAAGGTGAGTTAGATGATTCAAAGAGCCACATTTTTCACATTTCTTTCTTGGAGCATCTGCAACATAAGCAAAGTTGTTGCTTTCATTTATCCTAATTTTTCCATTTCTATTTTTCTTCTTCTTTATTGCATCTTCAGTCTTGGTTTCTTTGACAGGTGTCTTGAAACTTTGTTTGTCCATGAGCTTCTCTTCAGCTTTGGAAGATTAATTAGCTTCTGTATTTTTCTTCTCTTTATCTTCATCAGCAATTTCTTGCTTGATAATCAACTCTTCTTCACTGAAGTTAACTTCACATGCCTTGAACATAGGTGAAACAACCTTTTCCAGCATTGCTGGAACATTTTCATTTTCTGTTACTTTTCCTTTTGTCACATATATCTTTCTTCTTTCTTTTCAAGGCATCATAGTCAAGACCAATAGCAATATTTGCACATGGCTTGTTTTTCTCATGGTATTGTCCAACTAAATCAGATGCATTCTTGAGGGACTTTAATTTAACTTCATTCTTTTCTAGCTTCTCCCTTAGCACTGCTTCAATTTCACTTGCATACTTAAGCTTGTTCTTCAGATATGCATTTTCTTGTCTTATAGTTTCAAGCTCCACCAACTATAATTCAACTTCTTATTTCTCACTTTCAAGCTTCTCATTTATCTTTGTCAGTATGCTAACTTCTTCATTAGCAGGAACTATACTTGTATGAATGTGAAACATTTATGTGCTCATCTTCTCTACAGTTTCCTTATATTGACTCATATTTAAATCAGTGGTGGTGATAGTTGGTACCAGTGATTTTGATGAGGATGATTCTCCTTGCTCTAAGGCCATTAAAGCATATTTTCCAACTTCCTCATCTTCATCATTACAAGAATCATCCCAACTTTTTTCCTCTGCAATATAAGCTTTGCCTTGCTGTTTCTTCAAAAGAGCTTCATACTTTACTTCCAGTTCAAGATAAGTTTTATCTTTCTTTGCTTTCGTGGGTTTCCTGCATTCTGTAGAAAAATGGCCTAGTTCATCACAATTGAAGCACCTTATCTTTGATCTGTCAACAAATCCAGTTTTGTAACCATTTTTGCTATCAGATGTATACTTCCCTTTTCCTTTCCAGCTGCTGTCTTTGTTGAATGATTATCCTTTACCCTTGAAGAATCTTGTCTTCTTTACTCTAATGTTAGTGATTTTTCTTGCCAGATAGGCCATTGACTGATCAAGCTCATCAAGTTTATCTAGGGTGTAGAACTCATCTTCTTCCAATTCCAGAATGACTTGTTGCTGTGAATCATTGGTTCTTTGCTCACTTGTTGAGGTAACTAGAGTCTGGGATCTTAGCTCATCATTAGAGGTCTGGATTTCATTGACAATTAGAGCACTTGAACCATCTACAACATTCCCTTGACCAAATCTTAATGATTTTCTTTGAATCATTTCTAATTCATATGTTTTTAAGATTCCATAAAGAACTTCCAGTGTTATCCTGCTTAGATATCTCCCTTCTCTGATTGCAGAAATTTTCTATTCTAAATGGTCAGGAAGTGTAAGCAAAAATTTCAGATTCACTTCTTCAACTTCATATGAGCTGCAAGTCATTTATCAGCTTATTAAACATTTCAAACACATCAGCGATACTTTCTTTTGGCTTGGCCATGAAACCCTCATATTGTGAAATCAGTATCATTCTTTGATTAGATCTAACTTTCTCAGTTCCCTCACAGAGTATTTCAATCTTTTCCCAGATCTGCTTGGCAGTGTCACAGTTAACAATGTAAGTTGACAATGTTATTGTATATTACATTGTCAAGTGACTCTATCAATATTAGGTGCAAACCACTATCCAGGGAAACTTTCTCTTTTTCAGGCTCAGTGTCCTCAGAAAGGTCTTTTGGAGTATAATAAGCTGGAATGACCATATCACCATCTGTTGATTCCTCAACTCTAACCATAGGAGTGAAGGGCCCATTTTTGAGAATCTGAATGTAGAGTGGATTGGCATCCTGATAAACAACAACATTTTCTTTTTCCAAAGAGTGTAGTTAGCTTTGTCAAAAGTAGGAATTTTGATGCTACTGATTTTCTGTGTATTCATTCTTCCAAGATCTTGAATCTGTTTACTTTCAGATTTTGCTCTGATACCACTTGTTAGGTAATGAATTACACACAGAGGGGGGTGAATGTGTTTTTTTGTTTTTATGCTTTTCTTAAACTATTTATGGTTGTGAACAAAGTAAATCAAATCTTGTAGTGAAATGTGTTAGTGCAGAAATTAAACATGCAATAATAAAGAACACAGATCTTTCAAAACTCCCTTAATTTTATATTAAAATTAGTAATGTTTTGCTACAAAATTTTTAGGCTCTTTGTTGATAAAGAGCTTAGCTTCTTTCTTGAGAGTATACAGAGTTCCTGATCTAAATTGTTACTTCTTACAAAGGACCAGTGTTAACTTTATAATTTAGTTAACTGCTGGTTTGCACAGTGTGTAATAAGACATGCTATTAACTTTAGTAAACTGTCACTTGTCATTTCCATTTTAGGAAAAACATATCTTCCATTTCTGGTTAGCATATCTTTACATCCTGTATTAACTTTAATCTTCCTTTGTTAGTTAATCTTCACCCTTGATCTTGCACACTCTTGAAGCTGCTTTTTGTAGACTTGTCAATCCAGCTGGTTAGATTGTTTGTTGATTGTTAATCTTGGATATTGAACTGGTCTGCACTTTGTACTTTGAGATTTTACCTCGAGATCTCTAGTTTGGTCTATAGAGAACTTGACATCTCGATAAGTATATTGGCTTATCGAGATCTCTAATACTCCATAGTAAATTTGACTTGTAGAGGTCTCTGAGTTCTCTATAAGAGAATTTGGCTTGTCGAGATCTCTAGTCTTCATATCTTCACTTTGACTTATCGATATCTCTGAGTTCTCTAGTGGAATTTGACTTATCGATAACTCAGAATTCTATAATGAATGTTGACTTGTCGATAACTCTGAGTTCTCTAGTGAAGAAATAACTTGTCGATATCTCCAATATTCATGTCTTCAATTTGGCTTGTCGATATCTCTTAATTCTCTAATAGCTTTCCTGAGTTCTCTATAAGTCATTCTGGAGTTCTCGAATGACTTCTCTATAACACTAAATCTGTGACTTGTAGAGATCTTGACTTAGAACATTTTTCCCAAAACAGATTTATTCAACTCCAAGCTTCTTCATAATTCTTCCGAGGCATGATCTTCTTGATATTCTTTCAGATAGAATTCTTAGGCTTGATACTGTTTAAAGAAAAAGACTCCAGTCTGCTCATTTGACATTTTTACAGACTTAAAAAATGTTACAAGTACAAAATGCAAACTAAGATTACAATACAACTTATTTAGGGTTATCAATTAGACTTAGTCTTGTTAAAGTATAGGCATGTCTTGCACAACACATGTTTACATCATATACGTGCAATTTGACATCCTTTACTCCCCTCCTAGTACCACTTTTATACGAGTCAATTTTGGGCCATATTTTGGCTGTAATCGACCATGTAGGTCAGTTTTCACCATGTTATAGTCACTTTGCACCCTATAAGAGTCACTTGGCACCATATATTATACAATTAACATGTTAACATCATATACATCCAAATTAACATCCTTTTACCACCACTTGGTACTACTTTTATATGAGTCAATTTTGGGCTACATTTTGGCTCTAATCAACCGTGTAAGCCACTTTTCAGCATAATAGAGTCAGTTTGCACCCTATAAGAGTCAGTTGACACCATATATTGGTACAATTGACATGTAAACATCATATACATGAAATTTGACATTCTTTACCCACCTCTTCGTACTTTTATTCGAGTCAATTTTTGGCCATATTTTGGCTGCAATCAACCATGTAAGCCACTTTTTACCATGTTAGAGTAACTTTGCACCCTATAAGAGTCACTTGCCACAATATATTATTCAATTAACATGTTAACATCATAAACATCCAATTTGACATCCTTTTACTACCTCTTGGTGCCACTTTTATACGAATCAATATCCGACCACATTTTGGCTCTAATCAGCCTTGTAAGTAAGTTTACACCATATTAGAGTGATTTTGCACCTTATAAGAGTCAATTGCCACAATATATTGGTAACATTGACATGTAAACATCCTATACATGCAATTTGACATCCTTTACCCACCTCTTGGTACCACTTTTATACGAGTCAATTTTCGGCTACATTTTGGCTCTAATCAATCTTTTAAGTCACTTTACACCATATTAGAGTGATTCTGCACCCTATAAGAGTCATTTTCCAGCATATATTAGTAAAGTTAATATATAAACATCATATACATCCAATTTGACATCGTTTTACCACCTCTTTGTACCACTTTCATACGAGCCGGTTTTGGGTCACATTTTGGCTCTAATCAACCATGTAATTGATTTTTCCCCATATTAATGTCACATTGAACCCTATAAGAGTCACTTGACACCAAATATTGGTAAAACTGACATGTTAACATCATATACACTGATTTGAAACCCTTTTACCACCTTTTGGTACCACTTTCATACGATTCAATTTTGGGCCACATTTTGGCTCTAATCAACTAATCAACCATGTAAGTCACTTTTCACCATATTAGAGTCATTTTGCACCCTATAAGAGTCAATTTCCACCATATATTAGTACAATTAACCCGTGAACATCATATACAACCAATTTGACATCCTTTTACCACCTTTTGGTACCACTTTATAGGAGTCAAATTTGGGCCAAATTTTTTCTATAATCAACCTTGTAAGTAACTTTACATCATATTAGAGTGATTTTGCACCCTATAAGTTCACTTGCCTCCATATATTATACAATTAACATGTTAACATCATATACATCCAATTTGACATCATTTTACCATCTTTTGGTAGCACTTTCATACGATTCAATTTTGGACCATATTTTGGCTCTAATCAACCATGCAAATCACTTTTCACTATATTAGAGTCAGTTTTCAGCCTATAAGAGTCATTTGACACCATATATTAGAATAATTGACATTTTAACATCATACACATGCAATTTGGCTTCCTTTACCCCCTCTTGGTACCACTTTTATACGAGTCAATTTTGGGCCATGTTTTGGCTGGAATCGACCTTGTAAGTCATCTTTCACAATGTCAGATTCACTTTGCACCCTATAAGAGTCACTTGGCACCATTTATTATTCAATTAACATGTAAACATCATATACATCCAATTTGACATAGTTTTACCACCTCTTGGTACTTCCTTTTATACGAGTCAATATTGGGCCACAATTTGGCTCTAATCAGCCTTGTAAGTAACTTTACACCATATTAGAGTGATTTTGCACCTTATAAGAGTCACGTGCCACAATATATTGCTAACATTGACATGTTAACATCATATACATGCAATTTGACATCCTTTACACGCCTCTTAGTACCATTTTTATACGAGTCAATTTTGGGCTACATTTTGGCTCTAATCAACCTTTTAAGTCACTTTACACCATATTAGAGTGATTTTGCACCCTATAAGAGTCACTTTCCACCATATATTAGTAAAGTTAATATGTTAATATCATATACATCCAACTTGACATTCTTTTACCACCTTTTTGTACCACTTTCATACGAGTCGGTGTTGGGTCACATTTAGGCTCTAATCAACAATGTAATTTATTTTTCACCATATTAGAGTTATATTGAACCCTATAAGAGTCACTTGCCACCAAATATTGGTATAACTGACATGTTAACATCATATACACCAATTTGACATCCTTTTATCGCATTTTGGTACTAGTTTTACACGATTCAATTTTGGGCCATATTTTGGCCCTAATCAACTAATCAACCATGTAAGTCACTTTTCACAATATTAGAGTAATTTTATGCCCTATAAGAGTCACTTTCCAATATATATTAGTACAATTCATATGTGAACATCATATACATCCAATTTGACATCCTTTTACCACCTTTTGGTACCACTTTCATATGATTCAATTTTGGGCCACATTTTGGCTATAATCAACCATGTAAGTCACTTTTCACCATATTAGAGTCAATTTTCACCCTAAAGAGTCACTTGCAACCATATATTAGAACAATTGATATGTTAACATCATATACATTCAATTTGACATCCCTTACCCCCCTCTTAGTACCACTTATATACGAGTAAATTTTGGGCCACATTTTGGCTGCAATGCACCATGTAAGTCATTTTTCACCATGTTTGAGTCACTTGGAACTATATATTATATATACAATTAACATTTTAACATCATAAACATCCAATTTGACATCTTTTTACCACCTCTTAGTACCACTTTTATACGAGTTAATTTTGGGTCACATTTTGGCTCTAATAAACCTTGTAAGTAACTTTACACCATATTAGAGTGATTTTGCATCCTATAAGAGTCACTTGCCGCCATATATTATACAATTAACATGTTAAAATCATATACATACTATTAACATGTTAAAATCATAAATTGGGGGAGATTGTTAGGAATATGTTGTGTACTTGATGATAAGCTAAACAAAACACCTTAACAGATTTAACTTAGTGAATTTTGTAGCACCCGACGGATGATCAATTATAGTCCCGACGGATGATTCAATATAGTCCCGACGGATGACTAACTGATATCCATCGGGTGAGTAGCTTATGTAACATTAAGTACTGTAGCACATTTCTGCAAACAACTTTGTATAGATTTTGTAGTAGCTTATGAATCATGTAGACTGCTAGTAGATGTGCAGAAAAAGTTGATTAAATATAAATATAAGATGTCTTGTAATTATGCATAAATGAAATGCAGTCAAGTGATAAATGGCTACCTGACGGATGATCAATAAAGCTACCCGACGGGTGATCAACAAGGCTACCCGACGGATAACAAGCATGTACCCGACGGATGATCAATTCAAATATCTGTTGACAGTGACAACACAATCACATGCGTCGAGTGTATGCAAAAGGAATGTGGCAGCGTGTTCAACAGGGTTATGAGAACAAAAGAAGCATTACCATTTCCATGCTATTATGAAGATATTCAAAGATGCTGGAATAGAGTAGTGAAGCAGCATGGAGTTAGACATGATAGGTTTTGTTTTATTATCTTGTCTTATTATCATGTAAACTTGGTAATATATAAACCAAGTGTAGCAAGTAGAACAATACGGATACCAAAAACAAACTCATTCTCAGAGAAACATTTGTAAGCTAAATCCTGTAGCATTTCTCTGTAAGTTTAGTTGTTCATATATGTAAGCAGCTGTGAGCTATTCAAGCTTCACAGGGTTCTCTCCCGATATATATATATATATATATATATATATATATATATATATATATATATATATATATATATATATATATATATATATCTTGTGGATACATTCAAATCCACCAGAAAGTTATAAAGACATGAGTTTTTATTACTTTGTGTTTGATTTACTTAACTCTTTATTCCGTACTTTGTAAATCAAACAATTAGATATAAATTGAGTTAGAACCATTTTTCATAAATCTCAAAAAGATTGTTAGGGAATAACACATGTTAACATCATACACACCAATTTGACATCCTTTTACCACCTTTTGGTACCACTTTCATACGATTCAATTTTGGGCCACATTTTGGCTCTAATCAACTAATCAACCATGTAAGTCAGTTTTCACCATATTAGAGTCATTTTGCATCCTATAAGAGTCACGTTCCACCATATATTAGTACAATTAACTTGTGAACATCATATACATCAAATTTGACATCCTTTTACCAAATTTTGGTACCACTTTCATATGATTCAATTTTGGGCCACATTTTGGCTCTAATCAACCATGTAAGTCACTTTTCACCATATTAGAGTCAATTTTCACCCTAAAGAGTCATTTTCCACCATATATTAGTACAATTGACATGTTAACATCATAAACATGCAATTTGAAATCCCTTACCCGCCTCCTGGTACCACCTATATGAGTCAATTTTTTGCCATATTTTGGCAGCAATGCACCATGTAAGTCACTTTTCACCATGTTGGACTCACTTTGCACCCTATAAGAGTCACTTGGCACTATATATTATACAATTACCATGTCAACATCATAAACATCCAATTTGACATCCTTTTATCACCTCTTGGTACCACTTTTTTACGAGTTAATTTTGGGCCATATTTTGGCTCTAATAAACCTTGTAAGTAACTTTACACCATAATAAAGTGATTTTGCACCCTATAAGAGTCACTTGCCACCATATATTGGTACAATTAACATGTTAACATTATATACATCCAATTTGACATCCTTTTATCAACTTTTGGTACCACTTTATAGGAATCAACTTTGGGCCACATTTCGACTCGAATCAACCTTGTAAGTAACTTTACACCATTTTGAGTGATTTTTCACCCTATAAGAGTCACTTTCCGCCATATATTATACAATTAACATTTTAACATCATATACATCCAATTTGATAATTTTTTACCACCTTTTGGTAACACTTTCATATGATTGAATTTTGGGCCACATTTTGGCTCTAATCAACCATGCAAGTCACTTTTCACCATATTAGAGTCAGTTTTAAGCCTATAAGAGTCAGTTGGCACTATATATTGGTATTATTGACATTTTAACATCATATACATGCAATATGGCATCCTTTACCCCCTCCTGGTACCACTTTTATATGAGTCAATTTTGGGCCACGTTTTGGCTGGAATCGACCATGTAAGTCACCTTTCACCATATTAAAGTCACTTCGCACCCTATAAGAGTCACTTGGCACCATATATTACTCAATTAACATGTCAACTTTATATACATCCAATTTGACATCCTTTTACCACCTCTTGGTACTACTTTTATACGAGTTAATGTTGAGCCACATATTGGCTCTAATCAACCTTGTAAGTAACTTTACACCATATTAGAGTTATTTTGCACCTTATAAGAGTCACTTGCCACAATATATTGGTAACATTGACATGTTAACATCATATGCATGCAATTGACATCCTTTACCCGCCTCTTGGTACCACTTTTATACGAGTCAATTTTGGGCTGCATTTTCGCTCTAATCAACCTTTTAAGTCACTTTACACCATATTAGAGTGATTTTGCACCCTATAAGAGTTACTTGCCACCATATATTAGTAAAGTAAATATGTAAACATCATATACATCCAATTTGACATCCTTTTACGACCTCTTTGTACCACTTTCATATGAGCCAGTCTTGGGTCACATTTTGGCTCTAATCAACCATGTAATTGATTTTTCACCACAGTAGAGTCACATTGAACCCTATAAGAGTCAATTGCCACCAAATATTGCTACAACTGACATGTTAACATTATATATAACAATTTGACATCCTTTTACCACCTTTTGGTACCACTTTCATAGAATTCAATTTTGGCCCACATGTTGGCTTTAATTAACTAATCAACCATGTAAGTCACTTTTTACCATATTAGAGTCATTTTGCACCCTATAAGAGTCACTTTCACCATATATTAGTACAATTAACATGTGAACATCATATACATCCAATTTGACATCCTTTTACCACCTTTTGGTATCACTTTTCATACGATTCAATTTTGGGCCACATGTTGGCTCTAATCAACAATCTAAGTCACTTTTCACCCTATTAGAGTTAATTTTCACCCTAAAGAGTCACTTGCCACTATATATTAGTACAATTGACATGTTAACCTCAAATACATGCAATTTGACACCCCTTACCCGCCTCTTGCTCCCACTTACATACGAGTCAAATTTGGGCTACATTTTGGCTGCAATGCACCATGTAAGTCACTTTTCACCATGTTGGAGTCACTTTGCACCCTAAAAGAGTCAATTGGCACTATATATTATACAATTAACATGTTAACATCATAAACATCCAATTTGACATCCTTTTACCTCTTCTTGGTACCACTTTTATACGAGTTAATTTTGGGCCCCGTTTTGGCTCTAATAAACCTTATAAGTAACTTTACACCATATTAAAGTGGTTTTGCACTCTATAAGAGTCACTTGATAACATATATTGGTACAATTAACATGTTAACATCATATACATCAAATTTAACATCCGTTTATCACCTCTTCGTACCACGTTATAGAAGTTAACTTTGGGCCACATTTTGGCATTAATCAACCTTGTAAGTAACTTTACACCATATTAGAGTGTTTTGGCACCCTATAAGAGTCACTTTCTGTCATATATTATAAAATTAACATGGTAACATCATATACATCAAATTTGACATCCTTTTACCACCTTTTGGTAACACTTTCTTATGATTCAATTTTGGGCCACATTTTAGCTCTAATCAACCATGCAAATCACTTTTTACCACATTAAAGTCAATTTTCAGCCTATAACAGTCACTTGGAACCATATATCGGTACAATTAACATGTTAATATCATATACATGCAATTTAACATCTTTACCTGCCTCTTGGTACCACTTTTATATGAGTAAATTTTGGGCTACATTTTGGCTCTAATCAACCTTTTAAGTTACCTTACACCAAATTAGAGTGATTTTGCACCCTATAAGAGTCACTTGCCACCATATATTAGTAAAGTTAATATGTAAACATCATATACACCCAATTTGATATACTTTTATCACTTCTAGGTACCACTTTATTGGAGTCAACTTTAGGCGTCATTTTGGCTATAATCAAACTTGTAAGTAACTTTACACCATATTAGAGTGATTTTGCACCCTATAAGAGCCACTTGCCGTTATATATTATATAATTAACATGTTAACATTATATACATCCAATTTGACATCCTTTTACCACCTTTTGGTAACACTTTCATACAATTCAATTTTTGGCCACATTTTTGCTTTAATCAACCATGCAAGTCACTTTTAACCATATTAGAGTCAATATTCAGCCTATAACAGTCACTTGGCACCATATATCTGTACAATTAACATGTTAACATCATATACATGCAATTTAATATCCTTTAGGCTCCTCTTGGTACCACTTTTATACGAGTCAATTTTGGGATACATATTATTGGCTCTAATCAAGCTTTTAAGTCACTCACACCAAATTAGAGTGATTTTGCATCCTATAAGACTCACTTGCCACCATATATTAGTAAAGTTAATATGTAAACACCATATACATCCAATTTAACATCCTTTTACCACCTTTTTATACCACTTTCATACGAGCTGGTCTTGGGTGACATTTTGGCTCTAATCAACCATGTAATTCATTTTTCACCACATTAGAGTCACATTGAACCCTATAAGAGTTAATTGACACCAAATATTGGTACAACTGATATGTTAACATCATATACACCAATTTGACATCCTTTTACCAGCTTTTGGTATAACTTTCATACGACTCAATTTTGTGCCAAATTTTGGTTTTAATCAACTTATCAACCATGTAAGTCACTTTTCACCATATTAGAGTCATTTTTCACCCTATAAGAGTCACTTTCCACCATATATTAGTACAATTAACATGTGAACATCATATACATCCAATTTGACATCCTTTTACCACCTTTTGGTACCACTTTCATACGATTCAATTTTGGGCCACATGTTGTCTCTAATCAACCATGTAAGTCACATTTCACCATATTAGAGTCAATTTTCACCCTAAAGAGTCATTTGCCACCATATATTAGTACAATTGACATGTTAACATCAAATACATGCAATTTGACATCCTTTACCCGCCTCTGGTTACCATTTATATACGAGTCAATTTTGGCCCACATTTTGGCTGCAATGCACCATATAAGTCACTTTTCACCATGTTGGAGTCACTTTGTACCCTATAAGAGTCACTTGGCACTATATATTATAAAATTAATATAACACCCTCCAAATCCGGGGTATGGATTTGGGGCATTATTAACACTAACTACACATTAAACCTGCACAAGCGGAATATAAATATGATAATTACCCCGAACTACTGCTACTCATGATCTTTTAAGGTTAAGAGTTGAAAACAAGAATGACACACTAACTTTATTACAAACCCAAATAAAAATAATCTGTCTCAAGAACTCTCTTTGTTACAAAACTTTATTTTGTCTACATTCTCACCACACACTTTTATTCAAACCACACAAAACTTTTATTAAAACCAACATGATGATTTATCCTGTTACACCTGATCAGGTTACTCAAAGCACTCTTCTGGAATAGGGAGGAACACTCTTGGTATTAGAGGGTCCCGCTGCTTGACTCGCTTCTTGACTACGCGGGTCTTGATGGGTTTCATTCTCTACCTTAACTGTAAAACAATAGGAATACCAATAAAAGGGGATGAGCCAAAATTGCTCAACAAGCCTGCAACAATCTATATAGTATAAAGAGAGAAGAATAAATGAACCGGTAATCTGGTGGTTTAAACAACCATCTGTTTCTGTGTAGAATAATAATTTGTCATTGTTGGTGAGTGCCAAATGAACAAGACTGGAAACAAGAACTAACTATGTACTATAACCTGCTGATCAGTCAGGATACATTGCAGGTCTATACCCAACTACATAGACCCGACCAACATAAGGAGTACTCAGGAAACCACGGCCTATTAATTAATGATCTGGGTAAAACCCAGCCCGTATAGTAACCATCCAGTCCAAAGCGTAGCATCCGGAACAATCAGAATGCTTTTGATGTATCCCAACACCAGGATATGTCAGAGTATATGTAACAAGGGTAAAAGCATTGGAATATGAATATGGATTCAATAAATTGAGAGAAATCAAGAATCGAAATGAAATATAAACAAGAATCAATAATTGAGTAATAGTGTATATTAACAAGAATTATCAAAGTGTAACTGATATGAACAATGGGGTATAATTCACTATTCTGGATTTAAAATAGGGGAAAAAACTTGCTTGCGCGTACTTAACCTGGTTCAATTCACCGCATTCGGTCTCTAGCTTGATCTGCCTCGCTGATACTGAATCAATCATAGAAAGATATTCGTTTAGATAACTTACTACATACGCGTATCTTGAATTGATACTACGCAACCCTATTAATCTACCTATGCGTTTCTCTCTGACTCCCATATACACATATAATTATATAGCACGAATGGTTCACATAATCACGTAAAGCACATAGCACATAAGGCACATAATTAATTTTTGGACTTACAAATATTTTTAGAATTGATACTAGACTCATACATGTATTAACTATCCCTATTTGATTTTATTATAATTTTTCGGGATTTATTGGACTCGATTCTACCCCTATTAGGGCCTATAAACCATTAACTACCACAATACCACTCTCTTTCGGAAGAAATTATGATTTACAATTACTTTTATTGGATTCGTTTCATTTTTCTAAGTATAGGGGTCTTCGTTTCACTCAATTCGGACTAACGGTTTAATTATTATGAATTAAACAAAATTTAATTAATAATATTTAATTATAAATAATTAATTATAATTAAATAATCCTAAATTATATTTTTAAATAATTAATTAACAATTATTGTATTTTAAAATAATTAATACCTAATTATTAGGATTAATTACAATTTATTACAATTATTTACAAATTATCAATCAATACAATTAACTGATACGTTATTTATCGAATAAATAATTATTACTCGAATCATAACCTAACTCAACGATTAACTACTCGTATAAATACGAGTTACTCACATTCCTCGAATAACTATCGAACTATTGTTATTATTATTATTATATCTTATACGATTTATTAATCGATTAATTATCTGTATTTAGTTATTCGATACGAATAATCAGTACTTGTAAGTAACTTTGGGCCACATTTTGGCTCTAGTCAACCTTGTAAGTAACTTTACACCATATTAGAGTGATTTTTCACCCTATAAGAGTCACTTGCTGTCATATATTATACAATTAACATGTTAACATCATATACATCCAATTTGACATCCTTTTACCACCTTTTGGTAACACTTTCATATGATTCAATTTTGGGCAAAATTTTTAATTTAATCAACCATGCAAGTCACTATTCACCATATTAGAGTCAATTGTCAGCATATAACAGTCACTTGGCACCATATATCGGTACAATTAACATGTTAACATCATATACATGCAATTTGACATTCTTTACCCGCCTCTTGGTACCACTTTTATACGAGTCAATTTTAGGCTACATTTTGGCTCTAATCAACCTTTTAAGTCACTTTACACCAAATTAGAGTGATTTTGCACCCTATAAGAGTCACTTGCCACCATATATTAGTAACGTTAATATGTAAACATCATATACATCCAATTTGACATCCTTTACCACCTCTTTGAACTACTTTCATATGAGCCGGTCTTGGGTCACATTTTAGCTCTAATCAACCATATAATTGATTTTTCACCACATTAGAGTCACATTGAACCCTATAAGAGTCACTTTCCACCATATATTAGTACAATTAACATGTGAACATCATATACATCAAATTTGACATCCTTTTACCACCTTTTGGTACCAGTTTCATACGATTCAATTTTGGGCCACATGGTGGCTCTAATCAACCATGTAAGTCACTTTTCACCATATTAGGGTCAATTTTCACCCTAAAGAGTCACTTGCCACCATATATTAGTACAATTAATATGTTAACATTAAATACAAGCAATTTGACATCCCTTACCCGCCTCTTGGTACCCCTTATATAGTAGTCAATTTTGGACCACATTTTGGCTGCAATGCACCATATAAGTCACTTTTCACCATATTGGAGTCACTTTGCACCCTATAAGAGTCACTTGGAACTATATGTTATACAATTAACATGTTAACATCATAAACATCCAATTTGACATCCTTTTACCATCTCTTGGTACCACTTATATACGAGTTAATTTTGGGCCCCATTTTGGCTCTAATAAACCTTATAAGTAACTTTACACCATATTAAAGTGATTTTGCTCGCTATAAGAATCACTTGCCCCCATATATTGGTACAATTAACATGTTAACATCATATACATCAAATTTAACATCTTTTTATCACCTCTTCGTACCTCTTTATAGGAGTCAACTTTGGGCCACATTTTGGCTTTAATCAACCTTGTAAGTAACTTTATACCATATTAGAGTGTTTTTGCACCCTATAAGAGTCACTTTCTGTCATATATTATACAATTAACATGGTAACATCATATACATCAAATTTGACATCCTTTTACCACCTTTTGGTAACACTTTCATACGATTCAATTTTGGGCCATATTTTGGCTCTAATCAACCATGCATGTGACGCCCTCCAAAATCGGGTCAGAAGTTTGGGGTTCACAATACACTGACACACACTCAATGTATAAATACCTGCTTATGAAATTAATATATGCAAAGACCCTTCTTACCATAACCATGGATCGCAATTGGTTAAAGTATGAAAATAAGCCACAACCTTAACTTTTATTACGTCGTACCAAATCCCAACTAGTTCTGCTTATAACTGATAATAATATCATTCTTACAATCTTACATAACTCATCTACATTATAAAGCTCCTGCTAACTCGGTCCGTCTTATCTTGGAATCCTAGCTCGCACACTGGACTGGGAATCCTCGTTACCAATAATTTCCTTTTCAACTGTAAAATAAGATAAACAGATTTGCAAGAGTGAGCTAACTAGTTCAGCAAGTCATAATAGTAATAACTGAGGTTCAACAATGATCAGTTGAAATGATTCATAAGAATCAAGTTTCTAGATAAGCAATGAATATAATTGGATATTCTTTTCACTTTTAAAAACCAAGGTTAGGTTGTTGACCAGTCACGCACTAACCCCGAGCAAGGCTCCCGGCTCTGCTCTATATACTGGATTCAAGGCACGCATTGGCCTAATATGATCACGAATCTGGTATGACCACGAATCTGGTCCACATTTATAAAACCCTCCAATTCTAAAACAATTTAATGGGATAACCATTGCAATTCAATAAAACAGAATCATAATTAACATTGATAAAACATTTATCTCAGAGCATAAAACATTTCACAGGTATCACCAGGGTGTATCAAGGTGTAAGTATAAAGAACAGCTTCAAGCCTGATGAAGAATCAAGTATCTGAAGAACAATGGTTCAATGATAATACAGGGTATTGATTTTGGATGTGATAGGGTATTCCAGGGTGTATAAGTTTCTGTATGCTCAAAAAATTCTGTTAAAATACTTGGTTTATGGTGTGTATATATTTACAGAGTAGTATTGTATTGGTATGGTTTAATATCTGGGAAATCAAATGTTGGTGGTTTACAATAAATAAAGCTTACAGCTCAAGTTTAATGATATGATCAGGGTTCAAGGTTGAATAGTTTAAGCACTTGCAATGTAAAACAAGATTTATTTTGAATACTAGCAATATGTTATGAGAAAGTTCAGAAATATTTGCAATATATCTCGAAGAAAGGTTCAGAAGGACTTGCCTTATCATAGATGATTTCCAACCTTACTTGTACTCATCTAACAATTCTACTCATCAATCACTTCCTTCTTTTTCTATGCCTTGCTTCTATTCGTCAATCAATTGCCTTCTCTTTCTACGCTTCAATTCTATTTACGGATCACCGACTTTCTTTTTATATGCCTCGCTTACTCTGCTAGGCATCACAAGTATCTATCAATACTCAATCTCATATCATTCTAATTGTTACATAAACGTCATAAACTTCTATCTACCCTTCGTTTTACCCAAATCCGGTTTACGGATTCAAAGTTATAGCAAAAATCGTCAAACAATAACCACATAGGCATATAACACATCAATCAGATAGCACATAGCACATAGCACGCAAGATATTCGGTCAAAATAATTTTTCAAAGAAGATTCGTGGTCAAGATGATTTTCCAGGTATTTAATACGAATTTTTGAACATTTTTCGGAATTAAAATGGACCTCCGAATCATTTTATAATTAAATAACAGGGTTCGAACACCCAAATCTGACTTTAAAATAGTTTTACAATAATTACCGAGCCTTGAAATTAATTTAAAATAATATTCTAAAGCTCGAAACTATTTTTCAAAAAATTTTAAATCAAAATAAATAATTAAATCTAATTAAATAATTAATTAAAATCAATTAATAACTAATTAAAATTAATTAATCAATTAATATTTAAATTAATTGATTAATTAAATAATTAATTATCAACTAAAATTAATTAACTAATTAATTAAGATTTATTTTTGAATTAAAAATAATTTTCAAAATTAAAATTATTGAATTTTTGGAATTTTAAAATAATTAAAATAATTTCTGAAATTAATTATAAAAAGAAAATACATTTTTGAAAATATATAAAACAGAAATCCAATTTTTGTTAACTTTTAAAAACAACAGGGACTGATTTACGAGATTTTACAAACTTCAGGGGCCAAGTGGTATATTAACCACCTTCCCCGACAATCGCCGGCGGTCGCCATTAACGGTGACCCCGAGCTTTTCCAGCCAACCAGAAATCACCCAGAAAAGCATCAAAATATCAGGGTTTGCTCTCCTTGTTTCCAGAAACACAATCATACCAACCAATTCCATATTCGATCTCTAGGTAAACCGTAAAAACGATTCAAACTTTTCCGGTGACCTCCCTCCCATTTTTCGGCGAGGTCGATACTGAAATCGTCTGTTAACGTACTATACACCAATCGAATCGTCTTTGGACGATCTACAGTTTGGTGCAATCAATTTCAACCAATAACCCCTAACAAAGATACGCCTAATTTTTAATTAAGAACATTCAAACACATAAACCCTAATTTCAATTACCAGAATCAAACATCATTTTCTCTATGTTATTGAACTCTATTTTTGACATATAATATATTAATTTGACCAGAAAAATATTATCTACACGATGGAATCATCAAATCATATCAACAATATCAAGAACAAAAAATCCTAATTTAATCCATAAATAATTCGAATTAAAATAATTAATTAAGAAAAATACCTTGATTTCTACACAAAAATAGACGGTTGATTCAGAAAGAGGTTTTTGAGAGCTTCGTTATGATATATTGCACGCCCGAATCGGAGTTCGATAACGTCTTCGTTTGTGCGATTGATTTTCAAGAATATGGTATTTTAATAGGATTTTCTCTGGTTTTCAGTGGTTTGTACTGTCTGATTATGATTTTATCTGTAAAATGAAATAAGAAAAGGGCTATTTATATTTACGGAATATTAGTACATTCTGGATCGTGTTGGATCGATAAATACGTTATTTAGCCGCTAAGTAACTATAAATACTATCCTATTTGATAAACATTATCCTGTTTTGGATAAGCATTATCCTGTTTTGAATAATTATCAAAACCGGGATTTTATAAAATGATTTGTACGAAGATAATGTTACCGAAAAGGGTTAGCGTATAGAAAATATTACGCCGGGCCGCGCACAGGTCAAACCGTAATCCGGATCGAAAAAGTCAAAACATGGAATATGTCCAGAAGTACCAGATTAGGTTAGAAAGGAGTTTTTGGAAGAGTTTCAGGTTGTAAAAACGTAAAAACGGTTGAGGTTGGACGATTCCCGGCTTTAGAAAATGATTTTGTAATTATTCAGAAAATAATTAATAAATTAATAAATCAATATAAAATCATATAACACTCCAAAATTTACCAGAAAAATACCTTAATTATCTATATTTTATTCTGGAAATAATAAAATTAACATACTTATATTTACCACATATAAACATTCACATAACAACACCAATCATCAGATAATTCACCAAAAATCACAATATAACCACATAAAATTAATTATCAATAAAAATAATTACACGCTATGTTCGGATATTACAGTGCAAGTCTTTTTTCACCATATTAGAGTCAATTTTCCTCCTATAATAGTCACTTGGCACCATATATCGGTATAATTAACATTTTAACATCATATACATGCAATTTGACATCCTTTACCCGCCTCTTGTTACCACTTTTATACGAGTCAATTTTGGGCTACATTTTGGCTCTAATCAACCTCTTAAGTCACTTTACACCAAATTAGAGTGATTTTGCACCCTATAAGACTCACTTGCCACCATATATTAGTAAAGTTAATATGCAAACATCATATACATCCAATTTGACATCCGTTTATCACCTCTTAGTACCACTGTATAGGAGTCAACTTTGGGCCACATTTTGGCTCTAATCAACCTTGTAAGTAACTTTACACCATATTAGAGTGTTTTTGCACCCTATAAGAGTCACTTCCTGACATATATTACAAAATTAACATGTTAACATCATATACATCCAATTTGACATCCTTTTACCACCTTTTGGTATCACTTTCATACGATTCAATTTTGGGCCACATTTTGGTTTTAATCAACCATGCAAGTCAGTTTTCACCATATTAGAGTTAATTTTTAGCCTATAACAGTCACTTGGCACCATATATCGATACAATTAACACGTTAACATCATATACATGTAATTTGACATCCTTTACCCGCCTCTTCGAACCACTTTTATACGAGTCAATTTAGGGCTACATTTTGGCTCTAATCAACCTTTTAAGTCACTTTACACCAAATTAGAGTAATCTTGCACCCTATAAGAGTCACTTGCCACCGTATATTATTAAGTTAATATGTAAACATCATATACATCCAATTTGACATCCTTTTACCACCTCTTTGTACCACTTTCATACGAGACGGTCTTGGGTCACATTTTGTCTCTAATCAACCATGTAATTGATTTTTCACCACATTAGAGTGACATTGAACCCTATAAGGGTCAATTGCCACCAAATATTGGTACAACTAACATGTTAACATCATATATGCAAATTTGACATCCTTTTACCACCTTTTGGTACCACTTTCATATGATTCAATTTTGCGCCACATTTTGGCTCTAATCAACTAATCAACCATGTAAGTCACTTTTCACCATATTCGAGTCATTTTGCACCCTATAAGAGTCACTTTCCACCATATATTAGTACAATTAACATGTGAACATCATACACATCCAATTTCACATCCTTTTACCACCTTTTGGTAACACTTTCATACGATTCAATTTCGGGCCACAGGTTGGCTCTAATTAACCATGTAACTCACTTTTCTCCATATTAGAGTCAATTTTCACCCTAAAGAGTCACTTTCCACCATATATTAGTACAATTGACATGTTAACATCAAATACATGCAATTTGACATCCCTTACCCGCCTCTTTGTACCAATTACATACGAGTCAATTTTGGGCCACATTTTTGCTGCAATGCACCATGTAAGTCACTTTTCACCATGTTAGAATCACTTTGCAGCCTATATAAGTCACATGGCACTATATATTATACGATTAACATGTTAACATCATAAACATCCAATTTGACATCCTTTTACCACCTCTTGGTGTATCATCCGGGACATAGCGTGTAATTATTTTTATCAATATATGATTATTATATGATTGTTATATGAATTTTTAGTGAATTATCTGATGATTGGTGTTGATGTGTGGGTATTTATAGGTGGTAAAGTATAAATATGTTGATTTTATTAGTTCCAGAATAAAATATAGGTAATTAAGGTATTTTTCTGGTAATTCTTAGAATGTTATATGATTTTATATTGATTTATGAATTTATTAATTATTTTCTGAATAATTACAAAACTATTTTTTAAAGCCGGGAATCATCCAACTTCAACCGTTCTTATGTTTTTACAACCCGAAACTCTTCGAGAAACTCCTTCCTAACCTAATTTGATAATTCTAGACATTTTCCGTGTTTTAACTTTTTCAATCCGGATTACGGTTTGACCCGTGCGGGGACGGTACAAAATTTTCGAAATGATAATCATTTCTGTAACGCCCTCCAAACCCGGGTCAGAAGTTTGGGGCTCACAACACACACACAATATATAAACCTGTATATATAAAATATTATATGCATTGACCCTTCTTTACACAACCATGGATTGCAACATGTTAAAGTATGAAAATAAGCCACAACCTTACCTTTTATTACATCGTACCAAATCCCAACTAATTCAACTTACAACTGATAATGCTATCGTTCCTACAATCTTGCATAACTTATCTACAATATAAAGCTCCTGCTAGCTCGATCCAACTTAACCTGGAATCCTAGCTTGCACACTGGACTGGGAATCCTCGTTATCAACAAATTTCCTTTTCAACTGTCGAAAACATAAAAAGGTTTGCAAGAGTGAGCTAACTAGCGCAGCAAGTCATAATAGCAATAACTGAGGTTAAACAATAACCAATTGAAATGATTCAGAAGAATCAAGTTTCTAAATAAGCAATAATTTGAATTGGATATTCACATTTCATTCAAAAAAAACCAAGGTTAGGCTGCTGATCAGTCACGCACTAACCCCGAACAAGGCTCCCAACTTTGCTCTATATACTGGATCCAAGGCATACATTGGCCTATTATGACCACGAATCTTGTCTGACCACGAATCTGGTCCACATTTAAAAACAATCCAATTCCAGTATAGCAATATGATAAACAATGTAATTCAATGAGCTAAATCATAAACAACATTTATCTTGAAGCATAGGGTGATTTACAATACCATGAAGGTGTAACAAGGAATTCAAAAAGATTGGCTTTCAATCAAGGAAAGAATCAGAAAGTAGAAGACCAAGGGTTCAAGGGTTCCTAAGATTGGTCTTATGTTAAATAAGGAATAAGGGTTGGTATGTCAAGCAATTCAATATCAGAAATCAGTATGTGGTAGATATGTATTTGTGGAATAGTATCGTATGTGCTTGGCTCGTATCTGAGAATTCAAAAATTAATGGTATATGAAGAATAAGGCTTATGGCTCAAGATCAATAAGAATCAGGGTTCAAGGTTGAATAGTTTAAAGCGCTTGTAATACAACAAAAGATTTAGTTTGAATACTAACAACATGTTATGAGAAAGTTTGAAAATATTTGTAATATATCTTGAAGAAGGTTCAGAAGTACTTGCCTTATCACCGATGATTTCCAACTTTACTTGTACCAATATAACAGTTTTACTTTTTCATCACTTTCCTTCCTTTTCTATGTCTTGCTTCTATTCATCGATCACTTGCTTTCTTTTCTATGCCTCACTTACTCTTCTAGGCATCACAAGTATCTATCAATACTCAATCTCATATCATTTTAATCGTCACATAGACGTCATAAGCTTTTATATACCCTTCATTTTACCCAAATCCAATTTACGGATTGAAAGTTATAGCAAAAATCGTCAAACAACAACCACATAGGCATATAACACATCAATCAGATAGCACGTAGCACATAGCACGCATGATATTCGATCAAAATAATTTTTCAAAGAAGATTCAGGGTCAAAATGATTTTCCAGGTATTTAATACAAATTTTTGAATATTTTTCGGAGTTAAAACGGGTCTCCGAATCATTTTATAGTTAAATAACAGGGTTCGAACACCCGAATCTGATTTTAAAATAATTTTATAATAATTATCGAGTCTTGAAAATAATTTTAAATAATATTTTAAAGCTCGGAACTATTTTTCAGAATTTTTAAATCAAAATAAACAATTAAATCCAATTATTAAATCAATTAAAATTAATTAATAACTAATTAAATTAATTTATTAATTAATATTTAAATTAATTGACTAATTAAATAATTAATTATCAACTAATATTAATTAATTAAATAATTAAATTTATTTTAAGAATTCAAAATAATTAAAAAAAACATTTTTGAAATTAAAATAAATACATAAAACAAATAATTTACAGAAGGTGTAAACTGTAACTATTTAAAAGTTTATACGAGGGTATAAATTGCAAGTTCAGGAAAGTTTGGTGTAAAAACTGTGTCTTCCCCAAACTACAGGGGTACGAATGGTAATTTTACCATTCGCCGACCCCAACCGCCGCCGTTCGCCACCGGAAAAACGTCAGTCGGCTACGCTGATCTCAGATAGGTCTGAAAAACTGCAGATGTGCTATTCACAACATCCTGAATCAATCCCCACTCTTTATTTGCCCAGAAAACCAGGCTACAATCGAACACCAACAACAAAATTTTATACATGAATCAAACCTTCTAATCACGATCTACTTAATGGTACCCTTGAATCAATCCCAGGTTTGACAGATTAAAAGTTCCTAATTCCAATTGAAATTATTCAAGAACATAAACCTTAATTTCAATTTTTCAGAATCAAACATCAATTTCTATATGTTATTGAACTCAATTTTTGACATATAATATACCAAATTGACCAGAAAAAGATTATCTACACGATGGAATCATCAACTCATATCAACAACATCAAGAACAAATTTTCATAATTTAATCTATAATTACTTCGAAATAAATTAATTAAATAAGGAAGATACCTTGATTCCTGCATAAAAACGAATGATTTATTATGGAAGTACTTTTCGAGAGCTTCGTTTTGATATATTACACGCCCGAATCGGAGTTCGATAACGCCTTCGTTCGGATGATTGATTCTCAAGAACGCGACATGAATTCGACATTTTCATTGTATGTTACGGTATTTTACTGACTGATAATGATTATATGAATAAAATGAAATGATAAAAGGGCTATATATATATTTTTAGAATATTGGTTCGTTTTGGATCGTTTTGGATCGATAAATTAGTTACTTAGCCGCTAAGTAACTCCAAAAATTATCCGATTTGGTACCCGTATTGGATAATTATCCAAACCGGGCTTCTTATAAAATACTTTATACGAAAATAACGTAATGGTATCCCGTCCTTTGAGAATACGGGTTTTGTTGATTCACCGAAATGATTATCTTATCGAATATCTTGCGTCGGGCCGCCCACTGGTCAAACCGTAATCCGGATCGAAAAAGTCAAAACACGGAAAATGTCCAGAATTACCAGATTAGGTTAGGAAGGAGTTTTCGGAAGAGTTTCGGATTTTACAAACGTAAAAACGGTTGAAGTCGGACGATTCCCGGCTTTATAAAATAATTTTGTAATTATTCAGAAAATAATTAATAAATTCATATATCAATATAAAATCATATAACAGTGCAAAAATTACCAGAAAAATACCTTAATTATCTATATTTTATTCATGTCATGATAAAATTAACATACTTATACTTTACCACATATCAACATCCACATAACAACATCAATCGTCAAATATTTCACCAAAAATCACATAATAATCAAATAATAATCATTTATCGATAAAATAATTACACGCTATGTCCCGGATATTACAATTTCGATAAATCAACAGAACCCGTATTCTCAAAAGACGGGATATTTTTACATTATTTTCATATAAAGTGTTTTATAAGAAGCCCGGTTTGGATAATTATCCAATACGGGTATCAAATCGGATCGTTTTTGCAGTTACTTAGCGGCAAAGTAACTAATTTATCGATCGAATACGATCCAACACGAACCAATATTCCATAAATATAAATAGCTCATTAATACTTCTATTTCATTTTTATTATCATTAAAAACAAAAACCAAGAACAAAATTTTAGGGGTATGATTTGTTCTTCATTAAAGAATCATTGATTCTGGGAGTTCTAGGAATCTAAATTGGATGTTCTACATACCAAATTTATCATCTTGAAGAGCCCGTTTTATTGATACAAGTTTCGATATATGAGGTTCGGTATTTATAAAAATCAATTTTTAGTCTTTTTGGTTGGAATTTATTTTGATTCTTGAGTAATTGTTTGTTATTTTTGTTGATGGATAATTGTTCCTGGGATCGCGAGGGGTGATTTAGCATTTTATTTTGTTAATTTTGGTTAAGGATTCATGAAGTTCGAGTTCTTGGTTATTTTGGTGTTTAAACCTTGATTTTCTGAATTATTGATGATAGTTTGATTGAATTTGGTTACATAAACTGATTATAGACTTCCAGAGCTTTAATTTTATATGTGAAGTGTTCAATTTGGTGTAGAAATGGTGAAGTTAAGTTTTCCGATTATGTCGTCGGATAATTGATCGAACTTGGCCGGATTCTATGTTTCTGATGTTGTTTCTTGATGTTACGATCGTTTTTGAGTTGATGGTAACTCGTAGAACAGATTAGAGCAAAAACGAGCCTGATTGGTATCCGTTTGGTTGGTGTCGTGGTTCGTTGGATTCCGGCTCTTCTCCGGAGAAGACGACGGAATCTGGATTTTTGAGATTCCGGCGACAACTCCGGTGACCTGTGTTGCTGTTCCTTCGTTGACCCGATTACCCGATCTCGACTCGGTTCCAACTCGATCAGAAACCCGGTTTTGATCCCCCATTTCTTATAATAATTTCTGAAAACTTGTTTTTGTGGAATTATTTTTATAAATAATTCAAAAATCATTTCCTATTTCTAAAATTTGATTTTAAATTCAAAATTTATTTAGTTACTTATTTTAAAATAGTTAACTAAATTATTTTTAATTCTAAAATAAATCTTAATTAATTAATTAATTAATTTAGTTGATAATTAATTATTTAATTAGTCAATTAATTTGTATGTTAATTGATTAATTAATTTAATTAGTTATTAATTAATTTTAATTGATTATTTAATTGGATTTCATTATTTATTTTGATTTAAAAATTCCGAAAAATAGTTTCGAGTTTTAAAATATTATTTTAAATTATTTTCAAGGCTCGATAATTATTATAAAATTATTTTAAAGTCAGATTCGGATGTTCAAACCCTCTTATTTAATTATAAAATGATTCGGAGACCCGTTTTAATTCCAAAAAATGTTCAAAAATTCGTATTAAATAGACTGTTCGTCCGTTTAATACGAAACGAACGCTTCTAGAGTCAGAAAAATATTCTGCTTCTACTAAAAATAATTTTGAGACCTAGATTCTTTTGTATCAAAATATCATTTATTTTGCTAATCGTTCGGAGTTAACTATTGATCGATAAATACCCTTTTTGACACGTTTTCAATTTTAAAAGTATTGAGATCTATATTTTGACTATTAAACTGATGTGTTACATGAATTATATGACTATGTATTATATAAATAACATGATTATGTGCCTTGTGTATACTTGTTATGTAAATTATGAGTTAACATGTCTTTTAAACGTTATCTGATCAGAATATGATCCTTATCTGTTATTATCAGGCGGGTAGATGATAAGGATAAACGTATAGACTAGACAATTATATATTGTCAGTTAATTGAATGGTATCTTTTATGATAGATACACATAGGCATTCAAAGCCAGACAGGGGTAGTGAAAGTAAAGCCTGATTATGTATGATAATGGAACAAGTGGATACATAATAGATGAAAGCATAGAATAACAATTGAAGACTAGAAAGCGGATCAATTGAGGCAAGTATTCCTAAACTTTCTTCTAAAATACTGCAAATACTTCATTCTTATTCTAAGTTCATAATAGTTAAATGTTTTTATATTTCACTGCAATTACTCTTATTTTTGCAAGTACCTTTTTGATCTTGTTCTTTGATTATCGATTGATCTCTTGAGCAATTACCCAATATTTCAGGTTATTTACGAACCCTGAATCGGGATATTTTGAAATCAAAGTGATTTGACATCAAAATATTCCACGGACTGGATGATTACGATGAGGGCCAGGAATGAGCTGGACCCTAAAGGCCAGAGATGGCTGGTCCCTTGATTATTAGGCCATAGTGCCTGGGTACCCCATATGTTGGTGGGTCTATACAGTTGGGTATAGATCTGCACTATATCCTGACTGATCAGCAGGTTATAGTGCATATGTTTGTTTCTAGTGTCCAGTCCATAATACGAGGAAATTAGTAAAGAGTTAATAAAATTGTATTTAATTATTATAACTTTAGAAGGTTAGATTCTTGTTTCATACCATAACCTGTAAGTGATCCGGAATATTGAGGGCTTGTTTATATATTTGTTTTAATATACAGACCTATATTGTTTAAAGTTATGTGGTAACACCCAATCCTAACCCCAGAATTGGGGGTGTTACAGGTTGGTATCAGAGCCACAGATTATTGGTCCCTGAAATAAGAATAGGTAGAAGTAAGATATGATTGACCGGTCATATAAGATAAGGAAGACCCTAAGTCTACTCATTTGGAGTTCAAGTTGAGTGTGAGTTAAGATTAGCATATCTGATATGGATTAGTAAGATAAGATACTGTTAAGATAAGTGGAAGGCGAATATATTGACGATATAGATATATTGAGTTCCCAGATCCTATGGTTGCGAAGAGTCGACAGCTCGACCAAGAATGGGTAAATTGCCCTGCTTTTATGTGGTTTTAAAGAAAAATGAGATTTTTTCGCGTGAGAACTGCGTGTAAGAAAAGATAGATGAGTTTCAATATGATCCAACTTGGAATTATGTAGTAGGAACAACTTCAGACTGGAGGTACGAGTTGATTGAAGCTGACGAAGAGCCAATGTCGCGAGTTTAAAGGTACCACTTTGGCGGAAAGCTTCTTATTACTTTTCGGGCGCCGCGCAAGGAATGATATCTACCTTATTAGATATACTGAAGATTATCAAGAAGATAAGCTTTTATTTACTGATAGAATGTTGAATTGCATTAACTGGTTATAAATATGACATCACGAACGATGATGAAAACATCAAAGATAGTAGCAGACGTCAGCATTGGAGTTAGAGCTATGAATGAAATAATATGCAGCGGTAAATGAAGTTCTCGGTGACTATTGAAGGCGAAATAAACCCAATAAGGGATAGAAGATATACTGAAGTAGATGAACCCTTATGTGGTTGTTTATTCAATTAGATACCGTGATGTGGTTGAAGAAAATAGCAACAACTCATATAGTAAGGACGACAAGATGTTTGATTTTCAAAATTCTAAAACAAGTCTTTGAAAAAGACCTTCTTAACAGAATTTCTAAAAGATCTTTCCACAAAATGAGTTTTAAAATTTTGTTTGTCAAATTACTACTTGAGTTCTTGTTGTTATAAGTATTAGATTACCCGAAAGAATACTTGATCGAACTCAGTATTGTTAATTCAGAGGGTCAAGTAGAGCCGCTAATACGGAGAAGTTTAAAATTTCCTCGGAAGAAGAGTGCAACTCTTGTTTAATAGTATCCAAAATCAAATCAACATGCAAAAATATTATTTATCCAATTTATGGAATTATTAAAGTTTAAAATGGGTTCATTGACCAAAAGAAGCTCGAGGATGATTGAAGAAAATCGAAGAATCTTCCAGACGATTGAAGAAGAATAATATTTCTATCGGCGGAGTGGACGCATTGCAGGATCAATGGTAACGCTATGTGGCATAAAATAAATTAGAAATTATGATTTTAAATTCTATAAGAACGCGATTATGGTTGAATTATTAAAGTATCAAACATGGAAGCATGACGCTAAAAATACAAGACTTACATGGTAAGGATGAAGCAAGAAGTTATGACGGTAAATCTAATGAGAAGACAATTATACTCAGATTGGTAAAACATTAAGGATATTTCCAGAAGATATTCCGAATCTATCATCTGACGTGGATCTGGAATCTGTTCATCGAACGAGCCCTGAAAGTATGCATAATCAAAACGTAGATGGCAACCAACGATGTCATTCTTTTCCACGACTATGTATACTCTTCTTGATTCTTGAATACGTGTGAGATTCTCTCAGTGATAAATATATGAGACAGGAAGGAAAGAAAATTTATTGTATCCCATTCAAATTATTTATTTTCTCAAAATATTTCTTTTTGAACAAGATAAGCAATATTATGATGTGACGCTTTGTCGAAATGACGAAGAGTCTGGTGGGATGCAACCTAATCATGTGTTGTATGCCATATAGTATGAAAGACTAGCCATCTTGATTACAAATATGGTTGTCTCATTCATATCTAAATCATCATTCATTCTTTCCTCTTCAATTATGACTTATTGATTTATGGATCCTTCTGATTATTTCCTTGCACTCTTATTCTTTACAAAAGGTTTCCAATCAGAATCATATACACAAATTCTCTTCTTGTATAAAGTATACTCTTTGAGCGTTCTAAAAGAAGTGAAATAACCTCGTGTAGTAGATGGAATTACTTGTTGAGTATAAAGATGATTGTAAGCCAATAAATGATGGACATATGCGAATCATTATGCCAATAACATGGTTGTCACGACGACACCAAATCAGAAGCAGAAATCTGTATACGTGATACGTTTCAAGTCTGAGATTTTGGGCGTGAATTGGAATAGTGAGCAAACCGTATGAGGTAAATTTATCATAGAAATAAGAAAAGTAAAGTTACATACACCAAACGAGGCAAACGATTGACGGGACAACAGAAGTAAATGAAGGAATTCTTAATAATAACCAGACAATCGATTAATACATTGTGAAGATGAAGCGTACCTTAATCATGTGAAAGATAATTGTCATGAAGATTCAAGATCAAAAAAATTCTAGTTAGAAATAAATTTTGAGTGTGTTTTTCAAGGAATTGTTAAGTTGTTCAACTCAAGTAAGTGAGTTATGGTAAATTTGACGCTCATAACTGAGCCAGTGACGAAAGTTTCGTATAGGAAAATATAAATAAAGATAAAGAACTGGTGATCCAACTGTGTCAAATCTAACACTTTAAAACCAAATGAGTCTTCCTATTATGATAATATTGGTTGAGACCATGTGTTGGTAATCCGAAGTTAGACAAGTTAACTAATGAGAAGAAGCATATATTCTCAAGGGCATAGGATTCGTTGATCGGTTGAAAGATGCAATATAGGTTCCTAAAAGCATCCATATACATGTATGAGCCGTGGAAAATAAGATTAAAAGATTTTTTTAGAACGGATTTATGAACATGTATAAGTAATATGAATTGATAATTAGAGAGCTTGAAAAAAATGATGAACTAGAAGAATCCTGGTATAAAGTTTTTGAGAAACAGCAGAATAATTTTATATTCATTAGTGAAGTTCCGGGATATTTTGAAGGAATAAATGAAAGGTATGGTTATGTCCCTAGTTTGATAAAAAGATGTATGCTATTTTAGTCAGTAGTATATATAGATATCAGTATGATATGTTATGAAGTATGGTGAAATGATGAGTTCATGGTGGTGGATTGATTTGGTTGGTTGGTTGGTTGTATGGTTGATTGTTGGTGTCGACTTGAGTCCGACTGGTAGTCCATAATGTTAGATATATTTGTGATGTCATGGCTAATATGATTTGTGTTTAGTTTTCAGATCTTACTTAACAGGACAAATCAGTACTTAACTGGAAATCAGCACTTATACTGAAGACAGAACTTAAGATATCAGAACTTAAGTTATCATAACTTAAGTTATCAGAAAACATTTACCAGGAGATAATATCAGGACTTAAGGTGACTTTCAGATAAGGCAGGCGGCTGATTGAAAGGAAAGAAGATCAAGACTAAGACAGTAAGAAATATGCATGAAGAAAGAATTCTATGAAGAATAGAATACTTGGAAGAAAAGATAACTAGTTGATATATTTTAGGAAGCAGAATTATATTCCATATTAATTAGAACATTATCTTGTAACTGTGTAGTATATAAACACAGGCATAGGGTTTACACTATATGTGTTATCTTAAAAGAATTTATTATTCTTTGTAACCCTAGCAGCTCTCGTGATAATTTGTTCATCACTGAGAGAGGACAGTTCCATATTGTAACAGAGTTTATTGTGTTGAATAAAATATGTGTTCAGTTACTTGTGTTCTTTAATTCGATTTGATTGTAGTAAACACTGTATTCAACCCCCTTCTACAGTGTGTGTGACCTAACAAGTGGTATTAGAGCAGATCTGCTAACACACATACAGTTTAAGATCCAAAAACAATCATGTCTGAAACAAAAACTCCAACCAAGCCCACCAAAACTGAAGAACCTCCAAAAACCATAACCCATAGTCGATATGAGACTATAAGAGTTCCCATGTTGAAACCTTTTGAGTATCCCATATGGAAAGTGAAGATGGCTATGTTTTTGGAAGCTACAGATCCAGAATATCTAGACAGGATTAATGAAGGACCACATATGCCAACCAAACTCTCTGTGGAAGTTGCAGATCAGCCAGCAAAGTCTGTACCAAAGGAGAAAAGTTATTACACTGCTGAAGATATCTCATCAATTGCAAAGGATGCAAAGGTAAGACACTTGCTGCATAGTGCCCTTGATAATGTCATGTCAAACAGGGTAATTCAATGCAAGACTGCAAAAGAGATATGGGATGCTTTGGAAACAAGGTGTCAGGGAACTGATTCAATCAAGAAGAAAAGGAAGACTTTACTCACTTAAGAGTATGAGCACTTTGACTCAAAGCCTGATGAGCCATTAACTGATTTATATGACAGATTTGTCAAACTCTTGAATGACTTGTCACTAGTGGACAAGGAATATGATATTGAAGATTCAAATCTTAAATTCCTGTTAGCTCTTCCTGAAAAGTGGGATTTGAAGGCAACAATAATAAGAGACAACTATAATCTTGAAGAAACAACTCTTGATGAAATTTATGGGATGATCAAAACTCATGAACTTGAGATGGAACAAAGAAGCAAGAGGAATGGAAGAAAGTCAAGGAAAGTTGCTTTTGTGGATGAAGAGGAAATTCCCAAAGAAGCTGCCTCAAGGAAAGGCAAGGGAAAGGCTCTCATCACAAATCTGATACTGAGTCATCAAGTTCTGATAGTGATGATGACTCAGAAACTGAAAGTATACCTGAGATGGACCCTGATGAAGAGATGATGAAGCTGTGAGCTCTTATGGTGAAAGGAATCACAAAGATTGCATACAGGAAATTCAGGAGAGGAAAGAAGTCTTCCAGGAAAGGTGCAAGTTCTGATAAGAAAGATTTCAGAAAATCTGAAGGCAAAGGAGGAAAGTCTGAAATAGGAGATTACTCAAATGTTAAATGCTACAACTGTGGTGAGAAAGGACACATATCTCCTGATTGCAGAAAAGGGAAAAGTGACAAAGGCAAGGCTCTTGTCACAAAGAAGAAAAGCTGGTCAGATGCTTCAGATTCTAAGGATGAGGAAAACTATGCCTTGATGGCAAATGCTGATAGCAATTCTGATACTGCTGACATAAAGGTACCTCAAACTACTTATGCCTTTCATACTGATGATATTACTGAGTTGAGAAGATATCTTAAAACCATGTTCATTAGTTATAAAGATCAAACTTTAACATGTGAAAGATTAACTTCTGAAAATCTTGCTTATAAAAAGAGGAATGATTATTTAGAAAAAGAGTTAGTCATGTTCCATCAAACTCAGAATGATAGAGATGATGCCTTTTATGTTAGTGATGAAGTGCTAAAAATGAATGGATCTCTAAAAACTGAGTTAGAAAAGGAAAGAGAGATTATCAGGACTTGGACTAACTTTGGTAAAGCAACTCAGGATATTCTTAGTAGTGGAAATTGGAAAGAGGGCTTATGTTATGGAGATGATAAGAACAATAAGGGGACTGTAGAAACTGAGCCTATAGTTGTTAAACAAAAACCAAAGGTAAATCCTGTTAAGTTTGTAACTGCAAAGTCTGATATTGAGATCAGAAGTTAAGGAGAAATTAACTTCTGACAAACCTAAACAGGGTAAGCCAACTGAAGTTAACATAGGCTTAATGACTAAGAAGCAACTTAAGCATAAACTGAAACAGGTTAAAAATGTAAACAAGGTAAAGCCACCTAGGAAAAATGGGAATGGAAAGGAAGGTGTGAACAAAAGTAACAATTATAAGCCTGTTCCTAATGCTCCTAGAAAAACATGTCATAACTGTGGAAATTCTAACCATCTGGCTTCTTTTTGCAGGAAGAATAATAACATAAACTCCTTACCCTCAAAGTCAGGAGTTAAGAGTCAGTCTGTTAGATATAAGCCATAAAATCCTTGTTTTCATTGTGGTAGTTTATGGCATTCCATTTATATTTGTAAGGAATATCATAGTTTGTACTATGATTATTATCAAATAAAACCTTCTTTAAAGAAAGTTAACATTATTCCTTCTAGTGTAAGTTCTGATGCAAAGTCTGATATTGCAAATTCCGATAAGAAAACTGTTAACATAAACTCTGATGCTAAATCCGCTGTAAATGTTAACAAACTTAATAAGGCCAAAGGATCCAAGCAAGTATGGGTCCTTAAAACTAATCAGTAGTGATCTTTGTGATTGCAGGGCAACAGGAAAAACATCCTAATTCTGGACAGTGGATGTTCAGGACATATGACTGGAAATTAAGCCCTGCTATCAGACTTTGTGGAGAAAGCTGGCCCAGGTGTTTTTTATGGAGATGACAATATGGGAAAAACTCTGGGATATGGCAATATCAATCTTGGGAATGTCATCATTGAAAAAGTAGCTCTGATCTCAGGACTTAAACACAATCTGCTGAGTGATAGTCAAATCTGTGACAGAAGTTATCATGTGGATTTCTTTGAAGAACACTGTGAAGTTATAAGCAAATCTACATGCAAAGTTGTCCTGAAAGGATACAGGCATGGTAACATTTATGAAGCCAAGCTTTCAACAAGTACTGATGGTTTTGCAATCTGTCTGTTAAGTAGAGCATCAATTCAAGAAAGCTGGGATTGGCACAAGAAACTCTCTCATTTAAATTTCAAAAATATAAATGAACTAGTCAAGAAAGATCTTGTGAGAGGACTGCCAAAATCAATATTTGCTCCTGATGGCCTTTGTGATTCTTGTCAGAAGGCAAAACAAAGAAAATCTTCATTCAAGAGCAAGACTGAATCATCAATTCTTGAGCCTTATCACCTACTACATGCTGATCTATTTGGTCCAGTGAATGTCATGTCTATTGCAAAGAAGAAATATGATATGGTCATAGTGGATGAGTTCACCAGATATACATGGGTGTATTTCTTGCACACAAAAAGTGAAACTGCATCTATCTTGATTGATCATGTCAAACATCTGGATAAATTGGTCAAAGATTCTGTGAAAATCATAAGGAGTGATAATGGCACTGAGTTCAAGAATTTGATTATGGAAGAGTTCTGCAAAAACCATGGAATAAAGCAAGAAGTTGCTGCTCCTGGAACTCCACAGCAAAATGGAGTTGTTGAAAGAAAGAATAGAACTCTTATTGAAGCTGCATGAACTATGCTTGATGAAGCAAAGTTACCAACCTACTTTTGGGCTGAAACTGTGCAAACTGCTTGTTTTACTCAGAATGCAACACTTATCAACAAGCATGGAAAAATACCATATGAGATGGTGAAGAAAAAAAAGCCAAATCTGAAGTACTTTCATGTATTTGGATGCAAGTGTTTTGTTCTTAAGACTCATCCTAAACAGCTATCCAAATTTGATCTAAAGGCTGATGAAGGAATTTTTGTTGGATATCCACTTTCCACAAAATCCTTCAGAGTCTACAATTTAAGAACAAGGGTTGTCATGGAATCTACCTATGTCTCTTTTAATGATAAGAAAATTACTGGACTTGAAGATTTCAATGATCATGATCAGCTGAGATTCAAAAATAAAGTTTTAAATTCTGATTCTGTAAATCCTGACAGTCTAAATCCTGACAGTCTAAATCCTGATACTGTAAACTCTGATGGATTAAACTCTGATGTTATTGAAACCGTGGTGACTACGCCAAAGGAAAATGCACCTGTGCAGGGGGAGCATATTGAAGATCCAACCACATCTCAAAAAGCATCAGAACCTACAACAGGCTCTTCAAGTTCTGATGGGCCAAGTTCTGATAATTCTGGAAACTCATGTTCTGATATTTCTGGAAACTCAAATTCTGAAGGATCCAACTCAGAGAGCATAATTTCAGGGGGGCATCAGAAAATGTTGATGAAGACAGTATGGATCATGGGGGAGCATCCAGTTCTAGAAATAACCTTCCATCTGCAAGGAAGTGGACAAAAGCACATACACCTGACTTAATTATTGGAAATCCTGATGCAGGTGTCAGAACTAGAACAGCTATATCAAATGAATGTCTCTATCATTCTTTTCTTTCTCAGATTGAACCAAAGAAAGTGAAAGAAGCTTTTCAAGATGCTGATTGGGTGCTAGCAATGCAGGAAGAGTTAAATGAATTTAAAAGAAATAAAGTCTGGACCCTAGTGCCAAGACCAAAGAACAGGTCTGTTGTTGGTACAAAGTGGGTGTTTAGAAACAAAACTGACAGTGATGGCATAATTACAAGGAATAAAGCAAGGCTGGTTATAAAAGGATACTCTCGACAAGAGGGAATTGATTATGATGAAACATTTGCACCAGTTGCTAGATTGGAAGCCATAAGGATATTTTTGGCTTATGCTGCTCACAAGAAGTTTAAAGTCTTTCAAATGGATGTGAAAAGTGCTTTTCTCAATGGAGAACTGGAAGAAGAGGTATATGTTGAACAACCTCCAGGCTTTGTAGTTCCCAAATTTCCCAATCATGTCTACAGGCTTGATAAAGCACTTTATGGCCTTAAGTAAGCTCCAAGAGCTTGGTATGAGACTTTAGCTCAGTTTCTTCTGGAAATTGGATTTAACAGAGGGACTATTGACAAAACACTTTTCTACCTCAATCATGGAAAGGACTTACTTTTGGTGCAAATATATGTTGATGATATCATTTTTGGTTCTACAAATGACAGACTTTGTAAGAAGTTTGCCAAGCTGATGCAGTCAAGATATCAAATGAGTATGATGGGAGAACTTAACTATTTTCTGGGCCTTCAAATCAAGCAGAATGAAGAAGGAACTTTTATTTGTCAATCTAAGTACACCAGAAATTTGTTGAAAAAGTTTGGAATGCAAGATTGTTCAAGTGCATCCAATCCTATGACCACTACAATAAAGTTGGATAAGGATACCGGTAAATCAGTAGATATTACTGATTACAGAGGTATGATTGGCTCTCTACTCTATCTAACTGCAAGTAGACCTGATATCATGTATACTACCTGGCTCTGTGCAAGATTTCAAGCAGATCCAAGAGAACCTCACTTGACATCTGTGAAAAGAATTTTCAAGTACCTTAAGGGTACAGCTGATCTGGGATTGTGGTATCCTAGAGAATCAGACTTTAAGCTAATAGGTTACTCAGATGCAGATTTTGCAGGGTACAAAATTGACAGGAAAAGCACAAGTGGAAGCTGCCAATTTCTTGGAGGCAGATTGGTTTCTTGGTTTAGTAAGAAACAGAAGTCAATTTCCACATCAACTGTAGAAGCATAATACATTGCTACAGGAAGCTGTTGTGCACAGATTCCTTGGATGAAGAATCAGTTACTGGATTATGGGTTAGAATTTTCTAAAATCCCTATTTACTGTGATAATCAAAGTGCTATTGCTATGACAGGTGATAGGGATAAATAAATCATGATTGTGTAATTAAATATTACATTAATTATACATGATTTGGGATGCTAGGCCCAATAAGAAGATGTATGATATTCAGACCAAAAAGGTTAACACATTGATCAGGCCTGATGGACCAGATCAGGCCCGATGGAACAAAGAAAGCCCCAAAACCCTGAATATTAATTAATTTCATAATTAATTAATAAGGGCAAAATCAGCTACTGAGAAGAGTCTCGATAAGGACATGAATCCTTACAGATTAGCCTCTAAGGGACCTAGAAGGATAAGGAATCAGTTTCCTACTATTTAGGACTCCAAAGTCCATTCTAAATTAGAGACTTGGTCACCAAGTCTCCTAAACCAAGTCCAATTCAAGGACCACCAACATCTATATAAGGGGCCTCACCCCACAAATCAGAACTACATTTTTTGGCTTGATTCTTTAATTCACAGAGATACGTAGGCATCTCGTAAAGGCAGAGTTAAGCTACGAAACACGAGAGCAGCCATTAAATGCCTTGAGCTCCCGAACCTTAGCAATAAATACAGCAAATAATAACCTTAGTTTTTTATCCATAACATTTGGTGCCGTCTGTGGGAAAGCATAACAGCAACCATGGCGAGAACACGGAGAATAATTAGAGCTCTTGAGGAAGGAACACCATCGGGGACAACCCAAGTGATTTCGTCAACCGTGGAGATTCCTCCTCATTCAACTAATGCACCTACCCAAGAGGAAGCCCAGATAGGGGCAACTCAACCTCAGCCACAAGGGACGATTCCCCCGGCTATTCAAGATATGAATCCCCAAGTTCAATAACTACATGCACCTGTGAATTCTCGACCCATTGGGTACGAGAATTCAACTGTTGTGACCACTAACCCCCCTTATGGGATGCCCATTTACCCTGAGGTTGGAGGAAGTGGACATGGTGGACGGAGTGAGGCACAAGGGCGATCGCCCCCATACATACAAGGTTTGGCACCTATCCCTGAGGATCAGGAATTTTCTGGTCCTTACACTGAGAGAGACTCTGAATCTTCGGATGATGAAGTAGCCCCAAGAAGGAGACGTGTTGGCATAGAACCGATGGCTGATGGTAGTCAGCGTCCTAGGAGCACCCAAGGGACGAATCCCCAAGAAGTGCAGGATAAGGTCAGGGCTCATGAGGCTGAGATTCAAAGACTGAAGCGCGACTTGGAGGCTCATCAGACCACCTGACCCCCACTACCTCCCAGGGGGAGGAATCCTCCTCCTATCATAGACCTGGATGGTCCAATACAGAGAAGGATTGTTGTCCCAAGGGCTGATCCAAGCAATCTTCTCCCCCTTGGAGACCTTGATGATCCTACTCCACCCTTCACTGAAGAAATAATGAATGCCCATATCTCAAGGAAGTTCAAGATGCCAACTATCAAAGCTTATGATGGCACGAGAGATCCCGCTAATCATGTTAGGACATTCTCTAATGCACTGTTGTTGTAGCCCGTGAATGATGCTATTAAGTGTCGGGCCTTCCCTCAAACCCTGTCGGGTATGGCTCAAAGGTGGTATAGTCGTTTGCCCCCAAACTCTATTGGGTCGTTCAGAGAATTAAGTCAGGCTTTTATTAAGCAATTCATCAGTGGGAGAGTACATGTGAAAAGTTCAGCATCTCTTATGAGCATTGTGCAGGGAACAAAGGAATCCTTGAGAGACTACCTGAATTATTTCACAAAGGAGGCTTTAAAAGTCCCAGACCTTGATGATAAGGTAGCCATGATAGCACTGCAACAAGGAACTAGGGATGAGTTTTTTAAGATGTCCTTGGCCAAACGTCCCCCTGAAAGCATGTTGCAGCTCCAGGATAGGGCAGGGAAGTACATCAAGGTGGGAGAGAGCATGGGGAAGACCGTAGTAAGTAATGAGCCCACTGGAGGCAAGAAACGGAAAACTGACCTGGAATATATCACTAAGGACAAGTATGCTAGAACTGAGCAAAACCTTTATTCAACCCCTAAGAAGGGAGGACCTGGGCAAAAATTCTCTGAATACGCTAAGCTGAATGCTCCTGGAAGCCAGATCTTGATGGAAATCGAGAAAGATAGAGATATTCGTTGGTCTAAGCCCTTGAAGGCTGATCCTGCAAAGCTAGATAAAAGCAAGTATTACAGATTTCACAAAGATGTTGGTCATGACACCGAATAGTGTAGACAGCCGAAAGATGAAATTGAGTTCCTCATTCAAAAAGGAAGATTGAACAAATACACTGGAGAAGGAGGGGATAGAAGCATCAATGTGAGAAGAAACTTTGATGACCGAAGGAGAGATCAAGAAGATCAGGGGTGAAATCTCCAACCTAGGGGCCCGGTGATAAATACAATCTTCAGAGGACCGCGCCCCCGAGGACCTGTGATCAACACAATTTTCGGAGGGCCAACTGCTGCTGGGTTATCTAAGAACACCAGGAAAGCATATGCTCGAGAAGTTATGCATATTGTTGGGGAAGCCCCGAAGAGGGCCAGGACGGGAGTAACAATGTCTTTTGATGATGCCGATCTGGAGGGTGTGAAATTTCCCCATGACGACCCGTTGGTCATAACCCCGATTATAGGGAACAACCCAGTGAGAAGGGTCCTTGTGGATAATGGTACTTCAGTGGATATCTTGCTCCATGACACCTTTTTGAGGATGGGATATAATGACTCGCAATTGACCTCAACCGACATGCCAATATATGGGTTTGTGGGAGTGGAGTGCCCCATAGAAGGGATAATCAAGTTGCCAATAACCATAGGACAAGAACCAAGGCAAGCAACTGAGATGTTGGACTTCGTGGTGGTGAAGGCTAGTTTGACTTACAACGCTATCATGGGAAGAACAGGGATACACGCCTTCAAGGCAGTCCCTTCTTCCTACCATTCAGTTATGAAGTTTCCTACCCGGGAAGGGATCGGAGAAGAGAGAGGAGACCAAAAAATGGCTAGAAGCTGTTATATGGCCTCTTTGATGGTAGATGGAGTTGGGGGGCAAGTTCTTCCTATTGAAGATCTGGATATCCAAGAGAATGATGAGAAAAGAGGAAAGCCTGCAGAAGACTTGGTTTTAATTTCTTTAGCCCCCGAAGATCCTGGGAAGGTGACTTTGATTGGAGCAACGCTCGAGGAGCCCCTTAGAGGGAAGTTGGTGAATTTTTTGCAAGAAAATAGTGACGTTTTTGCATGGTCAACAGCTGATATGCCAGGCATAAACCCGGAACTGATTACTCACAAGCTGAATGTGGACCCAAATCGGAAGACAGTCAGACAAAAGAAAAGAAGTTTTGCTCCAGAAAGGCAAGAAGCTATAAAACAGGAAGTGGAGAAGCTCTTGGAGGCTGGTTTCATTGAGGAGATTCAATTTCCAGAGTGGTTAGCAAACCTGTAATGGTGGAGAAGTCCAATGGAAAATGGAGGATGTGTGTGGACTTCACTGATCTAAATGATGCCTATCCTAAGGACTATTTCCCGTTACCAAGGATCGATACTTTGATAGACGCCACTGCTGGGCATGAAATGCTGAGCTTCATGGATGGATTTAGTGGATACAATCAGATTAATATGCACAAGGATGACATTCCAAAGGTATCATTCATCACTGACTTTGGTGTTTATTGTTATCTTGTTATGGCATTTGGTCTTAAGAATGCAGGAGCCACCTATCAAAGGTTGGTAAATAAAATTTTTAAGGATCTTATTGGAAAGACTATGGAAGTTTATGTTGATGACATGTTAGTCAAGAGTCTAGTAAAGACTGATCATATAACCCATTTGAGGGAAGCTTTTGAGGTCCTGAGGTACCACAAGATGATGTTAAATCCTCCAAAGTGTGCTTTCGGAGTAGGATCTGGAAAATTTTTGGGATTGATGGTCTCCAAGAGAGGGATCGAGGCCAACCCCGATAAAATAAAGGCAATCCTGGACATGGAACCACCAAAAACTGTCAAGGATGTTCAGAAGCTCACATGAAGGGTTGCTGCGCTGGGACGATTCATCTCCAAATCAGGAGACAAGTGCTTGTCATTCTTCAAGTCACTAAAGAACATTAAGGACTTTGTGTGGAATGAGGAAAACCAGAAGGCATTCGAGGAATTAAAGAAATATATGGCCCAGACCCAGTTGTTGGCCAAGCCAGCTTTGAATGAAGTTTTATACTTGTACTTGGTCGTTTCAGAGAGTGCTTTGAGCGCTGTGTTGGTTAAGGAGGAACTGAAAATCCAGAAACCCGTATACTATGTCAGCAAAATTCTACATGGAGCTGAGTTGAATTACTCAACTATTGAGAAATTTGCTCTAGCTTTGGTAATGGCTTCAAGAAAGTTACGTCCTTACTTTCAGGCTCATCAAATTGAGGTGCTAACAAATCAGCCCCTGAGAAATATCATTCATAGTCCCAAGGCTAGTGGGAGGTTGATCAAGTGGGCAATAGAGCTGGGAGAATTCGACATCAAGTATAAGCCACGAACGGCAATAAAAGCCCAGACGTTAGCTGACTTCGTGGTGGAATGTACCATACCCAACCAAGAAGTCGGAGGGCAGGAAGATACCATACCTCAAGACAAGGAAGTTGATAAGGGGGACAAAGAAAAGGATGATAAGGAGAAAGAATATTGGGTTCTCTATTTTGATGGAGTAACAAAAACAAATTCAAGTGGAGCAGGTTTGGTTTAACAAAGCCCTAATGGGTTCTTAATTGAGTATGCCATGAAGTTAGACTTCCTAACCACAAATAATGAAGCAGAATATGAAGCTCTGATAGCTGGCCTCGGCCTAGCAGGAACACTTAGAGTCAAGAACTTAAAAGTCTGTGGAGACTCGAAGTTGGTCATATCCCAGGTGAAGGGAGAGTTTGAGGCAAGGGATGATACGATGGCTAAGTATGTCCGCCTAGTAAGGGCCGTGATGACCCAATTCGATGAATGCCATTTTGAGCACATTCCAAGGGAGGAAAATGCTAAGGCAGATGCATTGTCAAAGTTTGCTTCATCTGAGATGGAAGAAAGTTCTGGAAGTGTATACTATCGCGTTTTGAAAACACGGAGCATTGATGTTAAGCTTGTGGCCCCTATAGGCCTGGGGACATCATGGATTGATCCCATTAAGGCTCACATTCAAACTGGTTGGTTACCAAACGATGCTACTGAAGCACAAAAATTGGTTGTTTGAGCACTAAGATACTCTTTGTTAGATGGAATTCTGTATAAAAGATCTTTCGTGGTTCCGTACTTAAGGTGTCTCAGGCCCGATGAGACTCGCTTGGCTCTTGAAGAAGTACATGAAGGCATATGTGGGTAACACTTGGGGGGCAGGGCCTTGGCTCATAAGATAACCCGTTTAGGCTTCTATTGGCCAGAAATGATGGCTGATGCCAAAGAATATGTGAAAAGATATGACCACTGTCAGAAGCACGCACCAGTTGTTGGACAACCCCCCGAGATGTTGACCTCTATCAACTCGCCCATTCCCTTTGCTATTTGGGGAATGGATATACTAGGGCCTTTCCCCATGGCCACGACACAAAGGAAGTTTCTGATTGTAGCCATTGATTATTTCACCAAGTGGATTGAAGCCAAACCCTTGGCCAAAATCACAACTAAGCAGGTTGCACAATTCATGTGGGAAAGTATTATGTGCTGGTATGGAATTCCCCGCATCCTAGTCACTGACAATGGAACACAGTTCAACAACGAGGAATTCAAGAAGTATTGTGAGGAAAATGAAATTGAGTTGCGATTCACCTCTGTGGCTCACCCGCAGGAAAATGAAGAAGGGAAAAGATTAGCCCTGGATCTAATTGATGAAGTACGAGATGAGGCACATGCGAAGATAGTGGAATATCAGAAAAAAGCTTCGTTCTACTACAACCTAAGGGTTAAAGAAAGGTTCTTCAAACAAGGTGACTTAGTCTTGAGGAAAGTGGAAGCTTCTGGCGTAGGGCAGAAAGGTAAACTTGCCCCAAATTGGGAAGGGTCGTATAAAGTCAAGAGCGTTCAGGGTAGAGTAACCTACAAGCTGGAGACTATGGATGGTTTTGAAGTCCCGAAAACTTGGCATGCCCAAAACCTGAAGGTTTACTATGTGTAGAACAGTTAAAGTACGATTCTCACTTGTCAGTGTGACAAGTAGGTTTAAAAGCACCTTGAAGCTTTGCTTGCTTAGGATTTTTCTTTATAAAAGATATGTTTAGATTTTATCAGGGTTAAACCCATTTCATGTAAGGTATCAAGAATACCAAGTTATAATATAAAGCCTTCGACTTAATCTTAGCCTATTAGATTGATGTATTGTGAAGGATAAAACCAAGTTATAAACTTGAGTTTGAAAAATCGAAAGAAAAAACACGACAATACTTGGGCAAAATATGACTGAAAATAATAAAAGTCAATTACAAAGTTCAATATTGTCTAAAAAAGAAGAAATACATAAAAACTTAGGCCTTGGAGGGTTGGGATTCTTCGGAACCACTATCCGAAGTCTCCTCGGATGTCTCTCCTGTCGGTCCCTCGGAAGTGTCCTCGGAAGTTTCCGTAGAGGTTCCCTCGAAACTATCTTTGAGCGCTTTAGATGTTGCAGGAGATGCTGGTTTAGGAGACGCTGACTTTGCAGGCTCTTCTACCTGGCCTTCTTTATAACGGGCTCAGGCTCCTCCTCAGAAGAAGATTCCTCCTCTTCAGAGCTGGATTCGAGCTCCTTCCTCTTTTGACCTTGGCCTTGACTCCCCGATGGGCCGTCCTTGATCAAATTGGTGAGCTTATCTGCAACGCCCCCAAGTGCTGGAACTCGCGCAGGACAAGGGAAGGAAGACTGTTCAAGGACTTCTGGAAACTCGTCCTGAATAGCCTCCACAGCGGCGTCCCAGCCTTCCTTGTAGCTGACTGGATGAAGGAGGGCATCATGCTCCACCATTAGATCCTTGAATTCCTGAGTATCCATCCAGCCGTCAAAGGCTTTGTCCTTTTCAGCCTTGAGGATAACATTCTCAACCCGGGCCATCTCCAAGTCAGAAGTTGATGAGGCGAGTTGGGCTTCAAGGGCCTCTATTCTTTGGTTGGCCTCCTCCAGCTTTTTGTTCGCATCCTCGAGGCCAACTTTTTAAGCCTTGGCTTGGTGAATCACCCCTTGAAAATGGGCGTTCGCCTATAAGATACACAGCAAAAGTAAGAAATGGGAGAAATCAAAAAGGCAAAAAACTATGAATGGCAAAGGAAAAAAACGTACCGTCGCCAAAGCCTGAGCTCCGAAAAGCTCGTTAGCCTCTAAGTCCTGTTGAAGGACAAAGTCTTGACAATCAACCGGGGAAATGGAATGCATAGACCATTCCTTGGCAAGTGCTGTGTTGCCAACAATCGAATCCTTGCCCCGGATTTCCCAAGCAGGTTGGAAGAAATACCCTGGTTTTTTGTTTGGTACGTAAAACTTGGTTGGGGCCTTCCTCGCCTGGTTCCTTTGCCTGGAGTAGGAACTCTGGGAAATGATCCCCAAGGCGCGGGTCTTTGAAGACCTTTCCAGCACGCTTCATCCTGGTCGTTTCCAGGTCTTTAGGCTTTGTAGCCTCCTCAATCTTCTCAGCCATTGCAACAAATAAGATAAGTGAGTTGAGAAATTAGCAAAGTAGAGAATGGAAGAAACGAAGACAACTAGAGAAGGAAGGAAACGTACTCATTTTAGGGACAGGAGAAAGGCCGCATTCTACAAGAACGGTCTCCTTGATAAGATCCCAAGAATGGGAAGTCCCATTATCTTGAGTAAGGAGGTTTAAAGCTCTGGTCTCCTCCTCAGACAAAACTATATCGTCAGGGCTCCAATCTACGGCTAGCCCAAAAGATGAGCGAAATAGGGTGCCCCAATCGCCACCTTCCCAAACGACGAACATAAAATCTTTCTTCCACCCCAAATTGTTGTCAGGGATGGACTTCCCGTTCATTATGTGGGGAACGGTTGGGCCCTGGTTTAAAGAAACCCACCCTGGATTCTTGTCAGGACTGTTCTTGAACTGGAAAATCTTTCTGAAAACAGCAACAGAGGTAGGGACATTGTGCTTGGCGCATTGCGACATATAGCACAGAATCAACCTCCAAGAGTTAGGAGGGAGTTGGCAAGGGCTGATGTCCACATCAGCTAGCAAAACAGGGATGAATGGGTGAAAGGGGAGTCTAATACCTGCCCTTAGAGTATCCCTGTAGACGCTTAGTGCGTCTTTCCTCCACTGACAGGCCGTGTCGGCCGGACCTGCAAGAACTAGCTTGAAAGGATCCTTGATTTTGAAACAACCGCTCAACTTGTCCAGCTCCTTTGGATCCCGCAGGGCACTGATATGGTCGTGCGCATCTAGATACGCATCTGACGGGTACTCGTCCCCTCGGGTGTTGATCATATCAATCAAGGAAGTGTACCTTGACCGAATGGGGAATTTATTGGACTTTCTGGCCACATTCATCTTGGCCAAACGAGTCATTTTCTTATCAACCATCTGAAAAAAGGCACATAAGGAGACAATTTTAAACACAAACTATGCAAAAACAAGCACAAGAACAAAAAGGGAGAAGTGTTACCTGAAGTAATGCTCCTAAAAAAGGCTTTGGGGCTCAAAATACTCCGACCTACTGTTATTTCTCTGAGATTCTTAACAGAAGAAAAAAGAGGAGAATTTAGAAATGAGAAAGTGAGGAGCAATAGACTCTACTCACTACTTTATATAGGAGAAAAAGTGAAGTTGAAGGGACAAAAAGCCCAGTAAAGATAAAGGCCCAAAGGAATAAGGCCCAAAAATGGAACGTTCCAGAATACTCCAAGGAATTCCAAAGAAAATAAATAAAAATTCCCGAGAATTCTAGAGAATTCTAAAGAAGGTGTTTTAATATATTAAAGCCCAGATTAATATGAAAGAGGCCCAACACGAGACCCAAATCCAATTAGGATTTGGAAAAATAAAAGGCCCAAATCCAATTAAGATTTGGAAAAATAGAAGGCCCAAATCCAATTAGGATTTAGAAAAATATAGGCCCAAATGAAAGCCCTAAAGAAGATATGGCCCAAACAAGGCCCAATCCAAATTAAATGAGAAGGAGGCCCAATAAGACCAGGATTGAGGTCAAAATCCAGGTCGTGAATTCTGTTCTAATTCTTTCGAACAGACACCCGAAAATTACGGGTATAATAGACCAGGATTGAGGTTAAAAGCCAGACCAGGATTGAGGTCGAATTCCTGAATCATGCATAATATTTTTCAAGAATAAGTGGAGAAACCTAGACTAAAATCCAGGTCGAAGGTTCGACAATGACCAGGAAGCAAATAAGCACAGAAGTCACGACCAAGATCTAGCTCGAATGTTCGACTAGGATCCTGGTCGAAATCCAGGTCGTGAATCCTAGTCGAAACTTGACGACCAGGAAGCAATAAAAGACACAAGTTTTCAACCAAAATCCAGGTCGACGGTTCGACTAGGATCCTGGTCGAAATCCAGGTCGGATCCTAGTCGAAATCCTTCGACCAGGATTGGAAAGCTGGCCCAAAATTCGACTAGGATCCAGATCAAAATTTCGACTAGGATCCTGGTCGAAAAAGGGCTGAAAATTTGAAGACTATTTGTGAAAAATTGCAGAAAATTTGTAAAAATATCGGAAAAAGGGGAAAATTCCAGAAAAATACCAGAAAATTCCTAAAAAATAGAGAGAAGGTAAGAAAATAGAGAGGGAAGTTTTTTAACGACCCTGAAGCCGCGTAGAAGGCAAATCGTTGTAAACGTGTAGGTCGCTCCACACTTTACGCTAAACGATACCCCGAAAAGGAATGAACAAACTTAACTTTTGTGAAATCTTATACGGTTTCCCAAAAGTTGGGGGGCAAATGATAGGGATAAATAAATCCTGATTGTGTAATTAAATATTACATTAATTATACATGATTTGGGCTGCTAGACCCAATAAGAAGATGTATGACATTCAGACCAAAAAGGTTAACACATTGATCAGGCCTGATGGACCAGATCAGGCCTGATGGAACAAAGAAAGCCCCAAAACCCTGAATATTAATTAATTTCGTAATTAATTAATAAGATAAAAATCAGCTACTGAGAAGAGTCCCAATAAGGACATGAATCCTTGCAGATTAGCCTCTAAGGGACCTAGAATGATAAGGAATCAATTTCCTACTATTTAGGACTCTAAAGTCCATTCTAATTCAGAGACTTGGTCACCAAGTCTCCTATACCAAGTCCAATTCAGGGACCACCAACATCTATATAAGGGGCCTAACCCACAAATCAGAACTACATTTTTTGGCTTAATTTTCTAATTCACAAAGATACGTAGGCATCTCGTAAAGGCAGAGTTAAGCTACGAAACACGAGAGCAGCCATTAAAGGCCTTGAGCTCCCGAACCTTAGCAATAAATACAGCAAATAGTAACCTTAGTTTTTTATCCATAACAACAGGTAATCCAGTTCAACACTCAATGACAAAGCACATCAGCATAAGGTATCACTTCATAAGGGAACATGTGGATGAAGGTACAGTGGAATTGCATTTTGTTCCAACAGATCAACAACTAGCAGATATCTTCACAAAACCACTATGTGAATCTACTTTTACAAGATCGGAAAATGAACTTGGAATGGTTTCAGGTTCTTTCTCTAAATCTGCCTAGTTTATATTCTGATACATCAGACATTATGATTAGTATTTATAGATATTACTATCTTTGTGTATTCTGTGCTTAAATTGAAATTTGCTTAAGTGTTGATTATTGTCTGATGTGAATTTCTAAACTCTGATAGTGATATGAATGTTTCTGTGACCATTCAATCTAATGAGGATAATTGTGCTAGATGCTGACCTAGTAGTCTTTAATATACTAAAGATCCCATATTTGAAGTAATTGTTTATGTGGAAATCTTTTAACACAAGCAAATTCTGATATTGAGCTTAGTTAAGTTTACTTTGTGTATCTTATTACTAAGTCAAAAACTAGAATAGTGCTTCTTATCTGTTAAGTTCTGATGTTAGTAAATCTGATGGATGTACTAAGTGCTGATAACCCTCACTTATCAAAAGAAAAAGAAAAATAAAATAAATAAACATCAGGTACTCCTTTGAGATCTAGAGTAAAAATGTGGAAGGGAAGACCAAAGTGCATTGCTGGTATTAAGTAATATGCATTAGAAAAGCAAAAATTCTTCTTGGTGACTTTTCACCCTCTATGATTACTGGAGAAATACTATGATAGCAACATAAATTCGGATAAGCAGTCGTGACTCACTTACACTGAGAAGCCACTGTAAATGGAATTTCAAAAGATGCATAAAATGAGCACAAAACAGTTGAGGTGGACTCATGCATGAACTCATTCAATAGTAGGCGTCAGAACAATGACAGATTTTGAGAAAAGTTCTTAGTTATGCCTTATTTCTAAGATGTACTGAAGTGAATCAGACTTTACTCTTTGTCTGATATTTAGCTTAATGCACACACTTACACTCCATATGAATGATGAAAATTACTGTGGTGATAAATGTTGTTTTAGATGAACAATTTATGTGTCAGATTGCATAAATTCTGAGGATAAGTTCTGATGGGAGTTCTGATGATTAAGTTCTGATGAAACCATATCAGTATTTATGTGAAGAATTACAGGAATAAACATTCACTTTTCGAGTTAAGAAGCCATATTCTGATGACTTTTAAATCCTGATAATAATCAAGTTATGATACTGACGTGGCAGTATTTATTTACTTGGTTTATTTTTGGTCATTACTTGAACGATAATATTTTTACATAATATTGGTTAATGTGAGATAAAACAATCATAATCATTATGGGTTAATGGTTAGCGTGTATGTCTTGAAAACCTGCATGCGCACAGTAATTGTTATTATATCCCGTGCCCATTAACTCTGGCTTTAGATCTTTTACTGACTGTTATTATTACTCATCAGTCTAGGGAGTCGAGGGGTCATTATTTTTACTTGAATGTTTTTAAGCAGTCCTCGCATTCCTTGGTATTCTATTGGCTATTTAAACTAACTATTCATTCCAGCCAAAACATCTTTCATTTTCTCACAAACTCACTCTCTTTTTATTCCCATCAATAAAAATGGTCCGTTTCAACTTGTTCCTGAACTATGAAACCTTTAACATCGAGTTGAGTTGTGATGGATGGCAACAGGAGTGGCATGTCACCGCCATTCCTGAAGAGCTTTGGAACTCAGTTCCACAAGAGGTTCACACAAAACTCTTGTTATTTTCAATGGAGTACCATCTTCATCTTGATAGGTTGGAAGAGGAAAGGAGAGAAGCTCTCCCTCAGCAAGAACGGATCATCCGTCTTGCAGTGCTCTTCGTCAGCAGCAGAAGGAGTTAGTCGTTAGGTCTTCCTAGACTAGGACTAAGGCTGATGATGTTAAGAATCGTAGAATAGGACTATCTTGTACTTTTTGTATGTAATTGCTAAATTTCATCAAATATAATCATCTGATATATCAATGAAATTTTCTTTAATTGCAAGATTTGTTCTTCTCAAATTATGTGACTGTGCATGTTTAATTACAATTTATTAATCTTTACTTCATCGATTTTTAATGTTATTTTGTGATGAATGTTTTGATTAAATTTTGATGTTTTGAGAAAACAACTGAGGAACAGGTTCCAATATCAGAACCTGTTATTGTAGAAGCTGAGAAGATTTCTTCTCAGAAAGATACTGTAATAGGGAGTTCTAGGCCCCTCAAAAGGCTTAGAAAGTTAAATTCTGATGATAAAGCTCCTATAGTGTCTCCACCTTTAAAGAAATTAAAGAAACGGAGAGCTCACAGGGACATAGTTGAGTCAGATTCAAAGGATGTAGTGGAAGCAGCTAAGGAAGGGGATCAGGAATCTCTGATCTCAACAGAACCAGTTGTTATTTAATCACTTCCTTCTGCACAACCATAAACTGCTCAAGATAGAGTGCCTACACCTCCTATGTCACCTATAATTGAACAAGTACTTACTAAAGAACCAGGTACAAGTGCTGAAATTGATATTCATAACTTGATTGTGCATGAGGTTCTGTACTTGGAAGCTTCACCAATTCCACTCACTCTACCAACAACACCGATTTTGGATGTTGATCAGAACCTGGCTGCAGATCAGAATTTAGAAGATGATGTTGAAGCCTCTATAGCCTCACATACTGCTATTTTATCAGAGGATGTTGATCATGTAGGATCTACAAGTTCTGATGCTGCCAATGAGAATATTACTGGTGAAGCTGCTGCTAATTTAGATGCTGATGTAGCTGGTCCATCAGGACATGCACCTCAACAAACAGATAATAAAACTGATCTAATCAAGAAGTTTGTTAAGGAAGCACCAATACCTTGGAGTGAAACTCCCACAGGAAATGAGTGGACTAAGGAATGGAACAAAGTTAGTTTTGTTCCTAATGAAAAGATTCTTGCTGAGCATCTGGCAAAAGCTGATGAAATGCTGATAAATGATGATTTCAAGGCATAGCTGAGAGTTACTGCATTGAGTACTAGGCACCTTCAAGATCAACACTCAACAACTCATGCCAAGGTGAATAAAATTCAAGAAATCTTTATCCAGCAAGATATGAATGTGAAACTTAAAGAACAGATTTTTCAAGCCAGCCTTTGACATAATTGCCTACATTGAGAAAACTCAGGAGAAGCAACAAACTCAGATTGATAAAATTTTAAAGAATCAAGCTTCTCATCAAACTCAACTCAATGAGATCCAATCCTCAGTGGAATTGCTTGTATCTCTTCTTTTACCTGCTGATGCCAAAAAGGGGGAGAAAGTGATTAAGTCCAAATACAAATCTATTCAGACACTGGAGGGAAAGGATGATGGAAATGATGACCAGGGAAACTCTGATAAGGGTAGAGGTCAAGGTCAAGGTAAAGGATTTTCATCAAGTAAAGCTAGAATTACAAGTCTAGGAACAAGTTCTGATACTGGGAGAAGAATAAATTCTGATACTGGTAAAATGATAAGTTCTGGTGAACATTTGGAACTTGATGAAGAAATTTCATAGGAGTTATTTCTTAAAGAAAATCCAGGAATGGACTTTGAGAGTCTAAAGGAAGAAGAAGCTAGACTCAAAGCAGAAGGTGTCAAGATAAAATCTAAAGCTTCTATTGTTGAAAATGAATTTCCAAAGCCTAAGGGTATTGTGATAGAGGAAAGAACAAATTCTAAGGCAACCAAAGCCAAATTACAAGTGGAAATTGATCCAAGGTCTAAGGGCAAAGAAAAAGTTGATGAACCTGTAAAGGTTTATATGCCAGTCATGGATGAAGAAATAACTGATGATGAAAAAGATGCTAGTCTTACTCTGATTTCAAAGAAGATTTTTCAAATAACCTCTGACATGGCTCATGTTGTTCAGAGTCAAGATGTAGTAAGTTCTGATATGACAGTGAAGCAAGCAACCTCTAACATAGCTCAAGTTGGCTTGATATCAGAAGTTAAGGAAAAGGAAACCTCTGACATTGCTCATGTTAAACCTTCAAAGATACTCCTACCAGGATTCACCAAAGCTAAACAGACTCAACCTTTGAAGACTGCAATAAGTGGTTTTGAAGCAAGAGTTGTTACAGGAAAGGAAGCAAGAGATAAATCTGGATTGGGTAGTTCTGATGAAAGAAGAGTACATAACACTACCAACGATCCAACTTCCTTAAGTGAACCAGATGTTGGAGCAACTCCTGAAAGATTGAATCGACTTGAATCTGTACAAATGGTTTACCATACCTTTTTGAAAGAACCTATCTTGTTATATTTTATGACAGACGGAAGGGTATACCATATCAGGCAGAATGCTATACCACTGAAGTATTTTTAGAAACTGGAATATGTTCTATTCCTACTTCAAGTGAAAGACAGATTAACAGATAGTGCTGCAGGGTATTTAAAGTCACAAATTCAAAGACAGAAGAAGAAGCTTTATTCTGTAAAGTCTGACAGCACATACTGTCCCAAGTACAGAGATCACAAAGGTGATATTGTCAAAATGAAGCCTAACTCTGCTAAGATTATAACTACTTTTATGGGTTATAAAGCTGTGGAATTCAATCTAGAGTCTGACAAGGCATATCTGATCAGACTAGATAAGAGGATAAGAAAAGCTAAGATAAATGATCTCAGAGCAGCTATTTTTCAAACTGGTGAAGATACAACTGAATTAAAAGATGCAAAAAGGAGAATGGTTAATGAACTTGAATATGCTGAGAGAAGTCTTTTAAGGAATTATCTCAGAACAACTCCTGATATCAAAGAGATCAGAAATTAAAGCCAAGTCAAAGATCTACAACTGCTTAAATTCTGAAAGTGTATACAAACTGAAGCTGTTATCGGAAGTTTAAGATGGTAAAGCTATAAAGACTGTAAGTTGTAGTTATCTAGTCAAATTCTCATGCATTTGTACTTAATGTTTCTGACATCATCAAATATCTGTTGAACTTGTATATTATGCTAATTTACAAGTTGGGGGAGATTGTTAGATATATTTGTGAAGTCATGGTTAATATGATTTGTGTTTAGTTTTCAGATCTTACTTAACTGGACAAATCAGTCCTTAACTGGAAATCAGCACTTATACTGAAGACGAAACTTAAGATATCAGAACTTAAGTTATCAGAACTTAAGTTATCAGAAGATATTTATCAGGAGATAATATCAGGACTTAAGGTGACTTTCAGATAAGGCAGGCGGCTGATTGAAAGGAAAGAAGATCGAGACTAAGACAGTAAGAAATATGCATGAAGAAAGAATTTTATGAAGAATAGAATACTTGGAAGAAAAGATAACTAGTTGATATATTTTAGGAAGCAGAATTATATTCCATATCAATTAGAATATTATCTTGTAACTGTGTAGTATATAAACACAGGCATAGGGTTTACACTATATGTGTTATCTTAATCGAAGTTATTATTCTTTGTAACCCTAGCAGCTCTCATGATAATTTGTTCATCACTGAGAGAGGACAATTCCATATTGTAACAGAGTTTATTGTGTTGAATAAAATATGTGTTCTGTTACTTGTGTTCTTTAATTAAATTTGATTGTAGTAAATACTATATTCAACCCCCTTCTACAGTGTGTGTGACCTTACACATAATGTAGAGGAGATGCTGCCCAATTTTTTTTTAAAATACCCTACTTTTAAAAGGCAAAAGTATAATTCCGTGTGTTATTAATATTCCTATTGATACTCCAAACGATTGTGATCTCGGTTCTGGAAAGAAGTGGCTGTAGCCAAAATGACTCTATATAATTGGTCTCTGATTTCATTTAGCTAGTCATCACTTGGTTTGATTGATCAATTAAAAGTGTTAATTGGTTAATTTTACCAACTTATGGTCAGTTAGATGGAAATCGATTCCAATTACATTAAGTCAAATTCTGATGTAATTTTTAGATCCGAAATCAGAGCAATGAGGAATTTGGAGGAAGTAAGGACCCCAGTAGAAATCAGAAGTTTAGAAGAATTAGCGCGATGTTACTGTAACTGAGTGAGGCTTTATTTAGATGAATATTCCCCTCTGCAATGGACAGGGAATTAAAAAGTTATTTGCACATGTAAGTGAGAAGAACATTTTCAAGAACTAAAGGTTCAAGATAAGAGCCAAGAGAAGGAAGGAAGAGACTAAAGAAAAGAGGTTGAACAAAGAAGAGATTGGAAACTACGCCAATATAGATGTTGTTAGACGATTAAAGAAAGTTTATCATCTGTAATAAAGTTTTATTAAAGGATCTGAGGGTATACCAATATAGAATGACAATGTAATAAAAATTATTCCAAAATACCGGGGAACTCGCGAATACAATTATTTGATGTATGAGATAAGCTGACAATGTTAGCATGTGAACTAAATAGGGAGATGTTTTAATTATGCAGGAAAGACGATGTATAGCGGGCATAGACCTCAATAATCTGAAACATATCTTCAATGCGAAGAAGCCAAAGATGTGATAGAGGATAGTTGGAGTTGATTAAAAATGAAAGTTGTGCGATTAGCAATTATGTGAGTAAGGCTAAGGAAGTAGATGTCAATGGGTTTTGATAGTTCGATCGACAAGAATTCAAATAATTATAGAAAGCTTTCATTTCAGTATTAGCCTCAGAATGACTTATCTAATAATAACCAAATCAGTACAATTAGAAAGAAGGAATCGCTTACGTTAAGAAGAGACAATGAGTCATGAGAATGGAGAACTTGACTAGAAAGGAAAGTGGAATCAAAAGGATGATAAAGAAATTTTATAGGATTGTCCAGGATATAAAAAGTTATGAACGTCAGGGTGCCAGAGCTAATGTAAGGCATGGAGTGAGACGCCTATATTTGGAGATAGAAAATTCTTTCTAAGACCACGATTAGATATGGAAATTTAAACGAAGGTATTGATTGACATGGCATAAGAATGGAAATAGACGAACATATAAGTAAATGTCATATTTATTGAAGAATCAAAGCCAGCATCAGAGGGTTGTTATGGATAAAAAACTGAGGTTATTATTTGCTGTATTTATTACTAGGGTTCGGGAACTCAAGGCCTTTAATGGCTGCTCTCGTGTTTCATAGCTTAATTATGCCTTTACGAGATGCCTACATATCTCTGTGAATTAGAGAATCAAGCCAAAAAACGTAGTTCTGATTGGAGGGGTGAGACCCTTTATATAGACGTTGGTTGTCCTTGAATTGGACTTGGTATAGGAGACTTGGTGATCAAGTCTTTGAATTAGAATGGACTTTGGAGTCCTAAATAGTAGGAAACTGATTCCTTATCCTTCTAGGTCCCTTTGAGGTTAATCTGCAAGGATTTATGTCCTTATCGGGACTCTTCTCAATAGCTGATTTTTCCCTTATTAATTAATTACGAAATTAATTAATATTCAGGGTTTTTGGGCCTTCTTGTTCCATCAGGCCTGATCTGGTCCATCAGGCTTGATCAATGTGTTGACCTTTTTGGTCTGAATGTCATACATCTTCTTATTGGGCCTAGCAGCCCAAATCACGTATAATTACTGTAATATTGAATTACATAATCAGGATTTATTTATCCCTATCATTTGCCCCCCAACTTTTGGGAAACCGTATAAGATTTTGCAAAAGTTAAGTTCGTTCATTCCCTTTCAGGGTATCGTTTTGTGTAAAGTATGGAGCGACCTACACGCTTACAAATATTTGCCTTGTATGTGGCTTCAGGGTCATTTAAAAACTTCCCCTTTTATTTTCTTACCTTCTCCCTATTTAATTTTCTGGTATTTTTCAGGAATTTTCCCTTTTTTCTGAGATTTTTTCACATTTTTCGCAATTTTTCACAAATATTCTCAAATTTTCAGCCCTTTTTCGACCAGGATCCTAGTTGAAATTTTGACCGGGATCCTAGTCGAATTTTGGGCCAGCTTTCCAATCCTGGTCGAAGGACTTCGACTAGGATCCACGACCTGGATTTCGACCAGGATCCTAGTCGAACCTTCGACCTGGATTTTGGTCGAAATCTATGTCCTCCTTTGCTTCCTGGTCGTTAGGTTTCAACTAGGATTCACGACCTGGGTTTTGACCAGGATCCTAGTCGAACCTTCGACCTAGATCTTAGTCGAGACTTCTGTGCTTATTTGCTTCCTGGTCGTTAGATTCCGACTAGGATCCTAGTCGATTATTCGACCTGGATTTTAGTCGAAAACTTGTGTCTTTTTTGGCTTCCTGGTCGTTAGGTTTCGACTAGGATTCACGACCTGGGTTTCGACCAGAATCCTAGTCGATTATTCTACCTGGATTTTAGTCTAGGTTTCTGCACTTATTCTTGAAAAATATTGTGCTTGATTCAGGAAATTGACCTCAATCCTGGTCTGACTTTCGACCTCAATCCTATTATATTATACCCGTAATTTTCGGGTGCCTGTTCGAAAGATTTTGAGTAGAATCCACGACCTGAAATTCGACCTCAATCCTGGTCTTTTTAACCCGTAATTTTCGGGTGTCTGTTCGAAAGAATTCGAGTAGAATTTCACGACCTAGAATTCGACCTCAATACTGGTCTTATTGGGCTTCATTCTCATGCAATTTGGATTGGGCCTTGTTTGGGCCTTATCTTTTTTAGGGCTTTGATTTGGGCCTTCTATTTTTCCAAATCCTTATAGGATTTGGGCCTTCTATTTTCCAAATCTTAATTGGATTTGGGCCTTGTTTGGGCCTTATCTTTTTTAGGGCTTTGATTTGGGCCTTGTATTTTTCCAAATCCTTATAGGATTTGGGCCTTCTATTTTCCAAATCTTAATTGGATTTGGGCTTTTTAAATGCCATTGGGCTTCTTATTAATCTGGGCTTAATATATCAAAACACCCTATTTAGAATTTTCTAGAATTCTCGGAAATTTTTATTTAATTTCTTTGGAATTCCTTGGAATACCCTGGAATGTTCCATTTTCTGGGCTTTTTTCTTTGGGCCTTCATCCTTACTGAGCTTTTTGTCCCTTCAACTTCACTTTTTCTCCTATATAAAGGAGTGAGTAGAGTCTACTGCTCCTCACTTTCTCTTTTCTAAATTCTTCTTCTTTCTTCTTCTGTTAAAAATATCAGAGCAATAACAGTAAGTCGGACTATCTTAAGCCCCAAAGCCTTTTTAGGAGCATTACTTCAGGTAAGACTTCTCCCTTTACTTCTTGTGCTTGTTTTTGCATAGTTTGTGTTTTAAAATTGTCTCCTTATGTGCTTTTTTTTCAGATGGCTGATAAGAAAATGACCCGTTTGGCACAGATGAATGTGGCTAGAAAGTCCAATGAATTCCCCATTCGGTCAAGGTACACTTCCTTGATTGACATAATCAACACCCGAGGGGACGAGTACCCGTCAGATGCGCATCTAGACGCACACGACCATATCAGCTCCTTGAGGGATCCAAAGGAGCTAGACAAGATGAGCGGCTGTTTCAGAATTAAGGATCCTTTCAAGCTAGTTCTTGCAGGTCCGGCCGACAGGGCCTGTCAGTGGAGGAAAGATGCACTATGCGTCTACAGGGATACTTTAAGGGCAGGTATTAGACTCCCCTTTCACCCATTCATCCCCGTTTTGCTAGCTGATGTGGGCATCAGCCCTTGCCAACTCCCTCCTAACTCATGGAGGTTGATTATGTGCTATATGTCACAATGCGCTAAGCACAATGTCTCTACAAGTGTTGCTGTTTTTAGGAAGATTTTCCAGTTCAAAAACAGTCCTGACAAGAATCCAGGGTGGGTTTCTTTAAACTAGTACCCAATCGTTCCCCACATAGTGAACGGGAAGTCCATCCCTGACAATAACTTGGGGTGGAAGAAAGATTTTCTGTTCGTTATTTGGGAGGGTGGCGATTGGGGCACCCTATTTCGCTCGTCTTTTGGGCTAGCCGTAGATGGGAGCCCAAATTATATAGTTTTTTCTAAAGAGGAGACAATAGCTTTCAACCTCCTTACGCAAGATAATCGGACTTCCCATTCTTGGGATCTTATCAGGGAGACCGTTCTTGTAGAACGCAGCCTTTCTCCCGTCCCTAAGAAGAGTAAGTTTCCTTCCTTATCTAGTTGTTTTCGTGTTCCTTCTATCTTCCATTTTGCTAACTTCTCAACTTACTTATCTTATTTGTTGCAGTGGCTGAGAAAATAGAGGAGGCTACAAAGCCTAAAGACCTGGAAATGACCAGGATGAAGCGTGCTGGAAAAGTCTTTAAAGACCCGCGCCTTGGGGATCGTTTTCCGGAGTTCCTACTCCAGTCAATGGAACCAGGCGAAGAAGGCCCCAACCAAGTTTTACGTACCAAGCAAAAACCAGGGTCTTACTTCCAGCCTGCTTGGGGAATCCGGGGCAAGGATTCGATTGTCCGCAACACAGCGCTTGCCAAGGAATGGTCTAAGCATTCCATTTCCCCAGTTGACTATCAAGACTTTGTCCTTCAACAGGACATGGAGGGTAACAAGCTTTTCGGAGCTCAAGCTTTGGCGACGGTACGTCTTTTTTCCTTAGTCGTTCATAGTTGCTTTTTTGATTTTTCCATTTCTTACTTTTACTGTGTTTTTTGTAGGCGAACGCCCATTTTTAAGGGGCGATTCAGCAAGCCAAGGCTTGGAAGGTTGGCCTCGAGGATGCGAACAAGAAGCTAGAGGAGGCCAACCAAAGAATAGAGGCCCTTGAAGCCCAACTTGCCTCATCGACTTCTGACCTGGAAACGGCCCGGGCCAAAAATGTTATCCTCAAGGCTCAAAAGGATAAAGCCTTTGACGGCTGGATGGACACTCAGGAGTTCAAGGACTTAATGGTGGAGCACGATGACCTCCTTCATCCAGTTAGCTATAAGGAAGGCTGGGATGCCGCTGTGGAGGCCATTCAGGACGAATTTTTAGAAGTCCTCGAACAATCCTCCTTCCCTTGCCCTGTGTGAGTTCCAGCACTTGGGGGCGTTATAGACAAGCTCGTTGATTTGATCAAGGACGGCCCATCGGGGAGTCAAGGCCAAGGTCAAAAGAGGAAGGAGCTTGAGTCTAGCTCTGAAGAGGAGGAATCTTCTTCTGAGAAGGAGCCTGAGCCCATTGTAAAGAAGGCCAGGGTAGAAAAGCCTCCAAAGGCAGCGTCTCCTAAACTAGTGCCTCCTGCAGCATCCAAAGCGTCCGAAGATAGTTCCGAAGGAACCTCTGCGGAGACTTCCGATTGGACTTCTGAGGGACCGACTGAAGAGACATCTGAGGAGACTTCGGATAGTGGTTCCGAAGAATCCCAGCCTTCCAAGGCCTAAGTTTTTTATGTATTTCTTCTTTCATAAACAATATTGAACTTTGCAATTGACTTTTATTATTTTCAGTCGTATTTTGCCCAAGTATCGTCGTATTTTTCTTTCGATTCTTCAAACTCAAGTTTATAACTTGGTTTTATCTTTCACACTTTATTCAATCTAATAGGCTAAAATTAAGTCGAAGGCTTTATATTATAACTTGGTATTCTTGATACCTTACATAAAATGGGTTAAACCCTGATAAAATCTAAACATATCTTCTATATAGAAAAAATCCTAAGCAAGCAAATTTTCAAGGTGCTTTTAAACCTACTTGTCACTCTAACAAGTGAGAATCGTGCTTCAACTGTTTTACACATAGTAAACCTTCAGGTTTTGCGCATGCCAAGTCCTCGAGACTTCAAAACCATCCATAGTCTCTAGCTTGTAGGTTCCTCTACCCTGAACGCTCTTGACTTTGTACGGCCCTTCCCAATTTGGGGCAAGTTTCCCTTTCTGTCCTACACCAGAAGCTTCCACTTTCCTGAAGACTAAGTTACCTTATTTGAAGAACCTTTCTTTAACCCTTAGGTTATAGTAGAACGAAGCTTTTTTCTGATATTCCACTATCTTCGCATGTGCCTCATCTCGTACTTCATCAATTAGATCCAGGGCTAACCTTTGCCCTTCTTCATTTTCCTCAACATTGAAAGCTTGAATCCTGGGGGAGGAATGTGATATCTCTACAGGAACAACTGCTTCTGCACCATATGCTAACATGAAGGGTGTTGCTCCAGTCGTGACTCTACAGGTAGTCCTATAGGCCCATAGTATGGGGAGTATTTCATCCACCCAGTTATTCCTTGACTTCTCGATCCTCTTCTTTAGTCCATCCAGGATTATTCGATTTGCCACTTCCGCTTGCCCATTGGCTTGCGGGTGAGACACAGATGTGAATCGTAACTCAATTTCATTTTCCTCACAATACTTCTTAAATTCCTCGTTGTTGAACTATGTTCCATTGTCAGTGACTAGGATGCGGGGAATTCCATACCGACACATAATACTTTCCCACAGGAATTGTGCAACCTGCTTAGTTGTGATCTTGGCCAAGGGTTTGGCTTCAATCCACTTGGTGAAATAATCAATGGCTACAATCAGAAACTTCCTTTGTGCCGTGGCCATGGGGAAAGACCCTAGTATATCCTTTCCCCACATAGCAAAGGGGATGGGCGAGTTGATAGAGGTCAGCATCTCGGGGGGTTGTCTAACAACTGGTGCGTGCTTCTGACAACGGTCACATTTTTTCACATATTCTTTGGCATCGGCCATCATTTCTGGCCAATAGAAGCCTAAACGGGTTATCTTATGAGCCAAGGCCCTGCCCCCCAAGTGTTGCCCGCATATGCCTTCATGCACTTCTTCAAGAGCCAAGCGAGCCTCATCGGGCCTGAGACATCTTAAGTAGGGAACCACAGAAGATCTTTTATACAGAATTCCATCTATCAAAGAGTACCTTAGTGCTCAAATAGCCAATTTTCGTGCTTCAGTAGCATCATTTGGTAACCATCCGGTTTGAATATGAGCCTTAATGGGATCAATCCATGATGTCCTCAGGCCTATAGGAGCCACAAGCTTAACATCAATGCTCCGTGTTTTCAAAACGCGATAGTATACACTTCCAGAACTTTCTTCCATCTCAGATGAAGCAAACTTTGACAATGCGTCTGCCTTAGCATTTTCCTCCCTTGGAATGTGCTCAATATGGCATTCATCAAATTGGGTCATCATGGCCCTTACCAGACGGACATACTTAGCCATCGTTTCATCCCTTTCCTCAAACTCTCCCTTCACCTGGGATATGACCAACTTCGAGTCTCCACAGACTTTTAAGTTCTTGACTCTAAGTGTCCCTGCTAAGCCAAGACCAGCTATCAGAGCTTCATATTCTGCCTCATTGTTTGTGGTTGGGAAGTCTAACTTCATGGCATACTCAATGAAGAACCCATTAGGGCTTTGTAAAACCAAACCTGCTCCACTTGAATTTATTTTTGATGCTCCATCAAAATAGAGAACCCAGTATTCTTTTTCCTTATTAACCGTCTCTTTATCTTCCTTATCCTGAGGTATGTTATCTTCCTGCCCCCCGCCTTCTGGATTGGGTATGGTACATTCCACCATGAAGTCAGCTAATGCCTGGGCTTTTATTTCCATCTGTGGCTTATACTTGATGTCGAACTCTCCCAGCTCTATTGCCCATTTGATCAACCTCTGACTAGCCTTAGGACTATGAATGATATTTCTCAGGGGCTGATTTGTTAGTACCTCAATTTGATGAGCCTGAAAGTAAGGACGTAATTTTCTTGAAGCCATTACCAAGGCTAGAGCAAATTTCTGAATAGTTGAATAATTCAACTCAGCACCATGCAGAATTTTGCTGACATTGTATACGGATTTTCAGTTCCTCCTTAACCTACACAGCGCTCAAAGCACTCTCTGAAATGGCCAAGTACAAGTATAAAACTTCATTCAAAGCTGGTTTGGCCAGCAACGGGGCCTGGGTCAAATATATTTCTTTAATTCTTCGAAAGCCTTCTGGTTTTCCTCACTCCATACAAAGTCCCTAATGTTTTTCAGTGAGTTGAAGAATGATAGGCACTTGTCTCCTGACTTGGAGATGAATCGTCCCAGCGCAGCTACCCTTCCTGTGAGCTTCTGAACATCCTTGACAGTTTTTGGTGGTTCCATGTCCAGGATTGCCTTTATTTTATTGGGGTTAGCCTCGATCCCTCTCTTGGAGACATCAATCCCAAAAATTTTCCAGAACCTACTCCGAAAGCACACTTTGTAGGATTTAACATCATCTTGTGGTACCTCAGGACCTCAGAAGCTTCCCTCAAATGGGTTATATGGTCGGTCTTTACTAGACTCTTGACTAACATATCATCGACATAAACTTCCATAGTCTTGCCAATAAGATTCTTAAAAATTTTATTTACCAACCTTTTATAGGTGGCTCCTGCATTCTTAAGGCCAAATGCCATAACTAGATAACAATAAACACCAAAGTTAGTGATGAATGATACCTTTGGAATGTCATCCTTGTGCATCTTGATCTGATTATATCCACTGAATCCATCCACGAAGCTCAGCATTTCATGCCCAGCAGTGGAATCTATCAAAGTATCGATCCTTGGTAACGGGAAACAGTCCTTAGGACATGCATCATTTAGATCAGTAAAGTGCACACACATCATCCATTTTCCATTGGCCTTCTTCACCATTACAGGGTTTGCTAACCACTTTGGAAATTGAATCTCCTCAACGAAACCAACCTCCAAGAGCTTCTCCACTTCCTGTTTTATAGCTTCTTGCCTTTCTGGAGCAAAACTTCATTTCTTTTATTTCACTGTCTTCCGATTTGGGTCCACATTCAGCTTATGAGTAATCAGTTCTGGGTCTATGCCTGGCATATCAGCTGCTGACCATGCAAATACGTCACTATTTTCTTGCAAAAACTTCACCAACTTCCCTCTAAGGGGCTCCTCGAGCGTTGCTCCAATAAAAGTCACCTTCTCAGGATCTTTGGGGGCTAAAGGAATTGAAACCAAGTCTTCTACTGGCTTTCCTTTTTTCTCATCATTCTCTCGGATATCCAGATCTTCAATAGGAAGAACCTGCACCCCAACTCCATCTGCCCTCTAAGAGGCAACATAACAGCTTCTAGCCATTTTTTGGTCTCCTCTCTCTTCTCCGATCCCATCCCGGGTTGGAAACTTCATAACTGAATGGTAGGAAGAAGGGACTGCTTTGAAGGCGTGTATCCCTGTTCTTCCCATAATAGCGTTGTAAGTCGAACTAGCCTTCACCACCACAAAGTCCAACATCTAAGTTTCTTGCCTTGATTCCTGCCCTATGGTTGTTGGCAACTTGATTATCCCCTCTACGGGGCACTCCACTCCCGCAAACTCATATATTGGCATGTCGGTTGGGGTCAATTGGGAGTCATTATATCCCATTCTCAAAAAGGTGTCATGGAGCAAGATATCCACTGAAGCACCATTATCCACAAGGACCCTTCTCACTGGGTTGTTCCCTATTATCGGGGTTATAACCAACGGGTCGTCATGGGGAAATTTCACACCCTCCAAATCAGAATCATCAAAAGACATTGTTATTCCTGTTCTAGCCCTCTTCGGAGCTTCCCCAACAATATGCATAACTTCTCGGGCATACGCTTTCCTGGAGTTCTTGGATAACCCAGCAGCAGTTGGTCCTCCAAAGATTGTGTTTATCACAGGCCCTCGGGGTCGTGGTTCTCCGAAGATTGTATTTATCACAGGTCCCCTAGGCTGGGGATTCTGCCCCTGATCATCTTGGTCCCTCCTACGATCTTCAAAGTTCTTTCTTCCATTGTTATTCCTTTTCCCTCTATCTCTAGTGTATTTATTCAATCTTCCTTTTCGAATGAGAAACTCAATTTCATCTTTCAATTGTCTACAGTCATCGGTGTCATGACCGACATCTTTGTGAAATCTACAATACTTGCTGTTATCTAGCTTGGCAGGATCAGCCTTCAAGGGCTTAGGCCAACGAATATCTCGATCCTTCTCGATTTCCATCAAGATATGGCTTCTAGGAGCATTCAGCTTAGCGTATTCACTGAACTTTTGCCCAGGTCCTCCCTTCTTGGGGGTTGAATCAGGGTTTTGCTCAGTTCTAGGATACATGTCCTTAGCGATATACTCCAGATCAGTTTTTCGCTTCTTGCCTCGAGTAGGCTCATTACTCACTAAGGTCTTCCTCATGCTTTCTTCCACCTTGATGTATTTCCCTGCCCTATCCTGGAGCTGCAACATGCTTTTAGGGGGCGTTTTGCTAAGGACATCTTGAAAAACTCATCCCTAGTTCCTTGTTGCAGTGCTATTATGGCTACCTTATCATCAAGGTTTGGGACTTTTAAAGCCTCCTTTGTGAAATGATTCAGGTAGTCTCTTAAGGATTCCTTTGTACCCTGCACAATGCTCATAAGAGATGCTGAACTTTTCTCATGTACTCTCCCGCTGATGAATTGCTTAATAAAAGCCTGACTTAATTCTATGAACGACCCAATAGAGTTCGGGGGCAGACGACTATACCACCTTTGAGCCATACCCGACAGGGTTTGAGGAAAGGCCCGACACTTAATAGCATCATTCACGGGCTGTAACAGTAGTGCATTAGAGAATGTTCTAACATGATTAGCGGGATCTCCCGTGCCGTCATAAGCTTTTATAGTTGGCATCTTGAACTTCCTTGAGATATGGGTATTCATTATATCTTCCGTGAAGGGTGGAGTAAGATCATCAGGATCTCCAAGGGGAAGAAGATTGCTTGGATCAACCCTTGGGACTACAACCCTTCTCTGCACTGGACCATCCAGGTCTGTGATGGCGGATTTCTCCCCCTAGGAGGTACTGGGGGTCTGGTGGTTTGGTGCGCCTCCAGGTCGCGCCTCAGCCTTTGAATCTCAGCCTCGTGAGCCCTGATTCTTTCCTGCACTTCTTGGGGATTCATCCCTTGGGTGCTTTGAGGGCGTTGGCTATCATCAGCCATCGACTCTTTGCCAGCACGTCTCCTTCTTGGGGCTACTTCATCATCCGAAGATTCAGAGTCTCTCTCAGTGTAAGGACCAGAAAATTCCTGATCCTCAGCGATAGGAGCCAAACCTCGTATGTAAGGGGGCGAACGCCCTCGTGCTTCACTACGTCCAGCATGTCCACTTCCTCCAACCTCGGGGTAAAGGGGCATCCCATAAGGGGGGTTAGTAGTAAAAACAGTCGAATATTCGTACCCAATGGGTCGAGAATTCATAGGTGCATGTACTTGTTGAACTTGAGGATTCGTACCTTGAGTAGCCGAGGGAACCGTCCCCTGTGGCTAAGGTTCAATTGCCTCTATCTGGGCTTCTCCTTGCGTGGTTGCATAGGTTGAGTAAGGAGGCACCTCCACAATTGAAGAAATCACTTGGGTTGTCCCCGTTGGTGTTCCTTCTTCAAGGGCTCTAACTGTTCTCCGTGTTCTCGCCATGGTTATTGTTGTGCTTCCCCACAGACGGCGCTAAATGTTATGGATAAAAAATTGAGGTTATTATTTGCTGTATTTATTACTAGGGTTCGGGAGCTCAAGGCCTTTAATGGCTGCTCTCGTGTTTCGTAGCTTAATTCTGCCTTTACGAGATGCCTACATATCTCTGTGAATTAGAGAATCAAGCCAAAAAACGTAGTTCTGATTGGAGGGGTGAGACCCTTTATATAGACATTGGTGGTCCTTGAATTGGACTTGGTATAGGAGACTTGGTGATCAAGTCTCTAAATTAGAATCGACTTTGGAGTCCTAAATAGTAGGAAACTGATTCCTTATCTTTCTAGGTCCCTTTGAGGTTAATCTGTAAGGATTTATGTCCTTATCGGGACTCTTCTCAATAGCTAATTTTTCCTTTATAAATTAATTACGAAATTAATTAATATTCAGGGTTTTTGGGCCTTCTTTGTTCCATCAGGCCTGATCTGGTCCATCAGGCCTGATCAATGTGTTGACCTTTTTGGTATGAATGTCATACATCTTCTTATTGGGCCTAGCAGCCCAAATCATGTATAATTACTGTAATATTTAATTACATAATCAGGATTTATTTATCCCTATCAAGGGTGAACCTATTATCGTAACTGTTTCATAAATGAGTATAGCTCGTTAAAGAGCAGTATAGTAGAATCACTTGAAAACCAGAAATGAAGGAAGTGTTATTTAAATTATTAAGGATATGTTAACTAAACCTAACCATTCTTTTATTAACGAATACTTTACCTAAGGAATAAGTTGGTATTGCTATAAGGAGATTATGGTGTGCTATCAGATTCAAGTATAGGTTGGAATTGATCGATATTATTACTTAATCTAATATTGTTGGATATCATTGAAGTGAAGAATTTGATGAAACATTTGTAAATTGAGATAGAGAGTACATCCGAGGAATATGATTAAGTATCAAGGGCTAAAAGAAATATCTAGTGACCCAACATGAAGAAAAAATGGGGGAAAGTATCAGTTGAATCATTATTGATAGGTTATTCCGAACCTAGTCATTCTCTTTTATTAATGAACAACTTGTCCAATAAGTGGGTTAGTTGCTGCTTGAAGAAATGATGTTACATCATCAGATCCAGGAATTGATTATAAATGATCAATACTATTTGATTGGGGATTTGACAGAAACAAATAGAAAATGGTGAATTATGTCAAACTAGAATAGTATATACCACTCCTAGATGAACGAACATTAAGTAAGGCAGAACAAAAAAAAAGAAGAATTTGGCTAAACATCGTTGACTCAAGGGATTCAAGTTGCTCCAAGAATATGATGCAAGACATAGATGTCAAAGAAGACTTTCTGATAATATGACATAAAGAAAAGAATAGATATTATATGTGACTAGACGTCAAGGAGATCATTGCAGTTAGTTTCATATGAGAACTCCTTGGAACCAAAATAAATGATAATATGGGTTAGACATGTGATGCCTCCAGATTAGTAAATTTGGTTGTGATTCAAGGAAATTAAGGTATGATGATAAATTTGTGCGTCATTCATATCCAGTTGAGAATTTCTCGTATTCTGAAGTAATTTCAAGAACGTTAGAAATCGAATACGTTAGGTTTTCCGTATATCATTCGCAGATGGATAAGAAGAGTAAGAGAACGATAAAAGAACCTCGAATGTGATTGGAAGTAATTACAAACTAAGTTAATTGAACAAAGAAACATATGGGAATGAGGTTCAATAACCATTAACTATTGCAAACGTTCATGAGCCCGAATTACCGGAATTAGAAAGAAAAGAGAATTAATATGCGTTATGTTGGTCCTTCTGAGACAGTAAAATAGGAAGGATAAGTGGAAATAAGTTGGCTTCACCACCACCCGTATGGCAGGTTAATAGGATATTTATATGTATATACTCAGGAAAAGTAGATTTAGCTCTCTATATATATATATAAGATGGAGACTTGAGTTGAGTTATATGAGCAACTCATAGAATATGATGTCAGCGAGAAGCTGTTAAGTAATAAGTGATGGTGCGAGTAAAAGTTTATGAAAAGTTGTAAGATTAAGGGATCAACCTGAGAAGTTGAAAGTAAAATACTTGAATGTATCATTATCTGATCCTTAATATGATTCTGAGGACATAATCCTTTTAAGGGGGAAGGATGTAACATCCGGGACATAGCGTGTAATTATTTTTATCAATAAATGATTAGTATGTGATTACTATATGATTGTTATATGAATTTTTGGTGAATTATCTGATGATTGGTGTTGATGTGTGGGTGTTTATAGGTGGTAAAGTTTAAATATGTTGATTTTATAATTTACAGAATAAAATATAGGTAACTAAGGTATTTTCCTGGCAATTTTTGAAATGTTATATGATTTTATATTCATTTATGAATTTATTAATTATTTTCTGAATAATTACAATTGTGATATCCCGTATTTTCAGAATTATTATTATTAATATTTGAATATGTTTATGTGATTTTCTGATTTAGAAGGAATAAAATGGTGGATATTTTATTCCTGTTTGACGAGTTTGTGTTATTAAATGGTAATGTGCTAATTGTTGAGTGTTAAATCGATCCTTGTTAATTTCTAAAAATATTCTCTTAAAAGTATTATTTTCAAAAGTTTATTTGAAAACCGATCATTTTATTGATATCGGTAAATTGAGTTCGTTTAGTAATAGTGGGGATTGGATGGAAATTATGTCTGCTATGTGTTGTATGTAATATTAATTGTGTGGGATTTAGTTGTGATTGAGGATTATTTATATTATAAATTACTGAGTCGTATCATTTTGTTTTTGTCTTTAAAAGTGATTTTATTGAAAATCTAATTTCATAAATATTTAAATTATCTTTCAAAAATATTTTTATGACTTTATAATTACAATAATTATTTTTGGGATTTTATAAAATTTAGAAATCAATATTTCATCAATTATTTAGCCCTGTATGATTTTTTGATTTCATTTATTTGTAAAATCCGTATTTAATTCCAAAATTCTTCAAAAATTACGAAACTCATATTTATTTAAGTTTGGAATATTCTGAGAATTTTAAAATTATTTTGGAAATTTTTAGGATTAATTTCACCCGCGCGTTGTTTCGTTTAATTGATAAAAGCGGGTATAAATTGTGTTTCAAAAATTGTTCTAAAATTACGAAATTTATGTTTTTATAAACTTCGGGATATTTGTAATATTTTAAGACTATTTTCGTAATTTTCTGAATTTGTTTCAAGTGCAGCTCGGTTCGTTAAATTGTGTAATGCGGGTATAACGCGCAAGTCAAAAATGCTTTAAAAATTATAAAAATTTTATTTTATTAGTTTTTAATTATTCTGAGAATTTTAGAATTTGTTTGGTAATTTTCTGATTTTATTTACCTGCGCGTTTATTCGATAAGTTGAGAAATGCGGGGCAAAACAAAATTTTCAGATATAAATAAGGATATGTTGCTGTCATCTGTTGCAAAAAAAAAAAAAAAAAAAAACAAAACAAAAGAGAAAACGTGGCAGGAGGCCACCACCCCACCTGCCACCCGTGAACAAAACAAACCCCCCCCCATTTCCTTTTTACCACAACAGCTTCTCCTCCCTTCTGTCTCTCTGTCTCTCTCCTGTTTATATACTTTTAATTTTCAAAAATTCATATCTTCTCAACCGTATATCCAAATTTCAATTGGTATATATATAAACGATCAGCGCTTCAATACCTACGCATAGGTATATATATTGCAAGGTTTTGAGAAGAAAAATTGCGGGGCATATTTCCGTTATATTTCCGTTTTAATTTATTTTCGCGGCGTAGAAAAAGAGTTTGGAGGTGGTGATTACTCCACATGGCATCTCAGCGTGTATATATCTATCGCTATTAATTTCGGATTTTTCTGGAGATATTTTCCGGACATCAGATTTTCTCTTCGGGTTGATCAGAATTTATTTTGGGTAACGATTCCGAAATTCTGCCTTCGTACTTGTGTATATTATAGCATGTTAGTGTTTATATATTTATTTCATAATTTTTAGAAATTGTTGGAGAAGTCACTTTTGGTCCGAGTTTTGGTTTAGGTGGCCGTGTTATTCATTTCTGGAGTGTTTATATGCGTAAATATATATTATTGTGTTGATTGTTGTTGGTTGTGTCGATATGATATCGACTGGCAGTCCGAGAAATAGAGGAGGTGCTGTCCGATTTCCAAGAGAATATTATTTTAAATTATTTTCCAAGCTCAATAATTCTTATAAAATTATTTCGAGTGTTCGAGCACTATTCTTTAGTTATAAATGATTCGGAGACCCGTTTTAATTCCGAAAAATGTTCAAAAATTCATAATAAATAAACCGTTCGTCCGTTTAATACGAAACAAACGCGTGCAGACTCAGAAAAATATTCCGCTTTCATTAAAAATACTTTCGAGACCCAAATTCTTTTGTTTCGAAAGATCGCTTGTTTTACAAGTCATTCTGAGTCGAGGTTGATCGAAAAATCATGTTATTGACCCGATTTCAGTTTTAAACGTATCGAGTCGAACCTTCTGATGAACCGAGTCTTATGTGATATGAATTATGTGATATGTGAGTTATGTGCTTATATGCTATGTGAATTATGTGCATATGCGGATCAAGAGTCCTGTATTTGTCTGTTATATTTATGTGTAGGCTATCGTATGGGTAGACGATAGGCTTTTGACGCGTAGTTCGTCGAGTGGTTATCGATTAGACAATTAAAGTTCTATATTTTAATTATAGATGCGGATCTTTCGAGTTGATCAGGACAAGACGTTGGATAAAGAATGAGATGGAATGGTATTGGGTATCTGGCTTCTAGCAATCGCAGGAGCAGCATATCAGTAAAATGTTGAAAATAAAGATGGTGATATTTTGAGACAGAATGTCAGAATATATGCGGTTTTGCGAGTGTGACTAACTGCTAAAAACCCAAAGGCAAGTACCCTAACTTCACTTATTGTTCCAGTGACGTTTATTTTGAATCTTATTATGCAAATATTTATATGTTCACATACCATTCAAGTGTTATTGACTCTAAATTTATCCTTTTAATTTCTCTACTATTCTAAGTTCAGAATAGTTAAATATTTTTACATTTCGCTATAACTTACTCTATACAGTGAAGCTTTGAATTGAGACTAGCAAATAACTAATTGTTCTGGTTATTTCGCCATTGGTTGTTGAGAAAACTTCGGACCATGAGAAATGGGGAGTTATGTGGTTAAGGATGTCATTTGATTCGGCTCCTTTGACGGAAAATGGTTTTATGGGTTGGATGGTTGCGTAAGAGGCCGTGGCGGCGGTCCAGTGTGAGCTATGTGTTATACAGGATATAACACCTTGCTAGGCCGATATGTGCCTTGGGTACCTTTGTTTAGTTGGATATGCTTAGGCATACCGGTGTTGCTCCGCGGCTGATCACTGGCGGCAACACACCGTCGTTCGAGGATTCCAATCTAAATTATTATATTGCTTTTGACATCTTACAAAGAATGATTTATTAAATATTTTGTTTTCGGATAAAAGATGAAATGTGGTTTTGATTCAGTTTCTTATTTTGAGAATACTTAGTTTGTTGTTAAATATCAAAGGTGGCATTAGTACCGATGATTGGTGTTGACTTCAGTATGGGATGTTGTGAGCATCAAAGTTCGTAGTGATATCTAATTTGATATGATAACAAAATAAGTATTAATTTCAAGAGTTCAGTTTTGAGTAAAGTTTACGATTCAATCCAGAATCATTGTTTCATGTTAGAATTGTTTACGATATTTCCGTAAACACTGTTTTACGAGTTTTATTCTCGTCAAGATTCAAAGTATTGCTGAAGCATTTCGCTCGAAAATATCAAAAAGAGTTTTGAATACAGTGAGAAATAATTATCCGATTCTTTAACAAATTTTATGATTCAGCAACTATGATTTTAAAAATGTTATGCTCTAATGCAGATGTCGGTTTTATATCAAGACGACCCTATATATGTTATAATTAACTTGCTGAGCATTTCTTTCGCTCATACTTGCCTGTTTTCAAATTTAACCTCCAGTGAGGATTAGCTTGCGCTGTTTAGCTGCGTAATTCGAGGAAGCAAAGAAGAAGCTTTTGGAAGGTGGTTGATCCAGGGTTTGCGGGCTAGTGTAAGTTTTATTGTGTAAAGTTGTTTATATTATATTATATTATATTATAGTTGTGTATTTTATTTGGGCCTAGTATACTTCATTTCGAAGTTATACTAGTGGGTTTAGTTTTGAATTGGAATTTATTGAAAAGAGTTTTAAAAGAAAGTGAAAAATTTATTTGTGGAATTTGGATATCTTGTTTCTAGAACTGTAACCTTAAAAGATCTTGGATTAGTTGGGGTCATTTATGATAAATATCTTCCGCTGGCATTTATTTATTGATTAAACAGGTTAATTTGGATTGAGGTTTCATAGTGACGACCAAATCCTCTGACCCCGGATTTGGGGGCGTTACAACAAAACTATTTTATAAAGCCGGGAATCGTCCAACTTCAACCGTTCCTACATTTTTACAACCCAAAACTCTTCCAAAAACTCCTTCCTAACCTAATCTGATAATTCCGGACATTTTCCGTGTTTTAACTTTTTCAATCTGGATTACGGTTTGACCCGTGCGCGGCCGGCACAAAATTTTCGAAACGATAATCATTTCGATAAATCAACAAAACCCGTATTCTCAAAAGGCGGGATATTATTACATTATTTTCATATAAAGTGTTTAATAAGAAGCCCAATTTGGATAATTATCAAATACGGGTATCAAATCGGATCATTTTTGCAATTACTTAGCGGCTAAGTAACTAATTTATCGATCCAATACGATCCAACACGAACCAATATTCCATAATTATAAATAGCTCAATAATTCTTTTATTTCATTTTTATTATCATTAAAACAAAAACCAAGAACAAAACTTTGGGGTATGATTTGTTCTTCATCAAAGAATCATTGATTCTGGGAGTTCTAGGAATCCAAATTGGATGTTCTACATACCAAATTGATCTTTCAAAAAGGACTAGACGAACCCTTGAGTTAAGTCTTCTATTTAAGGCATACGAGTAAGAATGGTATTAACCTGCTATCGTTGCTTTGACTGAAACTCTTCTGCAATTTTATCTGCTTCATGTCATGTATGTATGTCAGGATCAGGAGTGTTCTTCATGAATCATGAATGGTGATTATGTTACCTCCTTAGAAGAATTTTATACGACATATATGGACTCCGTATGGTTAGATATTAAGATTTCATGGAAAGTGAATGATGACAGTAGGTCAGTGGTGGACCATAGTAATGCAGCAATTATTCTGTGAGTAATGAGTCGATTACAACCATGAGAGTTGTATTGGAATGAATGTTGAGATTAAGTACCACTAATCGGGTCGTGGTGGTGTATAAGTTATCATTGATAGACTAATTAAGTAGATTATCTACCTATTGAATATTTATTCTTTCTTATCAATAGAGAGTCGTATTATTATACGAGGAAGGTTGCGGTGCAAGCATAGAATTCAAGTAACGATGATGTCTAGAATGAGATCCCAGGTTCAATTTTCGATATCAAGGGAGTTTCAAAGGTGATTGTGTATAAGCTCGAGGAAGAGCATGGGTCCATAGAATGATGGACGGAATAGCAAAAATATTTAGGCATGTGAAATACAATGCTATAATACTTGATGTTGATATAAATACATATATGTTTTGTTCTCCTATGACAAACCTCTATAGTTCAGAGGTAGATTCCGAGCCAGATATTTTATGGCAATAATTTTTTTTTTTACGAATATACAATTCTCTTCAGTTCGTTCTTTTCTCTTCTTTTCATTTCATGTAAGCTGAGAAGAACAACCCTTCCAGAAGGGGAGGTATTGCCGAATGACTATCTATCTGTGTGATAGAAGCCTAGTAGGATACCATCTATTGTTTAATTGCTTGTCAAGTACTAAAGGCTGGCCACCTTCTGTACTAACTATGCGATATAACAAGTGTTCATGATCATAGTGATCTCTCAATAAATTCCTTTACTTCTATATGATTGATCAAACTTTGGGAAATAGAAACAGCTGAAAAAGGAGTAATAAAGTTGTTGTAGTATTCAGAATGGAAACACATTCGTGATACTAAGGTTGACGTGGTTATTAAAAGGTTATAGAACGCTAACGAGCAAAAGTATAACTAGTATAATATTAGGAACGGAAGGTTGTAGCGATTACGAAATGGAAAAGAATGGGTATTGAGAAGCAAAAGCTCTAATGCTAAACACTATAATGAGAGTCTGTGCAATAGACTTGAAATAATTTGGAATGATCAATTATCACGGATTGAGTTTTCTTACGACGATAGATCATATGTCAGTATTGAGATATCGCCTTATGGGATCCTTGAGGGAAGACAATGTCGATCTCCCTTATGTTAGGATGAAGTTGTAGAGCGCAAAATGCTCGGACCAGCAGTGGTCCAAAGGACCAAGGATATGATAGATCTAATTAGAGGACGGCTGGTAGTAGCCCAAGATGGACATGATACATATGTTGATTTGACACGAAAGGACAAGGAATAGGAAGTAGGGGACCTAGTGTTGTTATAGGTATTCCCTCGGAAAGGATTGATGAGATTCAGAAAGAAAGGAAAGCTAAGTCCACAATGTGTCGGACCCTTGGATATACTAAAACATATTGGGAAGATAGCATACGAGCTAGCCCTACCCCCGAACCTGTAGCAAGTTCATAACGTGTTTCACGTATCAATGTTAAGAAAGTGTAATTCGGATGCCAGATAAATAGGGGCATATGAGCGCATAGACATGCAACCCGACATAACCTATATGGAGCAACCAGGAAGGGGTATAGAGTGAAAAGGAACAAGTGCTTACGAGAAGGGTTATTAAACTAGGCAGAGTTTGGTGGTAGGACCACAATGTGGGAAAATTTACTCGAGAGTTAGAAAGTGCAATGCTAAGAGAGTATCCCTATTCATTTTCTATCTGATTCCGGGACGGAATCCTTTTAAGGAGGGGAGACTGTAATAACCCTAATTTTTGGAAATTTTTGAAACCCTTATGAATAGTGATTTTGCAGATTATGTTGAATGAGAAAACTTTTCATGCCACACTATGTAGGGGTTCTGGTATGGATATTCTGAGATTTTATTAGTACTCTATATGGTATATAAGTGTATGTAAAGATCGTCAGAATCCAATTCCGAACACTTTGGTTTCTCCCGGAAATCCACTAAATACGGAAAGAATTGAGTAAAAGGTAACAAGATAAAAAGGATTTAAATTAAAGGATTATAAGAGAGGATCATAAAAGGAATATAATATATTGAGAAAGGTTAAGGGAACCTAAGTAATAAGATCCCGGGTATGATCCCTCAAATGATAAACGAAAACGAAAGTTAAGCGAACCGTATAACAGATCAGCGGTCATTAGGCAAACAATTAGGAAGTTAATAAAAGGGATAAGAGAGGATGGTGTCATCCAACCAATAGAAAGAGGACAAAGGAGGGGTGATGACATCACAAAGTGATGCAAGCATGACATAAGAGGGAAGGAAATGTGGTGGAATATTAACCACACAAAATCAAGGGTAAATGGGTAATTGACCTAAAACAAAACAAAACTAATTCAACCAACCAAGCAAATATTCATTTTCATCAAAACAAAAACACAAAATTCTCCTTCATCCTCCCTTTGCTCTCGGCTTTTGGCATTTTCAAAGAAAACAATTTTCAAAATTCAAGTTCAAGGCTTCCTAAATTGGTAAGATAATTCCCTAGTATTCCTTATGCATAGTTATGGCTATTCTATGAGTTTAAGCCTCCAAACCATTCACAATCTTCTTCAAGAAATCAATGAAGAAGACAATGAATAGTGACTTCAAGAATTTTAACTTGATTTTCTTGTTTTTCCTTTAAGATCCAAGCATCCCTAAGTCATCTCAAGATTTCTTAAGGCTTCCTAGCTACTCACACCACTTCAAGGAAGGTATATAATCTCCAAACCCTAGCTTTACTTTGTTAAATAGGATGATTCTAGTTGTTATGGTGATATAGTAGCTTAATGCTTGTTGGTTTAGAATTTGGGTTGGAGTGGTAGTGAAATGGATGGTGAATCTTGTTGTTTTGGTTAAAAGAACTTAAGTATAGTTAAATTCAAGCTTAAGCATAAGTATAAATGTTAATATTGAATTGATTGGGGCTGTTAGGATGTGGTATGGATGGAGTTTGGATTGGGATATGATTGTGGCTTGATTATGGGTTGAATTGGAAGGGTATAAAATTGGGAAATCGCGTAAACATAGTCATCGTAATGTCCGATTTACTTTAGACTGCTTTTGTTCATAACATTAGGACCCGAGAACCCCCTGCTAGATTATGACCATTGCCATGTTTAGATAGTTAATGTTACGAGCTTCGTTTTTATATGTAGTTCGTTTGATTCCGATGTACGGTTTAGGAGAAACGACCGTTTTAAGTAACGGCGTTTCGCGAACGAAACTTTTCCCCTCGCCTTACTTTGAAACATAGGTTAAAGACCAAAAAGGGTTAATTAGTGTATGAAACAATTATGGTAAGGGTTTTAGGTAGTTGGTAAGACACTCATGAAGGAATCGGCTTAAAACTTGTAATGGTTAAATTATTAAAAATGGTGGAGCCGAGGGTACTCGAGTGACTTAAGAGAATCACTAAGCGCAAAACAAGCGTTAGAGTCTAAGTTAAAGTATAGATTTACAAGTGACTTTGGTTTAATTCCAACTTACTTGTTGTTTATAGGTTACCAGACTCGTCCCGAGCCTTTTATCACCCCCAGTCGCTCAGGCAAGTTTTCTACCCGTTATACTGTTGTTGTGATGTATATATGTATATGCATTATCTTGTGATATATGCATGTTGGTTAATTAGCAAATTTTGTGATATATTGAAGCATGCTGATATGGTATATATATGCATGCCTATTTCGTATTCTTGCCATATATATCTGTTGGTTCAGTTGATAATACCTATGCTAGAGAATAGCGGTAATTTGCATATACCCTTAGTATAGGGACCCAAAGGTGAAAACATTTTCTAAAACCGGGAGTCGAGGATCCCGAGTAGATTTTATATATATATATGGTTATAGTTTTCAAAACTATTAATCGAATAAGGTTTATTCGATAACTTTATTTTATTATTGAATATTATTTCGAATATTCATCCGAGGACTTATGACTCCTTTATTTTATTATTGAATATTATTTCGAATATTCATCCGAGGACTTATGACTCCTTTATTTTATTATTGAATATTATTTCGAATATTCATTCGAGGGCTTATGACTCAGCTTATTTTATTTATTGAATATTATTTGAATATTCATTTGAGGATCTATGACTCCGATTATTTGCTGAGATATATTCTTTATTTTATTAAAGAATAAGGTGTCGATAATCAAACTCACTTTTGATTATTCAAATAAAGATAGTACTTTCGTATAGGTATATCTTTGGTTATTTAATATTCATTTCAAGTATAAGTTTTAAAACTTCTACTTCAAATTATTTTTATAAAGATTATTCTTTATGGGAATATTATTTAAATAATAATATTCAGATATTTTCTAATATATTGGGACTGATTTACCTTGTTAAATCAGCATCACTCCAAACATTCTTAAAAAATGTTTTGCGAGTCTTCAAAATGATTTTTAAAAGTTAGAGCGGATCCCAAAACTCATTTTTATATTTAAGATCCTCCTTTCGAAGGGGATTTAAATACTCGCTCAAAACCTGAGGGATCCGGCTCTGTGGTGTGTTTTATATTCGCAACAAGGTTGCTGTTTTGATAAATGAATTGATTACTTACCCAACACTCGGGAAGTAAAATTCTTGGAACAAGTTAATCCATTAACAGGCATCGCCTGGGAAATATCGGTGAGTTTTCCTTTCCAACTAGATACGACTTCTTGGTGGAGCCGTATCAACAAGTTTCTACTTGGGGAAAGGGGGAACGAGCTTTACGTTTCAGAGTCATGGATTTTATCTGAACTAGGAGTGGCGTAAGTGGTCGAGTGGCGCCGGCCCAACCTTATTATATTGGCCCAAATGGCCTGGAAGTTCCGCTAAGGCGGTCCATTCCTTAGAAGTTCAGTGTTCGGTTGACAAGTAAATCCGACAGGTTCTCCTCTACATGTAGAAAATGGTGGGGTTGTACTACTACGACTGATCATCGTAAGTGGTCTTCCTGGCGCGGCAAACTCCCGTAATGAGTTCATCATCCAATTGGATATTTCTGCAACACTACCAAAAGCACTTCGATAGAAAGGCTACGGTTGGGCGATTGTTGAGTGTTGGCAGGGTCAAGTTTTCAAAATGATGTTTACATCAAATGAAGTATCTCATAACTTCATTTTATTTTGATGATATTTTAAAGATTGAATCTATTCAAGTATTATCTTGTAGTCTCATCTATGTGATGAACTGTTGAACTAATTATAACTTGAACGGTGGTAGTTCAAGTAGTATTTGGAAAAGATATAAGTATATTGGAGTATCTTGTAACTTCATCTTTTAAAAACTTATATCTAGTAAATGATTATCTTATGCATGTCAAAGATTTTCAGAAAAATATTGAGTCAAGGTTAGATATATGAGATCACCTTGCAACGATAGTTTTATACAGTTATAAACTGGAACTCTGTGTATATTATGTATGGAAGAGGACTTCCAAGATTTTGAAAAGTATATATGTATATATACTGAATATTTTGCGACTTCATCGTATTAAGATATCAAACTTGGTTCATTTCTTTTGACCAAGACTTTCATGAGTACTATGAGAAGGCTCATATATTGTTAATCATTATACATATTATTTTGGTGGGCTTGCTGTTCACCCTTGCTTTCTTCTTTCATCACACAACAACAGATAGAAAAGATGAACAGGACCAAGCTCCCGATTCGCAAGCGATTAGGAAACGTTCTGCAGTTTCCTATAGGCGTTGATGTCGCTGTAGCTGAGGTAGGAACTACCAATAGGCTAGGCTTTCAACTTATGATGTACCACACTTATGTATAATTATGAATTGTAATAATGGCAAAGAAATGTAAATTTATTCAGAAACCTTTTTAAGGTGTATTGACATATAATTGTGGAATAAAACGACTTGTGATTATTTTTGGATATTCATCTCTGAGACTATAACTTGTGGTGTGTGTGTTTATTGTGGGGTCACGGTACAGAGTAGTTGATTGTGTATTAAGATTGGGTGTTATTAAGGGAAATGGAACTCGTGACAACCCGGATCCCCGACCCCGGATTTGGGGGTGTTACATCTTGGTACTAGTTTTATACGAGTCAATCCACCATGTAAGTCACTTTTCATCATGTTAGAGTCACTTTGTACCCTGTAAGAGTCACTTGGTGCTATATAATACAATTAACATGTAAGCATTATAAATATCCAATTTGATATCCTTTTACCACCTCTTGCTACCACTTTTATACGAGTTAATTTTGGGCCACATTTTGGCTCTAATCAACCTTATAAGTAAATTTACACCATATTAAAGTTATTTTGCACCCTATAAGAGTCATTTGCCACCATATATTGGTATAATTAACATGTTAACATCATATACTTCCAATTTGACATCCTTTCACCACCTTTTTGTACCACTTTTATACGATTCCATTTTGGGCCACATTTTGGCTCTAATCAACCATGCAAGTGACTTTTCCTCATAATAGAGTCAGCTTCACCCTATAAGTGTTACTTGCCACTATATATTGGTATAATTGACATTTTAACATCATATACATGCAATTTAGCGTCCTTTACCCCCTCTTTGTACCACTTTTATACGAGTCAATTTTGGGCTACATTTTGGCTGCAATCGACCATGTAGGTCAGTTTTCATCATGTTAGAGTCACTTCACAGCATATATTATACAATTAATATGTAAACATCATATACATTCAATTTGACATCCTTTTACTACCTCTTGGTATCACTTTTATACGAGTCAATTTTGACCCATATTTTGGCTCTAATCAACCATATAAGCCACATTTCACCATATTAGAGTCAGTTTGCAACCTATAAGATTCACTTTACACCATATAATGTACAATTGATATGTAGACATCATATACATGAAATTTGACATTCTTTACCCACCTCTTCGTACTTTTATTCGAGTCAATATTTGTCCAAATTTTGGCTGCAATCAACCATGTAAGCCACTTTTTACCATGTTAGAGTCACTTTGCACCCTATAAGATTCAATTTCCACCATATTATTCAATTAACATGTTAACATCATATGCATCAAATTTGACATCCTTTTAATACCTCTTGGTGCCACTTTTATACGAATCAATATTGGGCCACATTTTGGCTCTAATCAACCTTGTAAGTAACTTTACACCAAATTAGAGTGATTTTGCACCTTATAAGAGTCACTTGCCATAATATATTGGTAACATTGACATGTTAACATCATATAAATGCAACTTGACATCCTTTACCTGCCTCTTGTTACCACTTTGGGAGGAGTCAATTTTGGGCTACATTTTGGCTCTAATCAACCTTTTAAGTCATTTTACACCTAATTAGAGTGATTTTGCACTCTATAAGAGTCACTTTCCCCCATATATTAGTACAAGTAACATGTAAACATTATATAGATGCAATTTGACATCCTTTTACAACCTTTTGGTAATACTTTCATACGATTCAATTTTGGGCTACATTTTGGCTCTAATCAACCATGCAATTTACTTTTCACCATATTATAGTAAATTTTAACCCTATAAGAGTCACGTGCCATGATATATTGGTACAACTGACATGTTAACATTGTATACATGCAATTTGATATCTTTTACCCACCTCTTGGTACCACTTTTATACGAGTCAATTTTGGGCCATATTTTGGCTGGAATCCACCATGTAAGTCACTTTTCATCATGTTAGAGTCACTTTTAACCTAGTAAGAGTCACTTGGAACTATATAATATAATTAATATATTAACATCATAAATATCCAATTTGATATCCTTTTACCACCTCTTGAAACCACTTTTATACGAGTTAATTTTGGGCCACATTTTGGCTCTAATCAACCATGTATGTCACTTTTCACCATATTAGAGTGATTTCGCACCCTATAAGAGTAACTTGCCACCATATATTTGTACAATTAACATGTAAGCATTATATACATCCAATTTGACATTCTTTTACCACCTTTTGGTATCACGTTCATACGATTCAATTTTGGGCCACATTTTGGCTATAATCCGCCATGTAAGTCACTTTTCACCATATTAGAGACAATTTTAACCCTATAAGAGTCACTTGCCACCATATATTGGTACAATTGACATGTTAAAATCATATACATGCAATTTGATATCCTTTAACCACCTCTTGGTACAACTTTTATACGAGTCAATTTCGGGCCACATTTTGGCTGCAATCCACCATGTAAGTCACTTTTCATCATGTTAAAGTCACTTTTCACCATCTAAGAGTCTCATGATGTTAGAGTCACTTTTCACCATCTAAGAGTCACTTGGCACTGTATAATGAAAGGAATATGTCCTAAGTCCTATCATGTATTAGGATTTAGGAATAACTTTTTTGTAATCTGTTTTGATTTCATTGATATTAATAAAAGACTTGTTTTGTTTTTATTACGGGCTCTATCTATTTAAGTGTTTAAATAAGATATACCATAGTTTAGAGTAAAGCTTTTATGGATTATGATGAGATCATAATAGTGAGACCTAAAAGATGATAACTCTAAACTTATATAGTTCCTGATCATAGGATCACTAACTGGTAATTAATAATCCGCAAAGATCGGTACATACTATGCTTGCTTTATTATGAAGGATGTCTGTTCTCATAGACATTTGTGTGGTGACACTATAGCTAGTATGTAGGTGCTTATTATAGAATAAGTTCACTGAACATGACTCGCACAGCTGAACAACTGATGGAGTTCACTCACGTGTCAGCAGTTATTCACATAGTGATAGTTGTACAAGTATCCTTAGACTTGAGGTCATCATAGTCATCTTGTGTACACTGAACTATGCTTTGGTTTAGTTCTTAGTCTCCAGGGACAATTATTAGGGCTCTACTGGGTATAGGAATTTGTACACGAAGATAGTGTATGATCAATAAAGGATCTACCCCTTCCAGTGAAGGAAGCGAATGTTCAAGGCTAATCCACTTATACTAGTTCAGGAATCTCTGGCCAGAGTGAATGAAATTAGAAAGGAGTTTCTAATTTGCATAGAACTAAGCATAGTAAATGGTAAGCAAGTGATTAAATTAGATAGGCTTGACACAAGATCCATGCCTTGTATTAATCAGGACATTGTAGGGTAGAAGGAGTTTATTGTACGGTAAATATTCACTGAATAGGTTCTTGGTATTCTAAGCAGTGAATTCGTATTATCCGGATAGTCGCGATATGCTGAGAAGTATCCCTCACGATGTAGAATAAATATGATTTAATAATTAATCATATTTAATAAATTAGAGAATTTATATAAATAATGATAAAATAGTTTTATTATTATTTATTTCTACTACCGGCTTAATATTGAACCTACAGGGTCACACCATAAAAAGAGAATGATTTAATGGTGGAGAAATTAATTAATAATGGCTGATAATTATTTATTTATGAAATAAATAATTAATTGGAAAATTTAATAATTGATTAAATGTGATTTAATTGATTATAAATTAATTAAGAAAAGTTCTTAATATTATTAATTAAGAATTTAATTTTGGAAATTAAATCAAGAGAGAGAATTATTTCTAAAGTGTTTAGAAAAAGGATTAATAATTAAAAGGTGTTTTAATTATTAATGAGAATAATAAATGGGTTAATAATAATAATATTTTATGGGAAAATTTCAGCTAAAAATTTTGCCTATAAATATAGTATTATAAACCCTATTTTTAGTCGAACCCAAATTTTTCAGAAAACCTAATTCTCTCCACCTCCTCCTCTTCCTTAGCATCGTTTTCTTGGTGGATACCGCTGGAGTGCTTCACGTTTGAGGAGCAGCTGCTAAGGATCTCCGATCGTTGCTTTTGGATCGCTATTAAAGGTTAGTAATCGATTCATATGTTTTAATCACGATTTATATGCTTTTATTTGGATTTTATATGGCAAAAGTGTTTTACCATGCCTCCGCTGCGATTAAAATCCAACAATGGCATCAGAGCATAGGTTGTATGCATATAGATCTGTGGTAAAAATTTCAGAATTTTATATGCTTGTATGAATTAATTATGATTTTTACAAGTTATATTATGGATTAATTATGTCTGATGAGAAATCGTTTCTCAGAATAATTTTGAATGTTGATCTGGGTTCTACAAGTGTTGTAGATCGTCTGGATATTTTTTTCATAATTTTATGATGTATAGATTTTTTATTATGAATTTTTGAAGATCTTGCAATTAAATTCGTAATTAAATAATCATATATATATATATATAAATTGTAAGTATATATATATATTATGCATCTGCTGCTGTATATCTGCTGTGGTCTTCTATTATCTGGTTGAATGCACGGAAGCAAAGAAGCTGTCAGGTACGGCGCACGGAGTTCGAGACTAACAGGCGCAGTTGTCGGCTGCTGCAAGAGAAGGGAAAGGGGTGTCGCGCATTCTGGGAATGCGTTACACCCTGTGGCGCATTCACAGAATGCGTTACACCTTTTAATGGCTTAAAAGGATTGTAACGCATCACCGGAACGCGTTACAGAGCTAGTAACGCGTTCCTGTAATGCGTTACAGCCCGACTGTCCACATTAAATTTGATTTTTTGGGAGTTTCGTAACTCCATTTTGGGCGTGCAATATATCGTTGAATTCGTTTTTCCAAGACGGATCTAATGGAGTGATCAAATTTTAGTTTATATAAAAGTTTTGAACTGTTTATATTTCCGAAAGTGTTTTAAAGCTGTTTTTGACTGTTTTAATTACTTTTTCATGTGATACATAGAGATGTATAATGCTTAGACCAATATGCTAGATGATGTAACTTGCCTACCTTGATGTTTATTCATGTTGATATATGTGATATATGCTTAGTTTATCATGCGATGATAGATTTAGGTGAACTTAAATGAACATAAGGCGTTTGTTAGACAACCTAGTATAGTGAAATTGTTTCATAACCTTAATAATAATATTATGAATACAATCATGAGATTCTTGTATTTATGAAACACGTAATTGAATATGAATTTTCGATATGAGAGAAAGGATGATTCTGTCAACAACAGATTTCTATCTGTAAGAAAGGGTTATTAAGTGACGCCTCTTGATAATGCTCCACCCGATCTGGGAATCATCTGATTATTGATTATTGATTTGAAATATTTAATTTAAAAGGAAGAATCTCTTTATAATATGATTATGATTGTAACGTAATATAATCCTTCTAAAATTAAATAATATCAAGTAGTAATTGGCCAATGACACAACGGGCTTGTGTCGGTCATAGCCTTCCAATATGATAGAAAAGTAGTTCTTATTTTTAAATCATTGTCGGTTCGTGCTACAGCCGAGGGCTTTGATTTCGAAATAAGAAATACTTGTCTATTACATAGAAATGTGTACATTGAATTAGAATCTAAAGGTCGGTACGTGCCACAGCCGTGGGCCGTTGGAGACGGATTCAATTGAACGGAATATTGGGTTAGACTTGACTTAGAATATTGAGTTTGTCGTGCCACAGCCGTGACTTAATTATTCAAGAGGCTAAAGTTTGATTAGGGAATAACATAAGATGTAATTGACAAGAGTTGTCTGCCTATTGAACATTACATGGCGGTTCGTGCTACAGCCGGGGTTGTGTAATGGAATGTAGGATCCCTATTCCCACTAGCATTATGAATGCTTAATTTTTCACGTAGTGGGTTGAATAAATTAGATAAACTAGTGGGAGCCACTTATGAATGAAGTCTCAATTCATATAGTGTTTTATAATGAAATCGAATATTTGCTAAGTGTTGTTATGTGTTTGTCATTTACAGATTTACAATATACATTATGTCTTCTGCACTATCACTCAGGAGCATACTGGATGCTCACAAGTTGAATAGTTCTAATTATGCTGACTGGCTTCAAAACTTGAGAATTGTTCTCAGGATTGAGAAGCTGGAATACGTGATTTACTCACTTAAGCCTACTGAACCTGCCAGTGATGCACATAATGATGAACATGTTGTGTATCGTAAATGGGTAGATGATGCAATTGTTGCTCAATGCATCATGCTAGCTTCCATGAACATTGAGCTACAGAAGCAACATGAGCATATGGATGCTCACACTATCCTCATGCATCTACAAGAGTTGTATGATATGGCAGGGATGACAGCTCGATATGAGATATCGAAGGAGATGTTCGGTTGTAGGATGTCTGAGGGATCATCTGTGAATGACCATGTACTTAAGATGATCAATTTGATTGAACGTCTTGGACAACTTGGTTTTGCCATGGATGGGGAGCTGAGCCAAGACCTGGTCTTGCAATCGCTTCCGAGTTCGTTCTCGCAGTTTATTGTGAACTTTCACATGAATAAGTTGGATGTCAGCCTGCCTGAACTCCACAACATGTTGAAGACTGCGGAATCGAATTTTCCCCCTAAGAAGAGTTCTGTTCTTCTAATTGATGAAGGTTCAAATCCTAAGAAAAGGAAGAAGAACCCTTCCAAGAAGAAGAAAGTAGGTGAGAAAACGCCGGTTCCACCAAAAGCTGAAGACCCCAAGAGCAAAGTTGTTTGCTTTTATTGTAACAAGGTGGGGCACTGGAAGAGGAACTGCCAGGTTTACCTTGCAGAATTGAAGAAGAAGAAGGGTAGTGAGACTACCGCTTCTGATTCAGGTATGTTCATGATAAAAGTGAATATGTCATTAAATCAAATTTCTACTTGGGTATTAGATACCGCCTGTGGTTCTCATATCTGCAATTTGTTGCAGGGACTAAGGAGAAGTAGGACTCTTGAGGAAGAGGAGGCGATTCTACTGATGGGAAATGGAGCAAGAGTTGGTGCTAAAGATATAGAATCAGTTCATTTACATATGCCTACGGGCAAGACTATTGCTTTAAATAATTGTTATTTTGTTCCCTCGATTGTGAGGAATATTATTTCTATTCCCATGTTAGACTTGGCTGGATTTTCATTTATTATTGAGAATAATGAATGTTCTATTCTTAGAGATAATATTCTTTATGGACGTGGTACTTTAAATCATGGTCTGTATAAATGTGACATAATTTACTTCAGATTGAACAAACTAATAAAAGAAAAGGGATGATGAAAATCTCACTTCATTGTGGCATTGCAGTCTCCATTTAGTAGACATGGAGAGAGGGCTGCAAATTTGCTAGGAATGGTACACACTGATGTATGTGGACCAATGTCTACGCAAGCCATAAGTGGATTTTTCGTACTTCATTACTTTCGTAGATGATAGATCTAGATTCGGATATGTGTTTGATGAAACACAAGTCTGAAGCCTTTGAAAAGTTCAAAGAGTATAAGTATGAAGTAGAGAAACAAACCAAACATAGTATTATAATTCTTCGATTAGATCGAGGTGGTGAATACTTGAATGGAGAGTTTCTGGATTATCTCAAAGTAAATGGTATAGTCTCTCAGTGGACGCTCCAGATTGGTATCTGAAAGGAGAAATTGAACTTTATTAGACATAGTTCGGTCCATGATGAGCTATGCAAATCTTCCAGTATACCTATGGGGTTACGCATTGGAAACCTCAGCATATTTACTGAATAAGGTGCCTTCCAAATCTGTTCCTCAAACTCCGTATGAGATATGGAAAGAAAGGAAACCGAGTCTTAAACACGTTAAGATTTGGGGATGTCCAGCTTATGTCAAATAAGTTGACCCAGATAAGCTGGAATATCGATCCGTAAAATGTAGTTTTGTGGGATATCCTAAAGAGACTTTAGGGTATTACGTTTACACCGATCATCGGGTGTTTGTCTCCAGACATGCTACCTTCTTGGAAAAGGAGTTTATCCTTGAAGGAAACAGTGGGAGCAAAATTGAACTTGATGAAGTTCAAGAAGCACAAACTACTATGGATCAAGTGGAAATACCTGTTCTGACTGAACAACCTTCTGTGGAACAGCCCATTCGTAGGTCAGGGAGAATGTCTCGCCAACCTGAGAGGTAATATGGCCTTGTCATTGAGAATGACAATGAGTAGTCGATCATTGATGATGACGACCATGTGACCTATAATGAGGCTATGAGTAGTGTTGACTCAGAGAAATGGCATAGTGCCATGAAATCCGGAATGAAATCTATGTATACGGGATACAAAAGAATGATTAGAGCAGATGGCCAGGTGGAGATCTTCAAGGCCAGGCTTTTGGGAAAAGGATTCAAACAAAGGCAATGGATTGACTTTGACGAAACCTTTTACCAGTAGCCCTGTTAAAATGAGTTCTTTTGCTTGCAAATGCTGCTTACTACGACTATGAGATCTGGCAAATAGCCAGATGGTCTTCTTTCTAAGAGAAATGAAAACCTAGTGTGTAAGCTGCTGCGAACCATATGTGGTTTAAAGCAAGCTTCTCGTAGATGGAACATCCGTTTTGATGAGATAATCAAAGAGTTTGATTTTATGCAAAACGTAGATGAACCATATGTCTACAAAAGGGTTAGTGAGAGCGCGATAACATTTCTTGTGTTGTATTGAAATAGAGTTGACACACATAACAACATAGCAGACCCACTCAAAAAGCTACTTTATGAAAGTCACTTTGATAGTCATAAAGACTAGATGGGTATTAGATACCAGAGTGATTGGCTTTAGTACAAGTGGGAGATTGAAATGAATATGTCCTAAGTCCAATCATGTATTAGGATTTAGGAATAACTTTTATATAATCTGTTTTGATTTCATTGATATTAATAAAAGACTTGTTTTGTTTTTATTACGGGCTCTATCTATTTAAGTGTTTAAATAAGATATACCACAGTTTAGAGTAAAGCTTTTATGGATTATGATGAGATCATAATAGTGAGACCTAAAAGATGATAACTCTAAACTTAAATAGTTCCTGATCATAGGATTACTAACTGGTAATTAATAATCCACAAAGATCGGTACATACTATGCTTGCTTCATTATGAAGGATGTCTGTTCTCATAGACATTTGTGTGGTGACACTATAGCTAGTATGTAGGTGCTTATTATAGAATAAGTTCACTGAACATGACTCGCACAGCTGAACAACTGATGGAGTTCACTCACGTGTCAGCAGTTGTTCATATAGTGATAGTTGTACAATTTTCCTTAGACTTGAGGTCATCATAGTCATCTTGTGTACACTGAACTATGCTTTGGTTTAGTTCTTAGTCTCCAGGGACAATTATCAGGGCTCTACTGGGTATAGGAATTTGTACACGAAGATAGTGTATGATCAATAAAGGATCTACCCCTTCCAGTGAAGGAAGCGAATACTCAAGACTGATCCACTTATGCTAGTTCAGGAATCTCTGGCCAGAGTAAATGAAATTAGAAAGGAGTTTCTAATTTGCATAGAACTAAGCATAGTAAATGGTAAGCAAATTATTAAATTAGATAGGCTTGACACAAGATCCATGCCTTGTATTTAATCAGGACATTGTAGGGTAGAAGGAGTTTATTGTACGGTAACTATTCACTGAATAGGTTCTTGGTATTCTAAGCAGTGAATTCGTATTATCTGGATAGTAGTGATATGCTGAGAAGTATCCCTCACGATGTAGAATAAATATGATTAATTAATTAATCATATTTAATAAATTAGAGAATTTATATAAATAATGATAAAATAGTTTTATTATTATTTATTTCTACTACCTGCTTAATATTGAACCTATAGGGTCACACCATAAAAAGAGAATGATTTAATGGTGGAGAAATTAATTAATAATGGCTGATAATTATTTATTTATGAAATAAATATTTAATTGGAAAATTTAATAATTGATTAAATGGGATTTAATTGATTATAAATTAATTAAGAAAAGTTCTTAATATTATTAATTAAAAATTTAATTTTAGATATTAAATCAAGAGAGAGAATTATTTCTAAAGTGTTTAGAAAAAGGATTAATAATTAAAAGGTGTTTTAATTATTAATGAGAATAATAAATGGGTTAATAATAATAATATTTTATGGGAAAATTTCAGCTGAAAATTTTGCCTATAAATATACTATTATAAACCCAATTTTTATTCGAATCCAAATTTTTCAGAAAACCTAATTCTCTCCACCTCCTCCTCCTCCTTAGCATCGTTTTCTTGGTAGATACCGCTGGAGTGCTTCACGTTTGAGGAGCAGCTGCTAAGGATCTCCGATCGTTGCTTTTGGATCGCTATTAAAGGTTAGTAATCGATTCATATGTTTTAATCACGATTTATATGCTTTTATTTGGATTTTATATGTGTAAAAGTGTTTTACCATGTCTCCGCTGCAATTAAAATCCAACAATGGCATCAGAGCATAGGTTGTATGCATATAGATCTGTGGTAAAAATTTCAGAATTTTATGTGCTTGTATTAATTAATTATGATTTTTACAAGTTATATTATGGATTAATTATGTCTGATGAGAAATCGTTTCTCAGAATAATTTTGAATGTTGATCTGAGTTCTACAAGTGTTGTAGATCGTCTGGGTATTTTTTTCATAATTTTATGATGTATAGATTTTTTATTATGAATTTTTGAAGATCTTGCAATTAAATTCATAATTAAATAATCATATATATATATAAATTGTAAGTATATATATATTATGCATCTGCTGCTGTATATCTGCTGTGGTCTGCTATTATCTGGTTGAATGCACGGAAGCAAAGAAGCTGTCAGGTACGGCGCACGGAGTTCGAGACTGACAGGCGCAGTTGTCGGCTGCTACAAGAGAAGGGAAAGAGGTGTCGCGCATTCCGGGAATGCGTTACACCCTATGGCGCATTCACAGAATGCGTTACACCTTTTAATGGCTTAAAAGGGTTGTAACGCATCACCGGAATGCGTTACAGAGCTAGTAACGCGTTCCTGTAATGCGTTACAACCTGACTGTCCACATTAAATTTGATTTTTTGGGAGTTTCGTAACTCCGTTTTGGGCGCGCAATATATCGTTGAATTCGTTTTTCCGAGACGGATCTAATAGAGTGATCAAAATTTAGTTTATATAAAAGGTTTGAACTGTTTATATTTCCGAAAGTATTTTAAAGTTGTTTTTGACTGTTTTAATTGCTTTTAAATGCTTCATGTGATACATAGAGATGTATAATGCTTAGACCAATATGCTAGATGATGTAACATGCCTACCTTGATATTTATTCATGTTGATATATGTGATATATGCTTAGTTTATCATGCGATGATAGATTTAGGTGAACTTAAATGAACATAAGGCGTTTGTTAGACAACCTATTATAGTGAAATTGTTTCATAACCTTAATAATAATATTATGAATACAATCATGAGATTCTTGTGTTTATGAAACACGTAATTGAATATGAATTTTAGATATGAGAGAAAGGATGATTCCGTCAACAACAACTTTCTATCTGTAAGAAAGGGTTATTAAGTGACGCCTCTTGACAATGCTCCACCCGATCTGGGTATCATCTGATTATTGATTATTGATTTGAAATATTTAATTTAAAAGGAAGAATCTCTTTATAATATGATTATGATTGTAACGTAATATAATCCCTCTAAAATTAAATAATATCAAGTAGTAATTGGTCAATGACACAACGGGCTTGTGTCGGTCATAGCCTTCCAACATGATAGAAAAGTAGTTCTTATTTTTAAATCATTATCGGTTCGTGCTACAGCCGAGGGCTTTGATTTCGAAATAAGAAATACTTGTCTATTACATAGAGATGTGTACATTGAATTAGAATCTAAAGGTCGGTACGTGCCACAGCCGTGGGCCGTTGGAGACTGATTCAATTGTACGGAATGTTGGGTTAGACTTGACTTAAAATATTGAGTTTGTCGTGCCACAGCCGTGACTCAATTATTCAAGAGCCTAAAGTTTGATTAGGGAATAACATAAGATGTAATTGACAAGAGTTGTCTGCCTATTGAACATTACATGGCGGTTCGTGCTACAGCCGGGGTTGTGTAATGGAATGTAGGATCCCTATTCCCACTAGCATTATGAATGCTTAATTTTTCACGTAGGGGGTTGAATAAATTAGATAAACTAGTGGGAGCCACTTAATTATATGTGTAAAAGTGTTTTACCATGCCTCCGCTGTGATTAAAATCCAACATATAATACAATTAACATGTTAACATCATAAATATCCAATTTCATATCCTTTTACCACCTCTTGGTACCACTTTTATACGAGTTAATTTTGGGTCATATTTGGCTCTAATCAACCATATAAGTCACTTTTCACCATATTACAGTTATTTTGCACCCTATAAGAGTAACTTGCCACCATATATTTGTACAATTAACATGTAAGCATCATATACATCCAATTTGGCATCCTTTTACCACCTTTTGGTACCACATTTATATGATTCAATTTGGGGCCACATTTTGGCTCTAATCAGACATGTAAGTCACTTTTTACCATATTAGAGCCAATTTTAACCCTATAATAGTCACTTGCCACCATATATTGGTAAAATTGACATGTTAACATCGTGTACATGCAATTTGATATCCATTACCCACCTTTTGGTACAACTTTTATTCGAGTGAATTTTGGGCCATATTTTGGCTGCAATCCACCATGTAAGTCACTTTTCATCATGTTAGAGTCACTTTTCACCATCTAAGAGTCACTTGGAACTATTTAATACAATTAACATGTTAACATCATCAATATCCAATTTGATATCCTTTTACCACCTCTTGGTACCACTTTTATACGAGTTAATTTTGGGCCATATTTTGGCTCAAATCAACCTTGTAAGTAACTTTAAACCATATTAAAGTGATTTTGCACCCTATAAGAGTCACTTGATACCATATATTGGTATAATTAACATGTTACCACATCCAATTTGACATCCATTTACCACATTTTTTGTACCACTTTTATACGATTCAATTTTGGGCCAGATTTTGGCTCTAATCAACCGAGCAAGTCACTTTTCATCATATTAGAGTTAGTTTCACCCAATAAGAGTCACTTGCCACCATATATTGGTATAATTAACATGTTACCACATCTAATTTGACATACTTTTACCACCTCTTTGTACCAATTTCATACAAGTCGGTTTTGGGCCATATTTTGGCTCTAATCAACCATGTAATTTATTTTTCACCATTAGCGTCACATTGAACCCTATAAGAGTCACTTGCCACCTAATACTGGTACAAATGACATGCTATCATCATATACACCAATTGGATATCCTTTTTCCATCTTTTGGTACCACTTTCATACGATTCAATTTTGGGCCTCATGTTGGCTCTAATCAACCATGTAAGTCACTTTTCACCATATCAGAGTGATTTTGCACCCTATATGTAACGACCGAGAAATTACGCTTGTATTATATCATAATAAAGATAAATTGTGTGTATTATTATGTGATTAACTGTGTTGAGTCATTAAACCCTAATCGTTATGTGCTACGTGTTGTCTGTTATGATCCGAATGTGTTTTGGATATTTATTGAATGTTTTATCGCAAGTTATATATCTTATATCAAAACCCGTACAGCTCAAACAGTGTTTTAAAAGCCCGTATTTCAAATAAAATTATTGGTCCTATTTTACCAAAAATGCCCTATACCATATCGCTATTTTGAACCCCTAGACGTTTTACAAATTTACCCTTTTCGCGAAAAATTACTTTTCCAGACCCCTTTGGGTACCAAAAACCCCAAAAAAATCACATTTTTATTTTTATATGATCATGAAATTATCATATATCATTTTTCTTTGCATTTTTGTAATATTCACAATTTTTGGGAAATTTTAGCATTTATTTTGTATTTATTGGATATTTAAAAATTCAATATTAATACCCAAAAATTATAAAAATTGGGGCCAAATATTTTTATTAGATGTAGAATTAGACCCTTAATTTTATTTAGGGGTATTATTTTCATTAGTATAAATACCTGTTTTATTATTAATTATTCATTAATTAATTGTTAAAAAAATCAGAAAATAAAAATTAGAAAGTGTGGGTGAAGTTTGTGTTCTTGAAGAAGGGAGAAGATCAAACTGTGATTTTGAGAGATTTACTAATCCACTGAAAACGTTCGAGTAACCAATACAATCCTTGTGAAGAGACGAATCTATTGATACTAATATCAACAACTGAGGTTTGTTTAATCTCAAAATCGATTTTTATGTTCTTGGCATGAATTTCGGTTTTTGATTTTGAAGAATCATTTGATTGTTTGGTTGATGTAGTTAGTTTTGTTGTAGTCCTAGGAGTAATCAGGTATTTTTATTTTGATTTTACAACCCCTAAATCGATGTGCTGAGTTCATGAGTTTTAGTGTTTTTGATTTTGTTTTCGTTAGATTTTTAGATGTTTTTGATTGATATGAACTGTTGGGAATGATTATAGAAGTCTGTAGCTTTGTTTTGGCATAAGAATCATGAAGTTTGGTGTACGATTGTGGTAAATCGTCGTTTGGCCGGGAAAACGCCGGCGGCGGGCCGTCGATTGGCCGGAGAGGATGGAAGAAGGATGACGGGACGGCGGTGGTGCGTTAGGGATGTTGCTGTAGTCACGGGGGATTGAACGACACCAAAACCGGGGAAAGGGGATGGCCTGAAGGCTCGATAAGAGCTCGCCGTTGAATCGCCGGATTTCGGCCGGAAGCACTCGCCGGCGTCTGGTTTCTGGGCAGCGGCCGGTTTGTTCTTCCCGACCCGATTGGGTTGGGGACGACCCGGTTCCAACCCGGAAATCGACCCGGGTTTGATCCTCTAATTCCCAAACCTAATTCCTGTGTTGTGTTTCTGAATTATAATTAATTATTTATATTTTATAAAATCAAAAATCAGATTTTTATAATTCTATAAATTTAATAAAAAAATTAGATTTAAATTCTGAAAATTATTATTAATAATTTCTGAATTATTTTATAAATTTGGAAATTCAAAATTAGTTATTTAATTAATTATTTAATCATTTATCTAATTATTTATTAGTTATTTAATTAATTAATAATTAGGTAATTAATTAATAATTAGGTAATTAATTAATAAATAATGATTAAATAATATGATTAATAATCCAATAATTAGTTAAATATTACGAGTAACTCGTACTTATTCGAATAATGATTCGATTATTAAAATTATTATTCGAGCGATAGTTATTCGAAGAATATCGTAATAATTATTCGTATTGTATAATTAAATATCGATAATTAATTAACGAATCGTATAGGTTACAATAATAATGTAATGGTTCGATAATAAGGCAAGAATCGCGAGTAGCTCATAGTTATACGAGTAATTAATCGTTAAGTGATTTATAATTCAAGTAATTCGTAGTTATTCGGTAAATAACGTATCAGTTAATTGTATCGATTGATTATTTGTAAATAATCGATCTGATCGGGTAAGCGTTAATAATTAGTAAATTAGTGTAGTAAATTGTAATTAATCCTAATAATTAGGGATTAATTATTTTAAAATGCAATAATTATTAAATAATTATCTAAAAATATAATTAAGGATTATTTAATTATAATTAATTATTTATAATTAGTTATTAATTAATTAAATCTTGTTTAATTCATAATAATTAAACCGTTAGTCCGATTTGAGCAAAACGAAGACCCCTAGACTCAGAAAAATGAGACGAATCCAATAAAAATAATTGTGAGTCATAAATTCTCCTGGAAGAGAGTGATCTTGTGATAATTAATAGTTCGTAGGCCCTAATAGGGGTATAACTGAGTTGAATAAATCCCGAAAAATTATAATAAAATCAGATACGACTAGTAATGCAGGTATAAGCCCAGAATTGATTCTAAAAATAATTATAAATCTAGAAATTAATTATGTGCTTTACGTGCTACGTGCTTTATGTGATTATGTGAATAGATGTGCTGTATAAATGTATATATATATATGCGAGTCAGATAGAAACGCATGGGTAGACTGATAAGGTTGCGTGATATCAATTCAAGATACGCGTATATAGTAAATTATCTAAACACCTATCTTTCCATGATTTGTTCAGTGTTAGCAAGGCAGAGCAAGCTAGGGTCAGAAGGCAGTGAGTTAAACCAGGTTAAGTGCGCGCAAGGCAAGTTTTTTCCCTATTCTAAATTCAGAATAGTGATTTATATTTCTTTTCCATCGTATCAATTCTCTTTGATAGTCATTGTTCATATACACTGTTACCCATTTATTATCACTTGTTCCATTTCATTTCAATTCTTGATTTACCCAATTTATTGAATTCCCTGTTCATATTTCAATTCCTTTACCCTTGTTACATATAGTCTGGTATATCCTGGTGTTGGGATATATCAATAGCATTCCGATTATTCCGGATGCTAAGCCTTGGACTGGATGGTTACTATACGGGCTGGGTTTTACCCAGACCATTATTTAATAGGCCATAGTTGCCTGAGTACTCCTTATGTTGGTTGGGTCTATGCAGTTGGGTATAGATCCGCACTATATTCTGACTGATCAGCAGGTTATAGTGCATATGTTGGTTCTTGTTCCAGTCTTGTTCATTTGGCACTCGCCAGTGTTGGCAAATTATTATCATATACAGATACAGATGGTTGTTCAAACCAGCAGCTTATTGGTTCACTTATTTCTCTCTCTTTATAATATATATATTGTTGCAGGCTTGTTGAGCAATTTTGGCTCATTTCTTTTATTGTCACTCCTATTGTTTTACAGTTAAGGTAGAGAATGAAACCCATCAGGACCCGTATAGTCAAGAAGCGAGTCAAGCAGCGGGACCCTCTATACCAAGAGTGTTCCTTCCTATTCCCGAAGAGAGTTTTGAAGTGCCAGATCAGGTGTAGCAGGATAAGTAGTAATGTTGGGTTGAATAAAAGTTTTGTGTAGTTTGAATAAAAGATTGTGTAGTGAAACTGTAGATAGAATAAAGTTTTGTAACAAAGGGAGTTCTTGAGACAGGTTTTATTTAGTTGGGTTTGTAATAAAGTGTAGTGCATGATTCTTGTTTTCAAACTCAACCCTTAAAAGATCCTGAGTAGTGATAGTTCGGGGTAATTATTATATTTATATTCCGCTTGTGCAGGTATAGTTGGTAATTGTTGTTAATAATGCCCCAAATCTATACCCCGGATTTGGAGGGTGTTATAGTTGGCATCAGAGCTTAGGATTGACCTTTGAAAACAAGAATGTTAGGGTTAAGATAAGATAGGAAAATAAGATAGGATGAGAGTAAGAGTGTTAGGACTGTTTGTCTATGTGATTAGAAGTTATGAGTTATAGGATTGTGATTTGATTGTTTTTGTGTTATTATTTTTATGTATATTAGATGGCTTCTTTATCATCATCTACGGAGAGGACCGAGACAGATCCAGTGGATGCACCGGTAGTAGCCCCAGTGTCAGGGCAGATCTTACCTTCATTGCCACCTGAGCCAGCACCAGAGATACCACTTCCCCCGGAGGTACTAGGTTTTGCAGATTATTTTCCATACGTTGAGCCAGAAATACCAGATATTCCACCATTAGAGTTTCCGATGTTTGATATTCTTGATATGGTTGATCTTCCGCAGTGGGAGGATGTAGAGCCTCAGATTCCTATGCCACCAGTCGAGATTCCAGAGATGCCACCGATGGAGCCAGAGGCAGAGCTGCCTGTGTATGCGCCTATGGAACAGCCTGTCTTATTTCCTGCCCCATTAGCCATTTATGCACCTGTTCCGGGAGTTTATCAGTTTCCTCAGCCGGAGTTTATAGATGAGATCGTGGTAGATGGACCATTACCTTCTCGAGGTTCCAGCACTGATCTTCATGAGCATCATACAGTGACTTACCAGCGCTTTCAGGCTGAGAGGGAGGAGAGGATTAGATGGCAGAACCAGTGTAGAGAGATCCTTGGATTGTATGAGACGCAGACAGATGGTCCTGTCAGAGCATTACGACCAGATTATATACTGAGAGAGAGACTACATTAGATTCGTCAGAATAGTTTTCAACAGCTTACTAATTTGAGACAGCAGGATCTTAGCGCGGAGACAGCATATCGCAGAGCATTAGGACTTACCGAGGCAGTGCTAGAGGCATTGCAGGAGGAGTTGAGCCACGTACCACCAGGATTTTGAGATTAGCAGATCGATGAGTGCTGTGTTATGTATATTTTGTAGATAGAGGCAGTATAGTATTGTATGAGTGTAGCTACTGACTCTAACTGATATTAGTAGCAGTACGACTGTTATATCATAGGTTTTTGTATCAAGCACTGACACCTGTAGCTGGTGTTCTACCTATATATATATATGAGATAATCTTTTGCACGTTTTCTTTATTTTATTTTCAGTCATTTAAGCATTTACATTTATTTCAGTACCATTGCATATTTACAAATGTAGTTTTATTCACGATCATGTTGTAAAAAAAAAAAATTATTAAATTATTTTATTTTCTCAAATCGACTGTTTTAATATATGTTTAATATACTGTTATTAAATAAGATCCATTATTTATTTACCAGAAAAATGGCACCTAAGAGAAAAGCGCAGCCCGACTCATCGAATGGAAACACCGAGGGCCAAAACAATAATAAACAGATGGATCAGATGTTTAATCTCATGCAACAGCAGATGTTGATGATGCAACAACAAATGCAGCAGCAGCAACAACAGTTCCAGCAACAGATGTTACAGCAAGTCGCTCATCCAGGACATCAAATACCACCAGCAGCACCTACGACTACTTTCAAGCAATTTCAGTCGGTGAAGCCACCGGAATTTATGGGTTCCACAGATCCTACAAAAGCGAGAGCTTGGCTGAAAGAGATGGAAAAGGCTTTTTCGTTGGTAAAGGTTGAGGAAGAGCAGAAGACAGATTTCGCTAGCTATTTTCTAAAAGGCGAAGCTAATTACTGGTGGGAATCAAAGAAAGCTTTGGAAGAAGGTGTGGTGACCTGGAACAGATTCACTGATATTTTCTTGGAGAAATATTTTCCTCATTTTATGAAGAACCAGATGGAGATCAAGTTCCTGGAGCTGAAACAAGACAACTTATCGGTTGCGGATTATGAGACCAAGTTTACTGAATTGGCAAGGTTTGTTCCAGAGCAGGTGGATACGGACGAGAAGCGGGCCAAGAGATTTCAGCAAGGACTGAAACCATGGATTCGTAGTAGGGTAGCTGTGTTTGAATTGACAACTTATATGGCTGTTGTTCAGAAGGCTATGATTATTGAAGGAGAAAGCGAAGCAGCTCAGAAAGAGAAAGGACCAGGGAATTTTCAGAATTGTTTCAACAAAAGGCCGGGATTTCAAGCTCGGGGAAAAGTAAATTTCAAAAGGCCAGAGCAGAACAATCAGAGGATGGGAAATCGACTTCCAGCCCCAATTCAGCAGAGACTTATCCGACCGCTTATACCTGATTGCAGAACGTGTGGTAGAAAGCATACAGGAGTTTGCAACAAGCTAAATGTTACGTGTTTCAAGTGCAAGCAAAGGGGACACTATTCTGGAGAATGTCCAATGGGAAAGGCAGAAGTTACTTGTTTCCAATGTGGGAGAAAAGGACATATCGCCAAAGACTGCAGAGGAATTGCAATGGCTGCCAGTATTCCAAGAATTTTAGCATTACCTCCACCTCCACTACCACAGCAAAATCAGCCCAGAGCAAGGACTTTCAACATGTCAATGAAGGAAGCGGTACAGAGTCCGAATGTGGTTGCAGGTACACTCCCTGTAAATTCCGTAAATGCTTTGGTATTGATTGATTCAGGAGCTACTAGATCTTTTATTTCTGAAGCTTTTATCTCTAAGATAGATTGTGAGATTCAGTGGTTGGATGAAGTGTTAGTCATAAAATTAGCGAATAATGATCAGATTGCAGTAGATCGAGTATGTCCGAGCTGTGATATTGAGATAGGGAGATGTCATTTTTCAGTTGATTTGATACCTTTTAGGTTAGGGGAGTTTGATATTATTTTAGGAATGGATTGGCTGTCTAGTAATAATGCTCAAATTGACTGTGCGAATAAGAGAGTGAAATTGCAAACTGAAGAAAATAAAACGGTAATATTTAAAGGTGAGAAGCAAAAGCAGAAATTCCTATCAATAATGCAGACGAGAAGATTGCTACGTCAAGGATGTCAAGCTTATTTAACCTATGTATGGGATGCTGATAAGGGAAATTTGAAGATTGAAGATATTCCTGTAGTTTGTGAATTTCTTGATGTTTTTCCGGACGAATTACCAGGACTTCCACCAGATCGAGAAATCGAGTTCACTATTGACTTGACGCCAGGGACTGAACCAATTTCGAAAACTCCATATCGAATGGCACCTGTTGAAATGAGGGAATTAGCAAAGCAGTTGCAAGAACTTCTTGACAAAGGAATTATAAGGCTAAGTGTATCCCCATGGGGTGCGCCAGTATTGTTCGTGAAAAAGAAGGATGGTAGTATGCGACTGTGTATTGATTATCGTGAGCTGAACAAGTTAACTATCAAGAATAAATATCCTTTACCTCGCATTGATGATTTATTTGATCAACTAAAAGGAGCAGCATGGTTTTCGAAAATCGACTTACGATCAGGCTATCATCAGTTAAAGATCAAGGCCGAAGATATTCCAAAGACAGCGTTTAGAACAAGGTACGGACACTATGAATTTCTTGTAATGGCTTTTGGATTGACGAATGCACCTGCAGCGTTTATGGATTTGATGAATCGAATATTCAAGAAGTATTTGGATAAGTTTATCATTATATTTATTGATGACATCTTGATCTATTCAAAGACGGAAGAAGAGCATGCAGCGCATTTAAGAACGACATTGGAGATATTACGGAAGGAGCAGCTTTATGCAAAATTTTCCAAATGCGAATTTTGGTTGAAAGAAGTGCAGTTTCTAGGGCACATCATCAGCAGAGAAGGCATTCAAGTTGATCCAGCAAAGATTGAAGCTGTGTTGAATTGGGAAAGACCAAAGACGCCGACAGAGGTTCGAAGTTTCTTAGGTTTGGCAGGATATTATCGAAGATTTGTCAAAGATTTTGCGAAGATAGCAACACCGCTGACCAAGTTAACTCGACAAAGTGAAAAGTTCGAATGGAATAGTAAGTGTGAAGAAAGTTTTCAAGAGTTGAAGAATCGGTTGGTGACGGCACCAGTATTAGTACTGCCAGACGAGCAAGGAAATTTTGTTATTTACAGTGACGCTTCATATCGTGGTTTAGGATGTGTGTTGATGCAACATGGTAACGTCATTGCATATGCGTCGAGACAACTTAAACCTCATGAGCAGAAATATCCTACGCATGATCTGGAATTGGCAGCAATTGTATTTGCATTGAAGCTTTGGAGACATTATCTGTACGGTGAAAAATGTGAAATCTACACGGATCATAAAAGTCTGAAGTATATCTTCACGCAAAAGGAACTAAACATGCGACAACGTCGATGGCTGGAATTGATTAAAGATTACGATGTTACAATCAGTTATCATCCAGGAAAAGCAAATGTTGTAGCAGATGCGCTAAGCAGAAAAGAAAGATTGAATCGGTTAACTTCATGCGAAGAATTGGCCAAGGAATTCGACAAATTGGAAATCGAAATTCGTATTCCCAATGAATCTGCAGAAACTATCTACGCTATGACTTTCCAACCAGAATTGCTGGAAAAGATTCGCCGTTGTCAAGAAGAAGTGATGAGTCAAGATGACAACTTAACAGGAGAAGAGATTACAACTCAGAAAGATAATGAAGGAATTTTACGTTTTGCGTCAAGAATCTGGATCCCTAACGTGGCAGAATTAAAAGAAGAAATTATGCGAGATGCGCACAATTCGAAGTATTCCATTCATCCAGGAAGCACGAAAATGTATCGCGATTTGAAGGAAAACTTTTGGTGGCCGAATATGAAGAAGGAGATAGCAGAATGGGTGAGTAAATGCTACACATGCCAGCGAGTTAAAGCAGAACACCAACGTCCGAGTGGGTTATTGCAACCATTAGACATTCCAGAATGAAAATGGGAACATCTAGCGATGGATTTTGTGGTAGGACTACCGAGGACTAGGGCAAATCATGATGCGATATGGGTAATCATTGACAGACTTACGAAGTCGGCACATTTTCTACCAATTAATGAAAGATTTTCGCTCGACAAATTAGTGCACATGTATCTCAAAGAAATTGTGATGCGTCATGGAGTACCAGTATCAATTGTATCGGATCGAGATCCTCGTTTCAATTCAAGATTTTGGAGACAATTCCAAGAATGTCTAGGAACGAAGTTGAATATGAGTACAGCTTATCATCCGCAAACTGACGGCCAAAGTGAAAGGACAATTCAAACGATTGAAGACATGCTACGAGTTTGTGCGATCGATTTTGAAGGCAGTTGGGATGAACATTTACCCCTAGTGGAATTTTCTTATAATAATAGCTATCACGCCAGTATTGGAATGCCACCGTATGAAGCATTATATGGGAGGAAATGCAGATCACCCGTGCATTGGGATGAAGTTGGAGAACGCAAGATTTTGGGTCCAAAATTAATTCAGCAGACAAAAGAAAAGATTGATCTTATTCGAAAACGAATCGAGGCAGCACAAAACAGACAAAGCAGATATGCAGACCAAGCCAGGAAGGATATGGACTATCAGGAGGGAGAACATGTATTGCTAAAAGTCTCACCATGGAAGGGACTAACTAGGTTTGGCAACAAGGGCAAATAGAAACCTCGCTATGTTGGACCATTTGAAATTCTGAAGAAAGTTGGAAAAGTGGCATACGAGTTAGCTTTACCACCCTATATGCAGCATGTTCATAACGTATTTCATGTATCTATGCTTAAGAAATATAACCCTGATATAAGACATGTAATAGAGTATGAGCCAATAGAACTTCAGGCAGATTTATCATATGTAGAGCAGCCAATAAGAATTCTAGATAGACAAGAGAGGGTATTAAGGAATAAGACTGTATCATTAGTAAAAGTTTTGTGGAGAAACCCAGTGGTTGAAGAATCAACCTGGGAGCTTGAGAGTAATATGTTAGAAAAGTATCCTCGGTTATTTACATAGTATGATTCTGAGGACAGAATCCTGTTAAGGGGGGGAAAATGTAACGACCGAGAAATTACGCTTGTATTATATCATAATAAAGATAAATTGTGTGTATTATTATGTGATTAACTGTGTTGAGTCATTAAACCCTAATCGTTATGTGCTACGTGTTGTCTGTTATGATCCGAATGTGTTTTGGATATTTATTGAATGTTTTATCGCAAGTTATATATCTTATATCAAAACCCGTACAGCTCAAACAGTGTTTTAAAAGCCCGTATTTCAAATAAAATTATTGGTCCTATTTTACCAAAAATGCCCTATACCATATCGCTATTTTGAACCCCTAGACGTTTTACAAATTTACCCTTTTCGCGAAAAATGACTTTTCCGGACCCCTTTGGGTACCAAAAACCCCACAAAAATCACATTTTTATTTTTATATGATCATGAAATTATCATATATCATTTTTCTTTGCATTTTTGTAATATCCACAATTTTTGGGAATTTTTAGCATTTATTTTGTATTTATTGGATATTTAAAAATTCAATATTAATACCCAAAAATTATAAAAATTGGGGCCAAATATTTTTATTAGATGTAGAATTAGACCCTTAATTTTATTTAGGGGTATTATTTTCATTAGTATAAATACCTGTTTTATTATTAATTATTCATTAATTAATTGTTAAAAAAATCAGAAAATAAAAATTAGAAAGTGTGGGTGAAGTTTGTGTTCTTGAAGAAGGGAGAAGATCAAACTGTGATTTTGAGAGATTTACTAATCCACTGAAAACGTTCGAGTAACCAATACAATCCTTGTGAAGAGACGAATCTATTGATACTAATATCAACAACTGAGGTTTGTTTAATCTCAAAATCGATTTTTATGTTCTTGGCATGAATTTCGGTTTTTGATTTTGAAGAATCATTTGATTGTTTGGTTGATGTAGTTAGTTTTGTTGTAGTCCTAGGAGTAATCAGGTATTTTTATTTTGATTTTACAACCCCTAAATCGATGTGCTGAGTTCATGAGTTTTAGTGTTTTTGATTTTGTTTTCGTTAGATTTTTAGATGTTTTTGATTAATATGAACTGTTGGGAATGATTATAGAAGTCTGTAGCTTTGTTTTGGCATAAGAATCATGAAGTTTGGTGTACGATTGTGGTAAATCGTCGTTTGGCCGGGAAAATGCCGCCGGCGGGCCGTCGATTGGCCGGAGAGGATGGAAGAAGGATGACGGGACGGCGGTGGTGCGTTAGGGATGTTGCTGTAGTCACGGGGGATTGAACGACACCAAAACCGGGGAAAGGGGATGGCCTGAAGGCTCGATACGAGCTCGCCGATGAATCGCCGGATTTCGGCCGGAAGCACTCGCCGGCGTCTGGTTTCTGGGCAGCGGCCGGTTTGTTCTTCCCGACCCGATTGGGTTGGGGACGACCCGGTTCCAACCCGGAAATCGACCCGGGTTTGATCCTCTAATTCCCAAACCTAATTCCTGTGTTGTGTTTCTGAATTATAATTAATTATTTATATTTTATAAAATCAAAAATCAGATTTTTATAATTCTATAAATCTAATAAAAAAAAATTAGATTTAAATTCTGAAAATTATTATTAATAATTTCTGAATTATTTTATAAATTTGGTAATTCAAAATTAGTTATTTAATTAATTATTTAATCATTTATCTAATTATTTATAAGTTATTTAATTAATTAATAATTAGGTAATTAATTAATAATTAGGTAATTAATTAATAAATAATGATTAAATAATATGATTAATAATCCAATAATTAGTTAAATATTACGAGTAACTCGTACTTATTCGAATATTGATTCGATAATTAAAATTATTATTCGAGCGATAGTTATTCGAAGAATATCGTAATAATTATTCGTATTGTATAATTAAATATCAATAATTAATTAACGAATCGTATAGGTTACAATAATAATGTAATGGTTCGATAATAAGGCAAGAATCGCGAGTAGCTCATAGTTATACGAGTAATTAATCGTTAAGTGATTTATAATTCAAGTAATTCGTAGTTATTCGGTAAATAACGTATCAGTTAATTGTATAGATTGATTATTTGTAAATAATCGATCTGATCGGGTAAGCGTTAATAATTAGTAAATTAGTGTAGTAAATTGTAATTAATCCTAATAATTAGGGATTAATTATTTTAAAATGCAATAATTATTAAATAATTATCTAAAAATATAATTAAGGATTATTTAATTATAATTAATTATTTATAATTAGTTATTAATTAATTAAATCTTGTTTAATTCATAATAATTAAACCGTTAGTCCGATTTGAGCAAAACGAAGACCCCTAGACTCAGAAAAATGAGACGAATCCAATAAAAATAATTGTGAGTCATAAATTCTCCTGGAAGAGAGTGATCTTCTGATAATTAATAGTTCGTAGGCCCTAATAGGGGTATAACTGAGTTGAATAAATCCCAAAAAATTATAATAAAATCAGATACGACTAGTAATGCAGGTATAAGCCCAGAATTGATTCTAAAAATAATTATAAATCTAGAAATTAATTATGTGCTTTACGTGCTACGTGCTTTATGTGATTATGTGAATAGATGTGCTGTATAAATGTATATATATATATATGCGAGTCAGATAGAAACGCATGGGTAGACTGATAAGGTTGCGTGATATCAATTCAAGATACGCATATATAGTAAATTATCTAAACACCTATCTTTCCATGATTTGTTCAGTGTTAGCAAGGCAGAGCAAGCTAGGGTCAGAAGGCAGTGAGTTAAACCAGGTTAAGTGCGCGCAAGGCAAGTTTTTCCCCTATTCTAAATTCAGAATAGTGATTTATATTTCTTTTCCATCGTATCAATTCTCTTTGATAGTCATTGTTCATATACACTGTTACCCATTTATTATCACTTGTTCCATTTCATTTCAATTCTTGATTTACCCAATTTATTGAATTCCCTGTTCATATTTCAATTCCTTTACCCTTGTTACATATAGTCTGGTATATCCTGGTGTTGGGATATATCAATAGCATTCCGATTATTCCGGATGCTAAGCCTTGGACTGGATGGTTACTATACGGGCTGGGTTTTACCCAGACCATTATTTAATAGGCCATAGTTGCCTGAGTACTCCTTATGTTGGTTGGGTCTATGCAGTTGGGTATAGATCCGCACTATATTCTGACTGATCAGCAGGTTATAGTGCATATGTTGGTTCTTGTTCCAGTCTTGTTCATTTGGCACTCGCCAGTGTTGGCAAATTATTATCATATACAGATACAGATGGTTGTTCAAACCAGCAGCTTATTGGTTCACTTATTTCTCTCTCTTTATAATATATATATTGTTGCAGGCTTGTTGAGCAATTTTGGCTCATTTCTTTTATTGTCACTCCTATTGTTTTACAGTTAAGGTAGAGAATGAAACCCATCAGGACCCGCATAGTCAAGAAGCGAGTCAAGCAGCGGGACCCTCTTATACCAAGAGTGTTCCTTCCTATTCCCGAAGAGAGTTTTGAAGTGCCAGATCAGGTGTAGCAGGATAAGTAGTAATGTTGGGTTGAATAAAAGTTTTGTGTAGTTTGAATAAAAGATTGTGTAGTGAAACTGTAGATAGAATAAAGTTTTGTAACAAAGGGAGTTCTTGAGACAGGTTTTATTTAGTTGGGTTTGTAATAAAGTGTAGTGCATGATTCTTGTTTTCAAACTCAACCCTTAAAAGATCCTGAGTAGTGATAGTTTGGGGTAATTATTATATTTATATTCCGCTTGTGCAGGTATAGTTGGTAATTGTTGTTAATAATGCCCCAAATCTATACCCCGGATTTGGAGGGTGTTATACTATAAGAGTAACTTGCCACCATATATTTTTACAATTAACATGTAAGCATCATATACATCAAATTTTGACATCCTTTTACCACCTTTTGGTACCACATTCATACGATTCAATTTTGGGCCACATTTTGGCTCTAATCAGCCATGTAAGTCACTTTTGACCAAATTAGAGTCAATTTTAACCCTATAAGAGTCACTTGCCACCATATATTGGTACAATTGACATGTTAACATCGTATACATGCAATTTGATATCCTTTACCCACCTCTTGGTACAACTTTTATATGAGTCAATTTTGGGCCACATTTTGCTGCAATCCACCATGTGAGTCACTTTTCATCATGTTAGAGTCACTGTACACAATCTAAGAGTCACTTGGCACTATATAATACAATTAACATGTTAACATCATAAATATCTAATTTGATATCCTTTTACCACCTCTTGGTACCACTTTTATACGAGTTAATTTTGGGCCATATTTTGGCTCAAATCAACCTTGTAAGTAACTTTACACCATATTAAAGTGATTTTGCACCCTATAAGTCACTTGACACCATATATTGGTATAATTAACATGTTACCATCATATACATCGAATTTGACATCCTTTTACCACCTCTTTTGTATCGCTTTTATACGATTCAATTTTGGGCCAGATTTTGGCTCTAATCAACCGAGCAAGTAACTTTTCATCATATTAGAGTCAGTTTCACCCTATAAGAGTCACTTGCCACCATATATTAGTATAATTGACATGTTAACATCATATAAATTCAATTTGACATCCTTTACCCCCCTCTTGGTACCACTTATATACATGTCAATTTTGGGCCACATTTTGGCTGCAATGCACCATGTAAGTCACTTTTCACCATGTTGGAGTCACTATGCACCCTATAAGAGTCACTTGGCACTATATATTATACAATTAATATGTTAACATCATAAACTTCCAATTTGACATCCTTTTACCACCTTCTGGTACCACTTTTATGCGAGTTAATTTTATGCCACATTTTGGCTCTAATAAACCTTGTAAGTAACTTTACACCATATTAAAGTGATTTTGCACCCTATAAGAGTCACTTGCCACCATATAATGGTATAATTAACATGTTAACATCATATACATCTAATTTGACATCCTTTTATCACCTCTTGATACCATTTTATATTAGTCAACTTTAGGCCATATTTTGGCTCTCATCAACCTTGTATGTAAGTTTACACTATATTATAGTGATTTTGCACCCTATAAGAGTCACTTGTCGCCATATATTATACAATTAACATGTTAACTTCATATAAATCCAATTTTACATCCTTTTACCACCTTTTGGTAAAACTTTCATGTGATTCAATTTTGGGCCATATTTTGGCTCTAATCAACCATGCAAGTCACTTTTCACCATATTGGAGTCAATTCTCAGCCTATAACGGTCACTTGGCACCATATATTGGTATAATTTACATTTTATCATCATATACATGCAATTTGGCATCCTTTACCCCCCCTCTTGGTACCACTTTTATATGAGTCAATTTTGGGCCACATTTTAGTTTCAATCGACCATGTAAGTCAGTTTTCACCATTTTAGAGTCAATTTGCACCCTATAAGAGTGACTTGGAACCAGATATTATATAATTAACATGTTAATATCATATACATTTAATTTGACATCCTTTTATGACCTCTTGGTACCACTTTTATACGAGTCAATTTGGAGCTATATTTTGGTTTTAATCAACCATGTAAGCCGTTTTTCAAGATATTAGAGTCAGTTTGTACCCTATAAGAGTCACTTGCCATAATATATTGGTAACATTGACATGTTAACATCATAAAAATGCAATTTGACATCCTTTACCCGCCTCTTGGTACCACATTTATACGAGTCAATTTTGGGCTACATTTTGGCTATAATCGACCTTTTTAGTCACTTTACACCTTATTAGAGAGATTTTGCACCCTATTAGAGTCACATGCCACCATATATTATTAAAATTAACATCTAAACAACATACGCATCTAATTTGACATCCTTTTACCACCTCTTTGCACCATTTTCATACGAGTTAGTTTTTTTTTTTTGCTAAGTCCATACGAGTTAGTTTTGTGCCACATTTTGGCTCTAATCAACCTTTTAAGTCACTTTACACCATATTAAAGTTATTTTGCACCCTATAAGAGTCACTTGCCACCATATATTGGTATAATTTACATATTAACATCATATATATCCAATTTGACATCCTTTTATCACCTCTTGGTACCACTTTATAGGAGTCTACTTTGGGCGACATTTTGGCTCTAATCAACCTTGTAAGTAACTTTACACCATATTAGAGTGATTTTGAACCCTATAAGAGTCACTTGCACCAATATATTTGTACAAGTAATATGTTAACATAATATACATCCAATTTGACATCCTTTTACCAGCTTTTGGTACCGCTTTCATACGATTCAATTTTGGGCCACATTTTGGCTTTAATCAACCATGCAAGTGACTTTTCATCATATTAGAGTATGTTTTCACCCTAAGAGTCACTTGCCACCAAATATTGGTATAATTGACATGTTAACATCATATACATGCAATTTGACATCCCTAGCCCCCTCTTGGTACCACTTATATATGAGTCAATTTTGGGCCACATTTTGGCTGCAATCGACCATGTAAGTCACTTTTCACCATGTTAGAGTCACTTTGCACCCTCTAAGCGTCACTTAACACCATATATTATACAATTAACATGTTAAAATCATATACATCCAATTTGCCATCCTTTTACCACTTCTTGGTACCACTTTTATACGAGTCAATTTTGGGCCATATTTTGGCTCTATTTAACCATGTCAGACAATTTTCACTATATTAGAGTCAGTTTACAAAATTATAAAATTCAATTTTCAAATATACACTTTCCACCATATATTGGTACGATTAATATGTTAAAATCATATACATGCAATTTGACATTTTTTACCCACTTTTTCATAGTTTTATTCGAGTCAAATTTGGGCTACATTTTGGCTGCAATCAACCATGTAAGCCATTTTTTACCATGTTAGAGTCACTTTGCACCCTATAAGAGTCACCTGGAACCATATATTATACAATTAACATGTTAACATCATTGTTAGGTCACGCAACACTGTAGAAGGGGGTTGAATATAGTGTTATTACAATCAAATCGATCTTGAACACAAGTAACGGTAAACAGATATATTTAATATTATAAACTCTGTTATAATGGAACTATTCTCTCTCAGTGATGAACAAATATCACTAAGAGCTGCTAGGTTACAATGTATAATCTTCTCGATAATGATAACACATATAGTGTAAACCCTAAATCTGTGTTTATATAGTATACAGTTACAAGATAACTTCTAATTGATATGGAATATAATTTTATCTCCTAAAATATATCAATCAGATATCTTCTACAAGTCTTCCAGTCTTCTAACTCTTTCCATGCATATCTTCTTTTGTTTTAGTATCGATCTTCTATTGTAAATCAGCTTCCTTCCTTAACTGTAAGTCCTCCCGCACTTAAGTTCTGATATGACCTTAAGTTCTGATATGAAGTTCTGACTTCCAGTAAGTCCCGATTCTAGTAAGTCCTGATTTGTCCTGTTGTTAAGTTCTGATGAGGATCAAGGAATGAATATGTTAATTTGGATTTGGTTATGTGTGCTCGTGGTGATGTTCAATTGGAGAGGACGCAAACATGGGTTATGCAGCTTACTTGGACAACAAGGAATAAATGAGCGATGCATGAAGTTGGACAAGTAGCTGATTATTATATAATTATTAATTAGAATTTTTCTTACAAGTTTTTACCTTTCACTTAAAAGGGTTTTTCTTGTTTTAAGCACTTAGGATTTTATTTTCCTATTTGTATTTGATTTTTGTCATTTTTCTATTCGGGTTTGGTTTTTAAATTTGTTTCATGGAAGGATTCAGATATTGGCTTATTCAAGCTGATGTTGAATTTCTCTTGGAATCCTTTTCGTTTTGGGTTATTATCTAAGCCTATAAATACCCCTCTCATGTAATCTTTTAAGGGAGACAATGGATAATATAAAACTTTTCTTTTGAGATAAACTATGAGTAGTTTTTCTTTCCTCTAAACTTCAATTACTGGATTGTTTTAAAGGTTAGATTCGAATTACTTAGTTTCTGGATTGATCTAAGCAATTTGAGATTCAAAGTTCACATTTCTGGATTGATCGTGTTCTTTTGAAATATCCTTTTCTTCTCTTATCCCTTTTCTTTCTTATTTTTGTTTCTTTATGGTGTGATCCAGATCAATTTGGTATCAGAGCCAAGGTTTTTTCTCCAATTTCTTAATTGTTGGGAGATCTAGGTTTCAAAAAAAAATTACTATTCACGAGTTACTGTTCACAAGTACTATTCTGGGGGTACTATTCATGAGTACTGTTCATCGGCACTGTTCACGAGTTATTGTTTCATCGGCACTGTTCACGGGTACTATTCATCAAAAAAAATCAGATTTTTCTTATGGCTACAGATAAATTGCTCATAAAATTACTTGGAAAATTGGATGAGATTGATAAACGTACTCAAAAGCTTGCTAATTCAACGAAATCGAGGTTTGATGAATTAGATAAAATTTTAGTTAAGGTGAAAGATAGTGATGAAGTCTATGATCCTGGTATAGAGCTTGGTTATTTTACAGGTTTGGGTAGCATAGATGATTTTGTTGAATGGGTTACACAAGTCGACAAGATTTCTGCTTATACAGATTGAACTGAGATGAGAATATTCAAGATTGCAGCACTTAAACTTACAAAGAAAGCAGGCTTGTGGTTTGATAATCTAAACATAAAAAGAGTTAGATCTGGAAAAGAAAAGATTATGACTTGGACATCTCTGAAGAAGAAACTTCAGACAAAATATATTCCTTTGCATTATAAATTCGAATGTATAATGAAGGTGACATCCCTCTCTCAAGGTACTATGAGTGTTTCTGAGTATACTTCTGAATTTTATAGATTGCGTCTTATTTGTGACTTGGAAGAGACGGAAACAATGAAAATTGGAAGATTTATTCATGGATTGAATTTGCCTATTTATCAAAAGGTTAAATCAAGTCCATATATCTCATTTAATGATGTATGCAATCTTGCTTTAGAATTTGAATCTTTTCAACAAGATGAGAAATTAAAGTCTTCCCTTCACGAGTTCACTCTTTTAGAAGAAACTAAAGAAGAAGACTTGGCCAGTGTGGAAAATTTTACGGATCTTGTTGTTGATTACCAGGTGTTAAGTGTGGCGACTACATCAAGTTTTGATGAATAGGATGAACCAGTTACAAAAGAAGCTATAATAGAGAAGTATGAAGAAAGAAAGTCACATGATGATAAAGTCTTGGTTGTTGAAGAAAATCAAATAGATACATCTCTTAAACTTGTGTGTCGTGACATGGTTGAAGAAAAAAAGGTACTCAAGGATATGTTCCAAACTAAAGAGGTTGTGTACAAGGAAAACAACATCATCATCATGGAACACATTGATTTTCTAGGGGTAGAGAACTTATTGAATGCACCTATCTCAATAAACTATCTTATTCTTTTGAGTTTACTTCCTAAGATACTGGTCATGAAATTGCAATTCAAAACTTTCAAGTTCTACGAGAAATCATCTCGTTATGTGCTTATTCTTAAATATTTTAGAACTCGAGGACGAGTTTTCTTCAAAGGAGAAGAGAATGATGAGGATCAAGGAATGAATATGTTAATTTGGATTTGGTTATCTGTGCTCGTGGTGATGTTCAATTGGAGAGGACGTAAACATGGGTTATGCAGCTTACTTGGACAACAAGGAGTAAAGGAGCGATGCATAAAGTTGGACAAGTAGCTGATTATTATATAATTATTATTAGAATTTTGCTTACAAGTTTTTACCTTTCACTTGAAAGGGTTTTTCTTGTTTTAAGCACTTAGGATTTTATTTTCCTATTTGTATTTGGTTTTTGTCATTTTTCTATTCGGGTTTGGTTTTGAAATTTGTTTCATGGATGGATTCAGATATTAGCTTATTCAAGATGATGTTGAATTTCTCTTGGAATCCTTTTCGGTTTGGGTTATTATCTAAGCCTATAAATACCCCACTCATGTAATCTTTTAAGGGAGACAATGGATGATATAAAGCTTTTATTTTGAGATAAACTATGAGTAGTTTTTCTTTCCTCTAAACTTCAATTACTGGATTATTTTGAAGGTTAGATTCGAATTACTTAGTTTCTGGATTGATCTAAGCAATTTGAGATTCAAGGTTCACGTTTCTGGATTGATCGTGTTCTTTTGAAATATCCTTTTCTCTTATCCCTTTTCTTTCTTATTTTTGTTTCTTTATGGTGTGATCCACATCAAGTTCTGAAAACTAAACACAAATCATATTAAACATGACATCTCAAATATATCTAACAATCTCCCCCAACTTGTAAATTATGCAAAATATACAAGTTAATAGATTTGATGATGTCAAAAACATTTAAGTACAAATGCAATAGGAGTTTAACTAGATAACTAACTACAACTTACAGTCCTTGTAGCTTTTACCAATCTCACTGAGTCAATCTGAATCCATGATGATTCTTGACAAAGTGTGATATCAGCTTTTCTTCTTTAATCCTCAGGACTTGAGAGAGTGTAATCTTGACTTGCTTTATCTCTTCATTCTGACTTCCAATCTGGTAGATTGTAGTCCTTAAAGCAGAGATATGGTTTCTTTCTAAACCATCATTCAGTCTTATTACCCTAGGATGGGAAGAATCTTCATTGTAGCACAGACATTTCTCTTTCAGTATCTCTTCAAGCTTAGCAGAATTCTTCTTCATTGGAATTTCACTTCCATCATCTTCAACAATATTAGGAACGAATTCTGTAACTCTTGAAATAGAAATTCTTACTTTATCTCTGATGGTCTTCAATATGAACTTTGACCATCTCCTGGTAATATCAGACTTTATCTTTAAAAGGTAATGAAAGAATTGAAGTTCTTTCAGTGATTTGTTTAGCACATCTGATTCTGTCATTTGATATGTCCTTCCATCTTCACAAAATAGAATCAGATTTTCTTTCACATTGTGCTTGTTATGAACATCCAGTACCACTTGAACAGATATAACTTTATCAAGATGTTTCTGTGTAACATCTTCAAGAGGTCTTTCAGTCAATAAAAATGGATCTCTAGTAGCAACTGCAACTCATGTCTTAATCTTAGCTTCATCATCTTTCTTCTTCAGTAATTAATCATTTGAGCATTTAGACTTAACTATCTTCTCCCCCTTTTTCGCATCATCTGATAGTAGGAGTGAGAGAAGAAGTTCTACTAAAGATTGAATATCATTCAATTGAGGCTGTTGAGAAGCTTGATTTGCCAGAACCTCAGCAATTTGGGCCTGTTGCTTCTCTTGAGTTTTCTCAATTGCTTCTACCTTTTCAGAATTAGGTCTGATAAACCTCTTTTTGTCAAGCTTGGTCTCCATTTCTAGCTTATCAGCTTTTCTAGAAGCTTATCAACCTTTTCTTGAGTTTCACAGTATAGACCTTGAATATTTTTGGTAGATAGAGCAGTGATCTTGAGTTGTGTCTTGACATCAGAATTTATCACAAGCTCATCAGCTTTAGCAATATGCTCTGTCAGAACTTTAGAGCTTGGAATAAAATTAGTTTCTTTCCACTTCTTGGTCCACTCTACACCTCTGTGAGTATCCTCCCAAGGAACAGGTGTAGCTTGCTCAACAAACTTCTTAACCAATGTTTTCTTTCCCAGAATGGGAGTTGGAGTATCAACAGAAACACTGTCTTCAGAACTTGAAGAAGATTCATTATATTCTGACAGCACTACAGTGTGTGATGCAACTGAAGATTCAGCAACAGCTTCATCTAAATTCCGAGCATAAGAATTTATCTCCAGATTTGGTTTAGATGGTGTAGATGGTATCTCAGCATCAGCATTTAAGATAGGAGAATGAGTTGGAGATTGCTGAGTTTCTGTTGGTGGAGCTTCTAGATAAAGAATATTGGGTATATTCAGATTATGAATATCTATTTCAGAATTTGTAGTTTGTTCTTCAGCATTATCTGTAGCTTCAATAGGAGAGACAAGAGGTGTTACCACTGTATCAAGAACAGTGTATTGGTCTTTAGCTGTAGGTGGCAGAGATTCAATGATAATTGGCTCTTTTGAGATCAGAGATTCCTTATCTCCTTCCTCAGCTTCAGTTGTATCCTCAGATGTAGACTTAGGATTATACCTCTTTGCCCTCATTTTCTTCAATCTCCTTGCCAATGAAAGAGTTGCTTTAGCAGCAGAATTTACTGATCTATTTCTCTTCAAAGTATCAGAACTTTGAGCTGCAGTTTCTTTCTGAGAAGTAACATTCTCAGCTTCAATTGTCACAGGTTCTGATGCATGAACCTGTGCTTCCTCTTCAAATGTAACTCAGGATATGTCGTTTCAAATTCAACATTTATTTGTCAAATCAGCACAAATTATTAGTAACCACAATTTTAATCCAAACATTCATCAAGAAATAAAGTTCAAGTGGATGAAGTAAAGATTAATATGTTTCAATGAGAACATTCACATTCACATAATACAGGATTAACAAAGACTAAATCTTGTAATCAAAAGAAATTTCATTAAAATATCCAAAGAGTACATTTCATGAAATTTATAGATTACATGCAAAATATTACAGGATAATCCTAGTCTAAGATAGTGAACATTAACAGCCTAGGTCGCAGAAGGAAAGCTATCAATTAGTTCCTCCTGCTGCTGACAAAAAGCACTGTAAGACGAATGATCCGTTCTTGCTGAAGAAGAGGCTCTCTCCATTCTTCTTCCAAGAGGATATTTCATCTGAAAGAACAAGAGATTTGTCTGAACCTCTTGTGGAACCATGTTCCATATCTCAGCAGGAATGGCAGTGATGTGCCATTCCTGTTCCCAGTCACCACAACTGAACTCGACGTTGAAGGCTTCATAGTTCATAAACATGTTTACAAAAACCATTTTTATGAAGGAAGAAAATGGTGAGAATTAAAAGAGAGAGAATGATTTTGTATGAGAATAGAAGATGATTTGTTTGAGATGTAATATTGGTTAAATGGCCAATGGAATATCAAGGGACTAGAGGACTGATTAATGACTAAGTGTAGAGTTAACTTAATGAGCGTCTCCCTAGACCGATATGTAATAATTTAGGTAATATGTGAACAGTCAATAGTTAAAGCATAAGTTAATGGGCACGGGAAATAAGTAATAATTACTGTGCGTATTCAGTTTTTCAAGACAAACACATTTACCACTAACCCAAATGATTATGACTTTTTTTATCTCACCTAAATATATTCTGATTAAATATGACCATTTCAGTATTTACCATAATTAAGTCAAGTAAAGAATAATGCCACATAAGCATCAGAGTTTCCATCAGGATTTAATATCAGAACTTGACTTTTATCAGATTTTAACAGTCATCAAAACATGGTTTCTCAACTCAAAAAGTGAATGTTTGTATCTGTGCTTCTTCATAAAAATACTGACTTGATTTTTCAGAATTTAATCATCAGAACTTCCATCAAAACTTGTCCTCAGAATATATGCAAATGACACTTAACTGTTTGTCAAAACAACTTAATCACCACAGTAATTTTCATCATTCATATGGAGTGATAGTGTGTGCATTAGAAAAATATCAGATAAATATTAAAGTCTGATAAACTTCAGTACATCTTAGAAATAAGGAATAACTAAGAAAAGTGCTTAAAATCTGTCATTAATAATGAAGTCTACTATAGGAGAAATTTGTGCATGAGTCCACCTTAACTGTTTGTGCTCATTTTATGCATCTTTTAGAATTCTTTTCACAGTGGCTTCTCAGTGTAAGTGAGTCACAACTGCTATTAGAATTTATGCTATTATCAGAGTATTTCTCCAGTAATCAGAGAATGTGAAAAGTCACCAAGAAAGATTTATTTGCTTTTCTAATGCATATTACTTAATACCAGCAATGCACTTGGGTCTTCCCTTCCACATATTTACTCTAGATATCAAAGGAGTATCTGACTTTTATTTTCTTTTCTTTTCTTTTGATAAGTGAGGCTTATCAGCATTTAGTTCATCCTTATGATTTACTGACATCAGAATTTGACAGATAAGAAGCAAGAATCTAGTTTGTGACTTAGTAATAAGATACACAAAGTAAATTTGACTAAGCTCAAAATCAGAATTTGCTTGTGTTAATGAATTTCCACATAAACAACTAATTCAGATATGGGATTTCTAGTATGTTAAAGACTACTAGGTCAGCATCTAGCACAGTAATCCTCATTGGATTGAATAGTCACAGAACATTCAAATCACTATCAGAGTATAAAGATCCACATCAAATAATAATCAGCATTTAATGTATTTCAATTTAAGCACAGAATACATGAAGATAAGACAATCTGTAAACACTGATCATAAAGTCTGATACATGAGAACAAAAACTAAGCAGATTTAGAGAAAGAACCTGAAACCATTCCAAGTCCATTTACCAGTCTTGTAAAAGTAGCTTCACATAGTTGTTTTATGAAGATATCTGCTAGTTGTTGATTAGTTGGAACAAAATGCAATTCCACTGTACCTTCCATCACATGTTCCCTTATGAAATGGTACCTAATGCTGATGTGTTTTGTCATTGAGTGTTGAACTGGATTACCTGTCATAGCAATAGCACTTTGATTATCACAGTAAATAGGTATTTTAGAAAATTTTAACCCATAATCCAGTAACTGATTCTTCATCCAAAGAATCTGTGCACAACAACTTCCTGCAGGAATATATTCTACTTCTGCAGTTGATGTGGAAATTGATTTATGTTTCTTGCTAAACCAAGAAACTAATCTGCCTCCAAGAAATTGGCAGCTTCCACTAGTGTTTTTCCGGTCTATTTTGCACCCTGCAAAATCTGCATCTGAGTAACCTATTAGCTTAAAATCTGATTCTCTAGGATACCACAATCCTAGATCAGCTGTACCCTTGAGGTACTTGAAAATTCTTTTCACAGATATTAGATGAGGTTCTCTTGGATCAGCCTGAAATCTTGCACAAAGACAGGTAGCATACATGATATCAGGTCTACTTCCAGTTAAATAGAGTAAATAGCCAATCATACCTCTGTAGTTAGTAATATCAACTGATGAACCAGTATCTTTATCTAACTTGGTTGTAGTGGCCATGGGAGTGGATGTTGTTGAACAGTCTTGCATTCCAATTTTCTTGAGTAAATTTCTGGTGTACTTGGATTGACAGATAAAAGTACCTTCTTCATTTTGCTTCACTTGAAGTCCCAGAAAATAACTAAGTTCTCCCATCATACTCATTTGATATCTTGATTGCATTAGCTTTGCAAAGCTTTCACAGAGTTTTGCATTTGTAGAACCAAATATGATATCATCAACATATATCTGTACCAAAAGTAAGTCCTTTCCATGGTTGAGGTAGAACAATGTTTTATCAATTGTGTCTCTGTGAAATCCACTTTTCCGAAGGAATTGAGCTAAAGTCTCATACCATGCTCTTGGAGCTTGCTTAAGGCCATAAAGTGCTTTCTCAAGCCTGTAGACATGATTTGGAAGTTTTGAATCTACAAAATCTGGAGGTTGTTCAACATACACCTCTTCTTCCAATTCTCCATTGAGAAAAGCACTTTTTATATCCATTTGAAAGAAATTATACTTTTTGTGAGCAACATAAGCCAAAAAGATTCTTATGGCTTCCAATCTAGCAACTGGTGCAAATGTTTCATCATAATCAATACCCTTCTGTTGAGAGTAACCTTTAGCAACCAGCCTTGCTTTGTTCCTTGTAATTATGCCATCACTGTCAGTTTTGTTTCTGAACACCCATTTTGTGCCAACAACTGATCTGTTCTTTGGTCTTGGCACTAGGGTCCAGAATTTATTTCTTTCAAATTCATTTGACTCTTCATGCATTGCTTGCACCTAGTCAGCATCTTGAAGAGCTTCTTCCACTTTCTTTGGTTCAGTCTGAGATAGAAAAGAATGATAGAGACATTCATCTGATGTTGCAGTTCTAGTTCTGACACCTGCTTCAGGATCTCCAATTATTAAGTCAGGTGTATGTGATTTGGTCCACTTCCTTGTAGATGGAAGCTGATTTCTAGATATGGATCCCCCCTCATAATCCATGCTATCTCCATCAGTATTTTCTAATGCTCCCCCTGTAGTTATGCTCTCTGAGACTTCAGAATTTGAGTTATATCCTTCAGGACTTGAAGTATCAGAGTTTCCAGAATTATCAGAATTTGGCTCATCAGAACTTGATGAATCAGAACTTGAAGAGCCAGATACAGGTTCTGATACATCTTGATACTAACTATTTTTCTAAATAATCATTCCTTTTCTTAAAAGTAAGATTTTCAGAAGTTAATCTTTAACATGTTAAAGTTTGATCTCTATAACTAATAAACATGGTTTTAAGATATAATCTCAACTCAGTAATATCATCAGTATGAAAGGCATAAGTTGTTTGAGGTACCTACAATTCAGCAGTTTCAGGACTGCCATCAGAATTTGCCATCACGGCATAGTTCATCTCATGTTCAGAATCTGAAGTGTATGTCCAGATTTTTTTCTTTGTGACCAGTGCCTTGCCTTTGTCACTTTTTCATTTCTTGCAGTCAGGAGATATGTGGCCTCTTTCACCACATTTGTAGCATTTGACAATTTGAGTTGTCTCCTCTGTCAGACTTTCCTCCCTTGCCTTCGGACTTTCTGAACTCTTTCTTATCAGAACTTCCACTTTTCCTGGAAAACTTTTTGCGTTTCCTGAATTTTCTGTAGGCTATCTTTGTGATACCCTTTACCATAAGAGCACACAATTTCTTCATCTCTTCATCAGCATCCATTTCAGGTAAACTTTCAGTTTCTGAATCATCATCATCAGAATATGATGAATCTGAATCAGACTTTATGATGAGAGCCTTTCCTTTGCCCCTTTATGAGGAAACCATATTAGGAGATTCCTCCTCAGCCTTAAGAGCAATCGCCCTTGACTTTATTCCATACCTCTTGTTCCTTTGATCCATCTCAAGTTCATAATCTTGAGCATACCATAAATTTCATCAAGAGTAGTTTCAGTAAGGTCATAGTTGTCTCTTATGGTAATAGACTTCAAATCCCAATTTTCAGGAAGAGCTAAAAGGAATTTTATATTTGAATGTTCAAGATCATATTCCTTGTCCACCAGTGACAGATCATTCAAGAGTTTGACAAACCGGTCATATAAGTCAGTTAAAGACTCATCATCTTTTGAGTCAAAGTGCTCATACTCTTGAGTGAGTATAGTCCTCCTGTTCTTCTTGATTGCATCAGTTCCCTGGCATCTTGTCTCCAAAGCATCCCATATCTCCTTTGCAGTTTTGCAATTAATTACCCTGTTTGACATGACATTATCAATGGCACTATGCAGCAAATGCCTTACCCTTGCATCATTGGCAATAGATGAGATGTCTTCAGCTGTGTACTCACCTTTCTCCTTTGGTATGGTCATTGCTGGTTGATCAACAATTATAACAGAGAGCTTGGTAGGCTTATGTGGTCCTTCATTAATTCTGTCAAGGTATTCAGGATCTGTAGCTTCCAGAAACATAGCCATCTTCACTTTCCATATGGGATACTCAGAAGGTCTCAGTATGGGAACCCTAATAGTCTCATATCGACTGTGGGTTTGAGTCTTTTAAGTTTCTTCAATTTTGGTGGGCTTGGTTGGAGTTTGTGCTTCTTCAGACATGATTTTTTGGATCTTTACCCACCTCTTCGTACTCTTATTCGAGTCAATTTTGGGCCACATTTTGGCTGCAATCAACCATGTAAGCCACTTTTTACCATGCTAGAGTCACTTTGCACCCTATAAGAGTCACTGGCCACCATATATTGTTCAATTAAAATGTTCACATCATATACATCGAATTTGACATTCTTTTACTACCTCTTGGTACCACTTTTATACGAGTCAAGATTGGGCCACATTTTGGCTCTAATCAACCTTGTAAGTAACTTTACACCATATTAGAGTGATTTTGCACCTTATAAGAGTCACTTGCCTCAATATATTGGTAACATTGACATGTTAACATCATATACATGCAATTTGACATCCTTTACCCGCCTCCTGGTACCACTTTTATACGAGTCAATTTTGGGCTACATTTTGGCTCTAATCAACCTTTTAAGTCACTTTACACAATATTAGAGAGATTTTTCACCCTATTAGAGTCATATGCTACCATATATTATTACAATTAACATGAAAACATCATATACATCCAATTTGACATCCTTTTACCACCTCTTTGTACAATTTACATACGAGTCAGTTTTGTGCCACATTTTGGCTCTAATCAACCTTTTAAGCCACTTTACACCATATTAAAGTGATTTCGCACCCTATAAGAGTCACTTGCCACCATATATTGGTACAATTGATATATTAACATCATATAAACCCAATTTGACATCCTTTTATCACCTCTTGGTACCACTTTATAGGAGTCAACTTTGGGTCACATTTTGGCTCTAATCAACCTTGTAAGTAACTTTACACCATATTAGAGTGATTTTGCACCTTATAAGAGTCATTTGCCCCATATATTGGTACAAGTAACATGTTAACATCATATACATCCAATTTGACATCCTTCTACCACCTTTTGGTACCATTTTCATATGATTCAATTTTGGGTCACATTTTGGCTCTAATTAACCATGCAAGTGACTTTTCATCATATTAGAGTAAGTTTTCACCCTATAAGAGTCACTTGCCACCATATATTGGTATGATTGACATGTTAACATCATATACATGCAATTTGACAACCCTTGCCCCATCTTGGCACTACTAGAAATAGTGCCTACGACATCACCCCTTTAACATCAGTTAGAAATGTCACCGATGTTAAAAACAATTTTAACATCGGTAACTTCAAAACCGATGTTAAAGGGGTTGTAAGACATCACTATCTTAACTAGCCGATGTCTATAATCATTTTTGAAAAAAATAAAAAAGCTCCGCTTCTTTCTTTCCCCCGTTAATACACCAAAAAATTCCCCCCTTAACCAAAACTTTTATTCTCAGTTTCCCCTCTTAACCAAAATTGTTTTCCCCCCTCTCTCTCATTCTCTCTTCTCTCTCACTCACACAGCCTCTCTTCTCTCTTCTCTCTTCTCTCTCACTCTCTCGTCTCTCTTCTCTCTCACTCTCATTTCTCACAGTCACTCTCTCGTCTCTCTTCTCTCTCACTCTCATTTCTCACAGTCGTTCTTCTCTCTCATCTCTCACTATAGCTCTCTTCTCACCCACTCTCTCTAACCTAAAACCCTATTTTGTACAAACCTATTTATATGAATTAAACTTGATTAATTCATAAATCGAGCTTGATTTTTCCCTTTGGTGATTCTGGAGTTACATTTACAAACCCTAATTTAACCCATCTCAAACCTTAAAAGCCCTAATTTGTAGAAAACCCTAATTAAGCTTGTAATCTCTCAAATTTAGCTTGTAATTGCTCATATTCCTGCTAAGTAACCTTCAAAGGAGTTGGGTCTGTTCGATTAGTGAGAGAAGATTATGTCTATTTCAAATTTATTTTTGAATTTTATGTTTTAATTTTAAATAGAGCTTTGTTCGTAGCTCTGTAGCTTTGTTGATTGGTCTTCCGTAGCCAAAATGAGGAGCTCCCAAGGGTACCTTTTTGTTCTTTGTATTTTATTTTTATTGTGTATCTTATTCATTTATTTATATTTATTATGTATTTTGTAAAAAGATATTGTAAAACATATACGAACAGGGGTATCCCTTTATGTTGCCTGCTTCCGATTGAAGCATCAATTAAACCGGCTTAGTGTTTTTTTGGGTGTGTAGCAAGTGACCTAGAGCAGGTTTGCATATCTCTTTTGGATTGTTTAACTTGAATGATAGTATAATTATGTTATTTTATTTTTTTGATATTTTTAAACTTTTAGTTATGATAATAAGCACTTTTGATTTTGTATAGTTTTATTGAACACATAGGTCAACAGAGAATAGAGATTAATTAGACAATATAGTAGCTTTTGTGAGTTTCCAAGCTAATTATTGTTAGATGTTTATCTAGTAAAAAATTTAGTTAAAAAGCACGGGAAATCAAAAGATTAATAAATTTCACTCACTGTATTTGCATAAATTTGATACATATTGAAATTTTTAATCTTGTGTCAAGGTAATTAGTTAGTTTGTTGCAATGTTGAAGCTTGAAATCAAGTTGCAAGTTATTAATTTTTTTATTGACCTATATAAGTTTATGAATTAGAATGCTAAATTTTATATTATTTGAGTGAATTATGTTAAAACTATCCTGACTTGATCTCTATGATGCTACAAGAATTTCAAGGAGGGCCACAAAAGAATTCTTGTTGCTACTGACTTGGTCGGCAGAGGAATCGATATTGAACATGTCAATATTGTTATAAACTATGACATGCCTGATTCTGCAGACACATACCTTCACAGGGTAGGTATTTAGATGTAGATATTGGCAGGGCAGGTAGGTTTGGGACAAAAAGGCCTTGCAATTACTTGTGTTTCATCAACTTCAGACTCTAATGTTCTAAATCAGGTATGTGAAACCTGGTAATTGTTTATCTCCTAAATTTTGTTACATGCCTCATGACAGTCAAAGTGATCATATTATAAGCTGTGTGGTTCAGTGACTTCAGTCCGTTTATTTTTAAATTTAGGGGTTAAGTGTGCTGTGAACAGTGGTTTAAGTGTTATGATGTTTTCAGTATTTATTAATCATGTGGGTTCATATTTTTTAGGTCCAAGAGAGATTTGAGGTGGATATAAAGATGCTTCCAGAGCAAATAAATACATCTACATATAGTACGTCTCTTTACCTGAATTTCTAGATTTATCTTTGAGAACATTGTACAGAAAGACATGTTTCTTCATTTACTATATAAGTTACTTTTAGTACAAGTAGTAAAGACATAAATTTATTTCTTCTTTAGGGAGGATAGGAGTTCTAACCTTATTGGGTCTCCGTGTTATCTCTTAAAGCTTCTAATCTCTTCCCTCAATGGGTAGGTCTCAGCTGAATCAATGATTGGTCTCGTTGAGTGAAAGCACCAAGTGTGCTCAGATTGTCAAGGTTTTTACAATATTACTCTCTGTTCTTACAATATACTCTAATTTGTTTACGACAATGTCAGGTGACCTATATATGGTAAGAAATTTTGTAATCTCACCATAGCATTTATTTTAATTTGTTGGCAGTTGATTTATCTATGATGCCTTAGAAGGAAAGCAATATACGCATATATTGCTAAAATGTTAAATTCTTTTTGTAATCTCATCATTTTTTTGATTATTTTTATTTTAAATTCTTCTTTTATCTATGGTTTATATCACTTTCGACTCATGAATCTATGGAATGAAAACAATGTCTAAAATATTAAAACACATCGATCTGTGCAAGTGAAATCGATGTCAAAAGTAAAAGTTTATATTAAAATAATTGAAATAAACCGATGTCTTTCACTATAATGCACAACGGTTCCATTGAAAAATGATGATAAATAAGAACTTTGACATCGCTACATCAAGGAAAACCGATGTGATATATAAATTATAACATCGTATCTTGGAAGAGAACTGATTTCTAAGGTCCTCTTTAACATCGCTTTCATAGACCAGCCGATGTATCATAGAATTTAAGATCATTTTTTTAAGAATATGATGTCTATCAGTTAAAATTTCTTCCCTGTTATATGTTTACAATGCTTTTTAACCTCCTAAATACCATTTTTCATAATCTAGTTTTAACATTTTATTAAAAAAGGGCTAATTATACATCAGTTTGCTCAGAAAACCGATGTCTATGTTAATATTTAACATCGGCTAAAAACTGATGTTAAAGACCCCTACCTTTCTCTACACATGCGAAAACATCGGTTTGAAAATAAAAAGACATCGGTTTATAACCGATGTCTAATGGCATTTTTCTAGTAGTATGGTACCACTTTTATATGAGTCAATTTTGGGCCACATTTTGGCTGCAATCGACCATGTAAGTCACTTTTCACCATGTTAGAGTCACTTTGCACCCTATAAGCGTCACTGTAAGAACCCAAAAATTTGACATCTGTAAAAGACCTTTAGAAATAGTAACCTTGAGATTTAATAAAAAAAATTGCGACCATACCGTATACGAGTTTCCAATTTAAGATTTCGAGTTGATATTGTGACTATACGTACCAAATTAGGGTATGTAAAAGCCATTCGTTTTAGGAGAAAATGAACTTTGTAAAACGACCTCATCTTACGGACTATCGAGGAATACGAGAATCACATAACGATTAAGAATTTAGAATTCTACGAATTAAAATCCAAGTACAAGGTTTCAAAGAATAAAATTTTTATAAGAATGGATTTACCCCGAAAATCGCTTACGAAGATTTATTACGAAAATGAATAAACGACCAAGCGAATACGTAAGAGAATAAATAAATGACCCAATGCCATGTAAATCCCATCAAAATTAATTATCAATAAATTATCCAAGCTCACTACTTAAATTAAAAATTAAATAAAAGATAATATTTCTTAAAATAGGAATTCATGTTTTATAATTAAAATGCCTAGTCAAGTGTAGTGTGTAAGCTAATACCTAGGCTTGAATAAGAAGGATCTTGTTGAACACACCTTATACATACACAATACATATCACAAATATCATCCAATTCTTCCAAAGGAAGCCAAACCAATCAATTTTTCTTTCTCTCTCCAAAAACTCAATGCTGATTTTCAAAAACACCATGGAAAGAAAAGTTCATATCTCATGATCTACTCATTTAAAAATCACCAAATTTTTATCAAACCTCTTTCATATCATGGGTAAGTCACGCAACAAATTTCATGCCCATCCATGAAGTTTTCGATTTTATAAAAATGTTTGAAGTTGAGGGTGAATAATAACTCCGAAAATCACTAACTTGTTTTCTTGATTTCATATGGAAGTTTAAGGCTCCTAAAGCTAGAATAAGGCTTCATCAAGGATCTTAGGAATTTATTAAGTATTAAAAAGTTTCAAGGAAGGTATAAACATTCATCCAAACTTTGTTTCAGTTTTAAGTTTCAAGAAAAGTAAGGATCTTGGATATAATTATGGTTTTGATGATTAATTTGATATTATCTTGATATTTAGTTAAGTAGTTTTAAGGTTTATGATTGTTGCTCAAGAACATGATGTTCTTGAGAAGAGTTAGTGTTGAGATGATGAGTTGATGGTTGTTGATGGTGGTATAATAATTTAAGACATAAACGAAACTCGGATCGTAATCGTAACCTCGTTAAAACGAATAAAACTCAACTTAAAGTTTAGTTTCTGCAGAAGTTCCCGAATATATAAACTGTATTTTCTTAAACTTAACACTTCATTATGATAGAAAATGTTATAAGGATCGTTTAGGCGCTTTAATCGCTTGATTCCGATTTACGAATCAAAAGTTATGACCGTTTTAGTAAAAGGGATTTACGCGACAAAACTGCTACAAATTACGAACTTTGTAAATATAAATGATCGACTTAAAAATATTTAAAAATTATGAAATTTTTATAGAGAGTAATAAATATATTTTATTAGCTTCCATAAAAATTTCAAGTAAAATGTTGATTTTTCAAGTTTATAAAAATGCCGGAGCCGAGGTCGCGTGAAGTACGAATGTCAAAAATAACCCCTGTTAGGAAACTGCCACTTCGGGATTTTAACCCCTGTTACAAGAAAACCATTTTCAAATAATGTGTTCTAAATTTTGTCTAGATCGCACATGCGAAAACGGTGCGTCAATTGAGTTAACGGTTTGAGAGATATCAGCGTTTTAGTGAAAGCGGTTTGAATAGTAAAACTCCGTAGTTGACCGAACTTTTGAAATACTTTTCACCTAATTAAATTCATTTTATCAAAATGAAACTTTTAGGATAAATATTAAAAGCACTCAAGAAGCTTCTCGAGGTGGTTTCATATTAAAATATTAATTTTAATATTTATTAAAAATGATAGAGTGCGAGTCGCATAATAGTAATATTCGGTAAAGTCAAATCTAGAAGACCACTTTGACCGTCCGTTTCGACCAAGGAGTGATACTTATTTCGAGTCGGTCGAATAATGAAAATTATGTAGTATTGAACTTATTAAAAAATAAGTTGGTGATGAGAGTAGGAATACTGATTAAGATTATGATATTTGTTCATTAGAAAACCCGGAACTAGAGGAAGTCAGAAAACGTATCTTGGACTCCAGGAAAGTTTTCAAACCCTACATCATAAAGCTGTTGTGTTGTGTTTGTTTTCAAATAAATGCTATATATACATGATGTTGTATTACGATATTTACTAAATGTGATATATAATATCATATAATATGTTAGTGATTTTGGTATATGAAGATTACCGAATTTCAATCGATAACAATAGAGAGTAGCGTTGTATATATGAAGAGTATATTTTAGACCGAGGATCGGTCAGTATAATTTGATGAAAACCTGGAAGTATTCCGGAGATGTTTTATTTAAGAATATTAACGCTATAGTACAGCATGATGTATAAGTTGTAAGACCGAGAGTTGGTCAGTTTATATAAAGTATAAACCCGGGAATCATTTAGAGATGTTTTGGACGATCAAAAGTTCGTACTTGTTTTATGCCAAAGGGACTTGGTGTCCACTTGTGAAGTATTAAATACCTCGAATATATTTAAAACGATTTCCAAAAATCGTATTCCCTCAACTACATTTAATTACTTGAGAAACAAATATTATTTCAAGTTATTCATTCAATATAGGAGAAGTATTCTCCAATGATTATTTATTTCAAACCTGATTAAGTATATAATTAAAGATTACTTTAATTATTTAAATATAAATTAGTTGGAGAATATTATTTCAAATATATTTTTTTAAATATAATCATTCGAGGTTTAATTATTTAATAATTATTATTTAATTATTAATTATTTAATTAATGATTTAATATGATATAAAAATCATAAAACCTACTTTTAAAAATACTCCTGGATTTCAGGAAACCATACGAATACTTTCAGATCGTCGATGAATTTATCTCGACTTATTTTAAATATTTGAGCATAGTTTCAAAAAAAACTCCCCCTTATTTATTAATCTGTTGACAACGGTCAACTCACATCCTTAATACTTCCTCCGAAAATTCTTGGAAGTACATACATATACATAAAAATCAAAGTGTACCTATCAACAAGCAATATGCTTGGGGAACAATATAAGTTCCAGATATATGATGGGATTCTTACAAGGACAAGGAGGGGTAGACTCCAGTACCTCGTGGACTGGGGAGACTACCAATTTACTACCACATGAGAAGGTATCTTATATACTGATGAACATATGGAGTATGTGTACCTGAGAGGGATGGACGCAAACCGTGTCTTGAGAGGGATAGACACGAAGTGTGTACCTGAGAGGGATGGACACAGAAAAGGCCAGAATGCGACCAGGGTGATAACCGATAATAAAAAGGGAATCGTCCTTCTACTAGTAGAAAAGGTTACTATTTCTGTAGTATTACTGATCATCGTATGCGGAGGCTCGAGTGAATGTCCTATATTCTTCCAATTGTAATTGAGATGCAATACCGTAACCCAAGCCTAGGTGTTGGGTTTACCATTAAGGTATTTGCAGACTAATAAGTCAATCAAAGAATTATTTTGAAAAGAGGTGTGTATCACCAAGAAAACTACTTTAAATAAATATGTATCCTTGTACGGATTAATATAATTTCCTTTAACAGAATTTTCATACTGTTTATTATTATGGCTGAGCATTATTGCTCACTCTTGCTTTCTTTTAAATGTCACAACACAACAGATTACCAGTATGCCGGCGTGGGACTTAGTCACTTGAAATCATGGGGAGAATCCCCTACAACTTTGTCTCAGGAGCACCAAAGTATCCAAATAGGTATAAGATGTTAGTAGTAATTATTGTAACTTCATGTTGAGGTTACGAATAATTCTTTAAGATCCTGTAAAGTACATTTGAGTGAAATAAAAGAAGATTACATTTTGTACATCATTTCTAAGGCTATAACTTGTGTGTGTGTGCGCGTGAGATTGGGGTCTATTAGATTATTAAATCAATACAGGTTACACATAAGTGAAGGATGGTGTGATGACCCAGATTCCTGACCCCGGATTTGGGGGCGTTACAGTCACTTCACACCATATATTATACAATTAACATGTTAAAATCATATACATCCAATTTGACATCCTTTTACCACCTCTTGGCACCACTTTTATACGAGTCAATTTTGGACCATATTTTGGCTCTATTTAACCATGTAAGATAATTTTCACCATATTAGAGTCAGTTTGCACCCTATAAGAGTCACTTGCCACCACATATTGGTACAATTGACAAGTTAACATCATATACATGAAATTTGACATTTTTTACCCACCTCTTGGTACCACTTTTTTTCGAGTCAATTTTGGGCCATATTTTGGCTGCAATCAACCATGTAAGCCACTTTTTACCATGTTAGAATCACTTTGCACCCTATATGAGTCACATGGAACCATATATAATACAATTAATATGTTAACATCATATACATCCAATTTGACATCCTTTTTCCACCTCTTGGTACCACTTTTATACGAGTCAATTTTGGGCCATATTTTGGCTCTAATCAACCATTAAGCCACTTTTCACCATATTAGAGTCAGTTTGAACCCTATAAGAGGCACTTGCCACCATATATTGGTACAATTGACATGTTAACATAATATATATACAATTTGACATTATTTACCGACCTCTTCGTACTTTTATTCGAGTCAATTTTGGGCCACATTTTGGCTGCAACATGTAAGCCACTTTTTACCATGTTAGAGTCACTTTGCACCCTATAAGATTCACTTGCCACCATATATTATTCAATTAACATGTTAACATCATATACATTTAATTTGACATCCTTTTAACACCTCTTGGTACCACTTTTATACGAGTCAAGATTGGGCCACATTTTGGTTCTAATCAACCTTGTAAGTAACTTCACACCATATTAGAGTGATTTTGCACCTTAAAAAAGTCACGTGCCATAATATATTGGTAACATGGACATGTTAATATCATATAAATGCAAATTGACATCCTTTACCCGCCTCTTGGTACCACTTTTATATGAGTCAATTTTGGACTATATTTTGCCTCTAACAACCTTTTAAGTCACTTTACACCATATTAGAGAGATTTTTCACCCTATTAGAGTCACATACCACCATGTATTATTACAATTAACATGTCAACAATATATACATCCAATTTGACATCCTTTTACCACCTCTTGGTACCACTTTTATACGAGTTAAGATTGGGCCACATTTTGGCTCTAATCAACCTTGTAAGTAACTTTACACCATATTAGAGTGATTTTGCACCTTATAAGAGTCACATGGCACAATGTATTGGTAACATTGACATTTTAACATCATATGAATACAATTTGACATCCTTTACCCGCCTCTTGGTACCACTTTTACACGAGTCAATTTTGGGCTACATTTTGCCTCTAATCAACCTTCTAAGTCACTTTACACCATATTAGAGAGATTTTTTACCCTATTAGAGTCACATACCACCATATATTATTACGATTAACATGTCAACATCATATACATCCAATTTGACATCCTTTTGCAACCTCTTTCTACCATTTTCATACGAGTCAGGTTTGTGCCATATTTTGGCTCTAATTAACATTTTAAATCACTTTACACCATATTAAAGTTATTTTTCACCCTCAAAGAGTCACTTGCCACCATATATTGGTACAATTGATATATTAACCTCATATACATCCAATTTGACATCCTTTTATCACCTCTTGGTACCACTTTATAGGAGTCAACTTTGGGCCACATTTTGGATCTAATAGACCTTGCACATTAGTTTCACCATATAAGAGTGATTTTGCACCCTATAAGAGTCACTTTCCCCCATATATTGGTACAAGTAACATGTTAACATCACATACATCCAATTTGACATCCTTTTACCACCTCTTGGTATCACTTTCATACGATTCAATTTTGGGCCACATTTTGTCCCTAATCAACCATGCAAGTAACTTTTCATCATATTAGAGTAAGTTTTCACCCTATAAGAGTCACTTGACATCATATATTGGTATAATTGACATGGTAACATCATATACATCCAATTTGACATCCTTTGCCCACCTCTTGGTACCACTTTTATACGAGTCAATTTTGGGCCACATTTTGGCTACAATCGACCATGTCACTTTTCACCATGTTAGAGTCACTTTGCACCCTATAAGGGTCACTTCACACCATATGTTATACAATTAAATGTTAAAATCATATACATCCAATTTGACATTCTTTTACCACCTTTTGGTACCACTTTTATACGAGTTAATTTTGGGCCATATTTTGGCTCTATTTAACCATGTAAGACAATTTTCACCATATTAGAGTCAGTTTGCACCCTATAAGAGTCACTTGACACCATATATTGGTAAAACTGACATGTTAACATCATCTACATCCAATTTGACATGCTTTTATCACCTTTTGGTACCACTTTCATACGATTCAATTTTGGGCCACATTTTGGCTCTAATCAACCATGCAAATGACTTTTCATCATATTGGAGTAAGTTTTCACCCTATAAGCGTCATTTTCCACCATATATTAGTATATTTGACATGTTAACATCGTATACAAATAATTTGACATCCCTTGCCCACCTCTTGGTACCACTTTTAAACGAGTCAATTTTGGGCCACATTTTGGCTCCAATCGACCATGTCACTTCTCACCATGTTAGAATCACTTTGCACCCTATAAGCGTCACATCACACCATATATTATACAATTAACATGTTAAAATCATATACATCCAATTTGACATCCTTTTACCACTTCCTGGCACCACTTTTATACAAGTCAATTTTAGGCCATATTTTGGCTCTCTATTTAACCATGTTAGAGAGATTTTGCACCCTATTAGAGTCACATACCACCATGTATTATTACAATTAACACATGTCAACATCATATACATCCAATTTGACATCCTTTTACCACCTCTTGGTACAACTTTTATAGGAGTCAAGATTGGGCCACATTTTGGCTCTAATCAACCTTATAAGTATCTTTACACCATATTATAGTGATTTTGCACATTGTAAGAGTCACTTGCCACAATATATTGGTAACATTTACATGTTAACATCATATAAATGCAATTTGACATCTTTTACCCGCCTCTTGGTACCACTTTTATACGAGTCAATTTTGGGCTACATTTTGCCTCTAATCAACATTTTAAGTCACTTTATACCATGTTAGAGAGATTTTTCACCCTATTAGAGTCACATACCACCATATTTTATTACGATTAACATATCAACATCATATACATCCAATTTGATATCCTTTTACCACCTCTTTATACCATTTTCATACGAGTCAGTTTTGTGCCAGATTTTGGCTCTAATCAACATTTTAAGTAATTTTACACCATATTAAAGTGATTTTGCACCCTATAAGTGTCACTTGCCACCATATATTGCTACAATTGACATATTAACCTCATATACATGTAATTTGACATCATTTTATCAACTCTTGGTACCACTTTATAGTAGTCAACTTTGGGCCACATTTTGGCTAAAATCAACCTTGCACATAAGTTTACACTATATTAGAGTGATTTTGCACCCTATAAGAGTCACTTACCACCATATATTGGTACAAGTAACATGTTAATCACATACATCCAATTTGACATTCTTTTACCACCTCTTGGTACCACTTTCATACGATTCAATTTTAGGCCACATTTTGTCTCTAATCAACCATGTAAGTAACTTTTCATCATATTAGAGTAAGTTTTCACCCTATAAGAGTCACTTGACACCATATATTGGTATAATTGACATGTTAACATCATATACATGCAATTAGACATCCCTTGCCCACCTCTTGGTACCATTTTTATAGGAGTCAATTTTGGGGCACATTTTGGCTGCAATCGACAATGTCACTTTTCACCATGTTAGAGTCACTTTGCACCTTATAAGCGTCACTTCACACCATATGTTATATAATTAACATGTTAAAATCATATACATCCAATTTGACATACTTTTACCACCTCTTGGTACTAGTTTTATACGACTCAATTTTGGGCCATATTTTGGCTCTATTTAATCATGTACGACACTTTTCACCATATTAGAATCAGTTTGCACCCTATAAGAGTCACTTTCCACCATATACTAGTAAAATTGACATGTTAACATCATATACATGTAATTTGACATTCTATACCCACCTCTTCGCACTTTTATTTGACTCAATTTTGGGCCACATTTTAGCTGCAATCAACCATGTAAGACACTTTTTACCATGTTAGAGTCACTTTACACCCTATAAGAGTCACGTGGAACCATATATTATTCAATTAACATGTTAACATTATATACATCCAATTTAACATCCTTTTACCACCTCTTGCTACCAATTTTATATGAGTCAATCTTGGGTCACATTTTGGCTCTAATCAATCTAGTAAGTAACTTTACACCATATTAGAGTAATTTTGCACCCTATAAGAGTCACTTGCCACCATATATTGATACAATTAATATGTAAACATCATATACATCCAATTTGACATCCTTCTACCATCTCTTGGTACCACTTTTTAGGAGTTAAGTTTGGGCAACATTTTGGCTCTAATCAACCTTGTAAGTAACTTTACATCATATTAGAGTGATTTTGCACCTATAAGAGTCACTTTCCCCTATATGTTGGTAGAAATAACATGTTAACATAATATACATCCAATTTGACATCCTTTTACCATCTCTTGGTACCACTTTATAAGAGTCAACTTTAGGGCCACATTTTGGCTCTAATCAACCTTGTAAGTAACTTTACACCATATTAGAATAATTTTGCACCCTATAAGAGTCATTTTCCCCTATATGTTGGTACAAGTAACATGTTAACATCATACATATCCAATTTGAAATCCTTTTACCACCTTTTGGCACCACTTTTATACGAGTCAATTTTGGGCCATATTTTGGCTCTATTTAACCATGTTAGAGATATTTTGCACCCTATTAGAGTCACATACCACCATGTATTATTACAATTAACTTGTCAACATCATATACATCCAATTTGACATCCTTTTACCACCTCTTGGTACAACTTTTATACGAGTCAAGATTAGGCCACATTTTGGCTCTAATCAACCTTGTAAGTATCTTTACACCATATTAGAGTGATTTTGCACCATATAAGAGTCACTTGCCACAATATATTGGTAACATTGACATGTTAACATTATATAAATGGATTTTGACATCCTTTACCCGCCTCTTGGTACCACTTTTATACGAGTCAATTTTGGGCTATATTTTGCCTCTAATCAACATTTTAAGTCACTTTATACCATGTTAGAGAGATTTTTCACCCTATTAGAGTCACATACCACCATATTTTATTACAATTAACATATCAACATCATATACATCCAATTTTATATCCTTTTACCACCTCTTTGTACCATTTTGATACGAGTTAGTTTTGTGCCAGATTTTGGCTCCAATCAACATTTTAAGTCATTTTACACCATATTAAAGTGATTTTGCACCCTATAAGTGTCACTTGCCACCATATATTGGTACAATTGACATATTAACCTCATATACATCTAATTTGACATCCTTTTATCACCTCTTTGTACCACTTTATAAGATCTACTTTGGGCCACATTTTGGCTAAAATCAACCTTGCACATAAGTTTACACTATATTAGAGTGATTTTGCACCCTATAAGAGTCACTTACCCCCATATATTGGTACAAATAACATGTTAATCACATACATCCAATTTGACATTCTTTTACCACCTCTTGGTACCAGTTTCGTACGATTCAATTTTGGGCCACATTTTGTCTCTAATCAACCATGCAAGTAACTTTTCATCATAGTAGAGTAAGTTTTCACCATATAAGAGTCACTTGACACCATATATTGGTATAATTGACATGTTAACATCATATACATGCAATTAGACATCCCTTGCCCACCTCTTGGTACCATTTTTATACGACTCAATTTTGGGCCACATTTTGGCTGCAATCGACAATGTCACTTTTTACCATGTTAGAGTCAATTTGCACCTTATAAGCGTCACTTCACACCATATGTTATATAATTAACATGTTAAAATCATGTACATCCAATTTGACATCCTTTTACCACCTCTTGGTACCTATTTTATACGACTCAATTTTGGGCCATATTTTGGCTCTACAGTTTTCACTATATTAGAATCAGTTTGCACCCTATAAGAGTCACTTGCCACCATATACTAGTAAAATTGACATGTTAACATCATATACATGTAATTTGACATTCGATACCCACCTCTTCGCACTTTTATTCGACTCAATTTTGGGCCACATTTTAGCTGCAATCAACCATGTAAGACACTTTTTACCATGTTAGAGTCACTTTACACCCTATAAGAGTCACCTGGAACCATATATTATTCAATTAACATGTTAACATTATATACATCCAATTTAACATCCTTTTACCACCTCTTTGTACCAATTTTATATGAGTCAATCTTGGGTCACATTTTAGCTCTAATCAATCTTGTAAGTAACTTTACACCATATTAGAGTAATTTTGCACCCTATAAGAGTCACTTGCCACCATATATTGATACAATTAACATGTAAACATCATATACATCCAATTTGACATCCTTTTACCATCTCTTGGTACCACTTTATAGGAGTTAAGTTTGGGCCACATTTTGGCACTAATCAACCTTGTAAGTAACTTTATACTATATTAGAGTGATTTTGCACCCTATAAGAGTCACTTTCCCGTATATGTTGGTACAAATAACATGTTAACATAATATACATCCAATTTGACATCCTTTTACCATCTCTTGGTACCACTTTGTAAGAGTCAACTTTGGGCCACATTTTGGCTCTAATCAACCTTGTAAGTAACTTTACACCATATTAGAGTGATTTTGCACACTATAAGAGTCACTTGCCCCTATATGTTGGTACAAGTAACATGTTAACATCATACATATCCAATTTGAAATCCTTTTACCACCTCTTGACACCACTTTTATACGAGTCAATTTTGGGCCATATTTTGGCTCTATTTAACCATGTTAGAGAGATTTTGCACCCTATTGGAGTCACATACCACCATGTATTATTACAATTAACATGTCAACATCATATACATCCAATTTGACATCCTTTTACCACCTCTTGGTACAACTTTTATACGAGTCAAGATTGGGCCACATTTTGGCTCTAATCAACCTTGTATCTTTACACCATGTTAGAGTGATTTTGCACCTTATAAGAGTCACTTGCCACAATATATTGGTAACATTGACATGTTAACATCATATAAATGCAATTTAACATCCTTTACCCGCCTCTTGGTACCACTTTTATACGAGTCAATTTTCGGCTACATTTTGCCTCTAATCAACATTTTAAGTCACGTTATACCATGTTAGAGAGATTTTTCACCCTATTAGAGTCACATACCACCATATTTTATTACAATTAACATATCAACATCATGTACATCCAATTTGATATCCTTTTACCACCTCTTTGTACCATTTTCATACGAGTCAGTTTTGTGCCAGATTTTGGCTCCAATCAACATTTTAAGTCATTTTACACCATATTAGAGTGATTTTGCACCCTATAAGTGTCACTTGACACCATATATTGGTACAATTGACATATTAACCTCATATATACATCTAATTTGACATCCTTTTATCACCTCTTGGTACCACTTTATAGGAGTCAACTTTGGGCCACATTTTGGCTAAAATCAACCTTGCACATAAGTTTACACTATATTAGAGTGATTTTGCACCCTATAAGAGTCACTTACCCCCATATATTGGTACAAGTAACATGTTAATCACATACATCCAATTTGACATTCTTTTACCACCTCTAGGTACCACTTTCATATGATTCAATTTTGGGCCACATTTTGTCTCTAATCAACCATGCAAGTAACTTTTCATCATATTAGAGTAAGTTTTTACCCTATAAGAGTCACTTGATACCATATATTGGTATAATTGACATGTTAACATCATATACATGCAATTAGACATCCCTTGCCCACCTCTTGGTACAATTTTTATACGAATCAATTTTGGGCCAAATTTTGGCTGCAATCGACAATGTCACTTTTCACCATGTTAGAGTCACTTTGCACCTTATAAGCGTCACTTCACACCATATGTTATATAATTAACATGTTAAAATCATATACATCCAATTTGACATCCTTTTACCATCTCTTGGTACCAGTTTTATACGACTCAATTTTGGGCCATATTTTGGCTCTATTTAACTATGTAAGACACTTTTCACCATATTAGAATCAGTTTGCACCCTATAAGAGTCACTTTCCACCATATACTAGTAAAATTGACATGTTACCATCATATACATATAATTTGACATTCTATACCCACCTCTTCGCACTTTTATTCGACTCAATTTTGGGCCACATTTTAGCTGCAATCAACCATGTAAGACACTTTTTACCATGTTAGAGTCGCTTTACACCCTATAAGAGTCACCTGGAACCATATATTATTCAATTAACATGTTAATATTATATACATCCAATTTAACATCCTTTTACCACCTCTTACTACCAATTTTATATGAGTCAATCTTGGGTCACATTTTAGCTCTAATCAATCTTTTAAGTAACTTTACACCATATTAGAGTAATTTTGCACCCTATAAGAGTCACTTGCCACCATATATTGATACAATTAACATGTAAACATCATATACATCCAATTTGACATCCTTTTACCATCTCTTGGTACCACTTTATAGGTGTTAAGTTTGGGCCACATTTTGGCTCTAATCAACCTTGTAAGTAACTTTACACCATATTAGAGTGATTTTGCACCCTATAAGAGTCACTTTTCCCTTTATGTTGGTACAAATAACATGTTAACATAATATACATCCAATTTGACCTCCTTTTACCATCTCTTGGTACCACTTTATAAGAGTCAACTTTGGGCCATATTTTGGCTCTAATCAACCTTGTAAGTAACTTTACACCATATTAGAGTGATTTTGCACCCTATAAGAGTCACTTGCCCCTATATGATGGTACAAGTAACATGTTAACATCATAAATATCCAATTTCACATCCTTTTACCACCTTTTGGTACAACTTTCATACGATTCAATTTTGGGCCACATTTTGGTTCTGATCAACCATGCAAGTGACTTTGCATCATATTAGAGTAAGTTTTCACCTTATAAGAGTCATTTGCAACCATATATTAGTATATTTGGCATGTTAACATCATATACATGCAATTTGACATCCCTTGCCCACCTCTTGGTACCACATTTATACGAGTCAATTTTGGGCCACATTTTGGATGCAATCGACCATGTCACTTTTCACCATGTTAGAGTCACTTTGAACCCTATAAGCGTCACTTCACACCATGTATTATACAATTAACATGTTAAAATCATATACATCCAATTTGACATCCTTTTACCACCTCTTGGTACCACTTTTATACGAGTCAATTTTGGGCAATATTTTGTCACTAATCAACCATGTAAGACACTTTTCACCATATTAGAGTCAGTTTGCACCCTATAAGAGTCACTTGCCATAATATATTGGTAAAATTGACATGTTAACATCATATACATGTAATTTGACATACTTTACCCACCTCTTTGTAGCCACATTTTGGCAGTAATCAACCATGTAATACACTTTTTACCATGTTAGAGTCACTTTGCACCCTACAAGAGTCACCTGGAACTACAAATTATTCAAATAACTTGTTAAAATCATATACATCCAATTTTATATCCTTTTACCTCCTCTTGGTACCAATTTTATATGATTCAATATTGGGTCACATTTTGGCTCTAATCAATCTTGTAAGTAACTTTACACCATATTAGAGTAATTTTGCACCCTATAAGAGTCACTTGCCACCATATATTGGTACAATTAACTTGTAAACATCATATACATCCAATTTTAAATCCTTTTACCATCTCTTGGTACCACTTTATAGGAGTCAACTTTGGGCCACATTTTGGCTCTAATCAACCTTGTAAGTAACTTTACACCATTTTAGAGTGATTTGGCACCCTATAAGAGACACTTGCTCCCATAGGTTGGTACAAGTAACATGTTAACATCATATATGTCCAATTTGACATCCTTTTACCACCTTTTGCTACAACTTTCATACGATTCAATTTTGGACCATATTTTGGCTCTGATCAACCATGCAAGACACTTTTCACCATATTAGAGTCAGTTTGCACCCTATAAGAGTCACTTACCACCATATATTGGTACAATTGACATGTTAACATCATATACATGCAATTATACATTCTTTACCCATTTTTTCGTACTTTTATTCGAGTCAATTTTGGGCCATATTTTAGCCGCAATAAACCATGTAAGCCACTTTTTACCATGTTAGAGTCACTTTGCATGCTATAAGAGTCACCAGGCACCATATATTATTCAATTAACATGTTAACATCATATACATCCAATTTGACATCCTTTTACCACCTCTTGGTACCAATTTTATACGAGTCAATATTGGGTCATATTTTGGCTCTAATTAATCTTGTAAGTAACTTTACACCATATTAAAGTGATTTTGCCCCCTATAAGAGTCATTTGCCACCATATATTGGTACAATTAACATGTTAACATCGTGTACATCCAATTTGACATCCTTTTACCACCTTTTGGTACCAGTTTATAGAAGTCACCTTTGTGCCACATTTTGGCTAAAATCAACCTTGCACATAAATTTACACTATATTAGAGTGATTTTGCGCCCTATAAGAGTCACTTACCTCCATATATTGGTACAAGTAACATGTTAATCACATACATCCAATTTGACATCCTTTTACCACCTCTTGGTACCACTTTCATACGATTCAATTTTGGGCCACATTTTGTCTCTAATCAACTATGCAAGTAACTTTTCATCATATTAGAGTAAGTTTTCACCCTATAAGAGTCACTTGACACCATATATTGGTATAATTGACATGTTAACATCATATACATGCAATTAGACATCCCTTGCCCACCTCTTGGTACCATTTTTATACGAGTCAATTTTGGGCCACATTTTGGCTGCAATCGACAATGTCACTTTTCACCATGTTAGAGTCACTTTGCACCTTATAAGCGTCACTTCACACCATATGTTATATAATTAACATGTTAAAATCATATACATCCAATTTGACATCCTTTTACCACCTCTTGGTACAAGTTTTATACGAGTCAATTTTGGGCCAAATTTTGGCTCTATTTAACCATGTAAGACATTTTTCACCATATGAGAGCCAGTTTGCACCCTATAAGAGTCACTTGCCACTATATAATGGTAAAATTGACATGTTAACATCATATACATGTAATTTGACATTCTATATCCACCTCTTTGCACTTTTATTCGAGTCAATTTTTGGCCACATTTTAGCTACAATCAACCATGTAAGACACTTTTTACTATGTTAGAGTCACTTTACACCCTATAAGAGTCACCTGGCACCATATATTATTCAATTAACATGTTAACATCATATACATCCAATTTAACATCCTTTTACCATCTCTTGGTACCAATTTTATATTAGTCAATATTGGGTCACATTTTGGCTCTAATCAATCTTGTAAGTAACTTTACACCATATTATTGTAATTTTGCACCCTATAAGAGTCACTTGCCACCATATATTGATACAATTAACATGTAAACATCATATGAAGGGTTTTTAGCACATAAATGCAGCGAAAAGTAAATTTAAATCTTAGAAAAAAAATGAAACCCTCCGCAGGATCCATGCGAAAAATAATATTTAATTCGTAGTTCAGTATGTTTACCTTAAGAAGATTTACGTTAATGGAAAGATAGAGGTCTTTAATAGTGATCCCAGAACAAAGAGCGGAGATCCTTAGCAGCTGCTCCTCAAGTGTGAAGCACTCCACCGGTATCCACCACGAAAATGATGTAATGAAGGAGGAGGTGGAGAGAATTAGGGTTTTGTAGATATTTTGGTTGAGGCAAAAATAGGTTTTATAATAGTATATTTATAGGCAAAATTTTCAGCTGAAAATTTTCCCATAAAATATCATTATTATTAACCCTTTATTATTCTCATTAATAATTAAAACACCTTTTAATTATTAATCCTTTTTCTAAACACTTTAGAAATAATTCTCTCTCTTTATTTAATTTCCAAAAATTAAATTCTTAATTAATAATATTAAGAACCTTTTTTTAATTAATTTATAATCAATTAAATCTCATTTAATCAATTATTAAATTTTCCAATTAATTATTTATTTCATAAATAAATAATTATCATCCATTATTAATTAATTCCTCCACCATTAAATCATTCTCTTTTATGGTGTGACCCTGTAGGTTCAATATTAAGCCGGTAGTAGAAATAAATAATAATAAAACTATTTTATCATTATTTATATAAATTCTCTAATTCATTAAATATGATTAATTAATTAATCATATTTATTCTACATCGTGAGGGATACTTCTCAGCATATCGCGACTATCCGGATAATACGAATTCACTGTTTAGAATACCAAGAACCTATTCAGTGAGTAGTTACCGTACAATTAATTTCTTCTACCCTGCAATGTCATGATTAAATATAAGGCATGGAACTTGTGTCAAGCTTATCTTATTTAATCACTTGCTTTCCCATTCACTATGCTTAGTTCTATTTAATGTAAATTAGAAACTCCTTTCTAATTTTATTCACTCTGGCCAGAGATTCCTGAACTAACATAAGTGGATCAGCATTGAACATTCTCTTCCTTCACTGGAAGGGGTAGATCCTTTATTGATCATACACTATCTTCGTGTATAAATTCCTATACCCAGTAGAGCCCTTATAATTATCTCTGGAGACTAAGATTTAAACCAAAGCATAGTTCAGTGTACACAAGATGACTATGATGACCTCAAGTCTAAGGATACTTGTACAACTATCACTATATGAACAACTGCTGACACGTGAGTGAACTCCATCAGTTGTTCAGATGTGTGAGTCATGTTCAGTGAACTTATTCTATAATAAGCACCTACATACTAGCTATAGTATCACCACATAAATGTCTATGAGAATAGACATCCTTCATAATGAAGCAATCATAGTATGTACCGATCTTTGCGGATTACTAATTACAAGTTAGTAATCCTACGACCAGGAACTATTTAAGTTTAGAGTTATCATCTTTTAGGTCTCATTATTATGATCTCATCACAATCCATAAAAAGCTTTACTCTAAACTGTGGTATATCTTATTTAAACATTTAAATAGATAGAGCCCGCAATAAAAACAAAACAAGTCTTTTATTAATATCAATGAAATCAAAACAGATTACATAAAAGTTATTCCTAAATCATCATACATGATTGAACTTAGAACATATCTCTTTCAATCTCCCACTTGTACTAAAGCCAATCACTCTGGTATCTAATACCCATCTTGTCTTTATAACGATCAAAGTGACTTTGAGAAAGTGGCTTTGTGGGTGGGTCTGCTACGTTGTTATGTGTGTCAACTCTCTTGACGTCTCCTCTTTTAATACAATACAAAAAATGTTACCGCGCTCCGACTAACCCTTTTATAGACATATGGTTCATCTATGTTTTTGATAAAACCAAACTCTTTGATTGTCTCATCAAAAAGGATGTTCCATCTACGAGAAGCTTGCCTTAAACCATATATGGTTCGCAGCAGCTTACACACTAGGTGTTCATTTCCCTTGGAAAGAAAATCCTCTGGCTGTGTCATATACACTTCCTCCTCAAGTTCCCCATTGAGGAAGGCCGTTTTCACGTCCATTTGCCAGATCTCATAGTCGTAGTAAGCAGCAATCGCAAGCAAAATCCGAATTGTTTTTAACAGGGCTACAGGCGAAAAAGTTTCATCAAAGTCAATCCCTTGCCTTTGTTTGAATCCTTTTGCCACGAGCCTGGCCTTATAGGTCTCCACCTGGCCATCTACTCCAATATTTCTCTTGTATACCCACTTGCACCCAATAGGCTTAACACCTTCAGGCGCCTCAACCAGAGTCCATACTTGGTTGGTATACATAGATTCCATTTCGGATTTCATGGCACTATGCCATTTCTCTGAGTCAACACTACTCATAGCCTCATTATAGGTCACAGGGTCGTCATCATCAATGATTAACTGTAACACCCTCCAAATCCGGGGTATAGATTTGGGGCGTTATTAACAACAATTACCAATTAAAACTGCACAAGCGGAATATAAATATAATAATTACCCCGAACTATCTCTACTCAGGATCTTTTAAGGTCTGAGTTTGAAAACAAGAATCACACACTACACTTTATTACAAACCCAACTAAATAAAACCTGTCTCAAGAACTATCTTGATACAAAAATTTATTCTATCTACAGTTTCACTACACAACTTTTATTCAAACTACACAAGACTTTTATTCAACCCAATATTACTACATATCCTGCTACACCTGATCTGGCAATTCAAAGCTCTCTTCGGGAATAGGAAGGAACACTCTTGGTATAAGAGGGTCCCGCTGCTTGACTCGCTTCTTGACTATGCGGGTCCTGATGGGTTTCATTCTCTACCTTAACTGTAAAACAATAGGAGTAACAATAAAAAGGGATGAGCCAAAATTGCTCAACAAGCCTGCAAAAGTATATATATATGGTATAGAGAAAGAGAAATAAGAGAAACAATAAGCTGTTGGTTGTAACAACCATCTGTATCTGTATCGAATAGTAATTTGCCAATGATGGCGAGTGCCAAATGAACAAGACTGGAAACAAGAACCAACATATGCACTATAATCTGCTGATCAGTCAGAATATAGTGCGGATCTATACCCAACTGCATAGACCCAACCAACATAAGGAGTACTCAGGCAACTATGGCCTATTAATTAATGGTCTGGGAAAAACCCAGCCTTTATAGTAACCATCCAGTCCAAGGCTGAGCATCCGGAACAATCGGTATGCTATTGATATATCCCAACACCAGGATATACCAGAGTATATGTAGGGTAAAAGAATTGAAATATGAACAGGAAATTCAATAAATTGGGTAAATCAAGAATTGAAATGAAACTGGAACAAGTAATAATAAATGGATAACAGTGTATATGAACAATGATTATCAAAGAGAATTGATACGATAGAAAAGAAATATAAATCACTATTCTGAATTTAGAATATGGAAAAAACTTGCCTTGCGCGTACTTAACCTGGTTTAACTCACTGCCTTCTGACCCTAGCTTGCTCTGCCTTGCTAACAACGCTCGATTTGGACTCCGGAATCACGATGAAATTCGACCTTGATTCTCCTGCTCTGTTCTTCACAGAAACCCTAACCCTAATTCCTTTTTCTTTTTCTTTTTATTTTCTGATTTTTAATTGTAATTAACTGAAAAATTAATAGCAAATCAGGTTTTTATATTTATGAAAATAATACTCCTAAGTAAAATTAAGGGTCTAATTATACTCCTATTAAAAATATTTGGCAATAAATTTTAATAATTTTTGAGTATTAATATTGAATTTTTAAATATCCAATACATACAAAATAAATACTAAAAATTCCCAAAAATTGTGAAAAATACAAAAATACAAAGAAAAATGATATATGATAATTTCATGATCATATAAAAATAAAAATGTAATTTTTGTGGGGTTTTTGGTACCCGAAGGGGTCCGGAAAAGTCGTTTTTCGCGAAAAAAGTCAATTTGTAAAACGTCTAGGGGTTCAGAATAGCGATATGGGATAGGACATTTTTGGCAAAATAGGGCCAATGATTTTTGTTTGAAATACGGGCTTTTAAAACATAGTTTTGAGCTGTAAAGGTTTTGATATAATATATATATAACTGATGATAAAATGCTCAATAAATATCCAAAACACGTTTGGATCAAAACAGCCAACATATATCACATAGCAGTTAGGGTTTAACGACTTAACACATTTAACCACATAATAATACACATAATTTATCATTATTATAATATAATACAAGCGTAATTCCTCGGTCGTTACATTCTCCCCCCCTTTAACAAGATTCTGTCTTCAGAATCACATTATACAAATAACTGAGGATACCTTTCTAACATTTCACTCTCAAGCTCCCAGGTTGATTCTTCAACCACTGGGTTTCTCCATAAAACTCTCACTAATGACACAGACTTATTTCTTAATATCCTCTCTTGCCTATCTAAAATTCTTATTGGCTGCTCTACATATGACAAATCTGCCTGAAGTTCTACTGGTTCATATTCTATTACATGCCTTGTATCAGGATTATACTTTTTAAGCATAGATACATGAAATACGTTGTGAATGTGCTGCATATGGGGTGGTAGAGCTAACTCGTACGCAACCTTCCCAATTTTCTTCAAAATCTCAAATGGTCCAACGTATCGTGGCTTCAATTTTCCTTTATTGCCAAATCTGGTCACTGCTTTCCATGGCGATATTTTGAGCAATACGCGTTCTCCTTTCTGATAGTCCACATCCTTCCTTGCTTGGTCTGTATATCTGCTTTACCTGTTTTTTGCTGTCTCGATTCGTTTTCGAATGAGTTTAATCTTTTCTTTTGTCTGCTGAATTAATTCTGGACCCAAAATCTTGCGTTCTCCAACTTCATCCCAATGCACTGGTGATCTGCATTTCCTTCCATATAATGCTTCATACGGTGGCATTCCAATACTGGCGTGATAGCTGTTATTTTAAGAAAATTCCACTAGGGGTAAATGTTCATCCCAACTACCTTCAAAATCGATCACACAAACTCGTAACATGTCTTCAATCGTTTGAATTGTCCTTTCACTTTGACCGTCAGTTTGCGGATGATAGGCTGTACTCATATTCAACTTCGTTCCTAGACATTCTTGGAATTGTCTCCAAAATCTTGAATTGAAACGAGGATCTCGATCCGATACAATTGATACTGGTACTCCATGACGCATCACAATTTCTTTAAGATATAAATGCACTAGCTTTTCCAATGAAAATCTCTCATTAATTGGAAGAAAATGTGCTGATTTCGTCAATCGATCAATAATAACCCAAATTGCATCGTGATTGGCTTTCGTCCTTGGAAGTCCCACTACGAAATCCATCGCTAGATGTTCCCATTTCCATTCTGGAGTGTCTAATGGTTGCAATAACCCACTCGGACGTTGATGCTCTGCTTTAACTCGCTGGCATGTGTAGCATTTACTCACCCATTCTGCTATCTCCTTCTTCATATTCGGCCACCAAAAGTTTTCCTTCAAATCGCGATACATTTTCGTGCTTCCTGGATGAATGGAATACTTCGAATTGTGCGCATCTCGCATAATTTCTTCTTTTAATTCTACCACGTTAGGGATCCAGATTCTTGACATAAAACGTAAAATTCCTTCATTATCTTTCTGAGTTGTAATCTCTTCTCCTGTTAAGTTGTCGTTTTGACTCATCACTTTATCTTGACAATGGCGAATCTTTTCTAGCAACCCTGGTTGAAAAGTCATAGCGTAAATAGTTCCTGCAGATTCATGAGGAATACGAATCTCAATTTCCAATTTGTCGAATTCTTTAACCAATTCTTCACATGAAGTTAACTGATTCAATCTTTCTTTTCTGCTTAGTGCATCTGCTACAACATTTGCTTTTCCTGGATGATAACTGATTGTAACATCATAATCTTTAATCAATTCCAGCCATCGACGTTGTCGCATGTTCAGTTCCTTTTGCGTGAAGATATACTTCAGACTTTTATGATCCGTGTAGATTTCGCATTTTTCACCATACAGATAATGTCTCCAAAGCTTCAATGCAAATACAATTGCTGCCAATTCCAGATCATGCGTAGGATATTTCTGCTCATGAGGTTTAAGTTGTCTCGATGCATATGCAATGACGTTACCATGTTGCATCAACACACATCCTAAACCACGATATGAAGTGTCACTGTAAATAACAAAATTTCCTTGCTCGTCTGGCAGTACTAATACTGGTGCAGTCACCAACCGATTCTTCAACTCTTGAAAACTTTCTTCACATTTACTATTCCATTCGAACTTTTCACTTTGTCGAGTTAATTTGGTCAACGGTGTTGCTATCTTCGCAAAATCTTTGACAAATCTTCGATAATATCCTGCCAAACCTAAGAAACTTCGAACCTCTGTCGGCGTCTTTGGTCTTTCCCAATTCAACACAGCTTCAATCTTTGCTGGATCAACTTGAATGCCTTCTCTACTGATGATATGCCCTAGAAACTGCACTTCTTTCAACCAAAATTCACATTTTGAAAATTTTGCATAAAGCTGCTCCTTTCGTAATATCTCCAATGTCGTTCTTAAATGTGCTGCATGCTCTTTTCCCGTCTTTGAGTAGATCAAAATGTCATCAATAAATACAATGATAAACTTATCCAAATACTTCTTGAATATTCGATTCATCAAATCCATAAATGCTGCAGGTGCATTCGTTAATCCAAAAGCCATCACAAGAAATTCATAGTGTCCGTACCTCGTTCTAAATGCTGTCTTTGGAATATCTTCGGCCTTGATCTTTAACTGATGATAGCCTGATCGTAAGTCGATTTTCGAAAACCATGCTGCTCCTTTTAATTGATCAAATAAATCATCGATGCGAGGTAAAGGATATTTATTCTTAATAGTTAACTTGTTCAGCTCACGATAATCAATACACAGTCGCATACTACCGTCCTTCTTTTTCACGAACAATACTGGCGCGCCCCATGGGGATACACTTGGACTTATAATTCCTTTGTCAAGAAGTTCTTGCAACTGCTTTGCTAATTCTCTCATTTCAACAGGTGCCATTCGATATGGAGCTTTCGAAATTGGTTCGGTCCCTGGCGTCAAGTCAATAGTAAACTCGATTTCTCGATCTGGTGGAAGTCCTGGTAATTCGTCTGGAAAAACATCAAGAAATTCACAAACTACAGGAATTTCTTCAATCTTCAAATTTCCCTTATCCGCATCCCGTACATAGGCTAAATAAGCTTGACATCCTTGACGTAGCAATCTTCTCGTCTGCATTATTGATAGGAATTTCTGCTTTTGCTTCTCACCTTTAAATATTACCGTTTCATTTTCTTCAGTTTGCAATTTCACTCTCTTATTCGCACAGTCAATTTGAGCATTATTACTAGATAGCCAATCCATTCCTAGAATAACATCAAACTCCCCTAACCTAAAAGGTATCAAATCAACTGAAAAATGACATCTTCCTATCTCAATATCACAACTCGGGCATACTCGATCTACTGCAACCTGATCATTATTCGCTAATTTTATGACTAACACTTCATCCAACCACTGAACCTCACAATCTATCTTAGAGATAAAAGCTTCAGAAATAAAAGATCTAGTAGCTCCTGAATCAATCAATACCAAAGCATTTACGGAATTTATAGGAAGTGTACCTGTAACCACATTCGGACTCTGTACCGCTTCCTTCATTGACATGTTGAAAGTCCTTGTTTTGGGCTGATGTTGCTGTGGTAATGGAGGTGGAGGTAATGCTAAAACTCTTGGAATACTAGCGGCCATTGCAATTCCTCTGCAGTCCCTGGCGATATGTCCTTTTCTCCCACATTGAAAACAAGTAACTTCTGCTTTTCCCATCAGACATTCTCCAGAATAGTGTCCCCTTTGCTTGCATTTGAAACACGTGACATTTGGCTTGTTGCAAATTCCCGTATGCTTTCTACCACACGTTCTGCAATCAGGTACAGGCGGTCGAATAAGCCTTTGCTGAGTTGGGGCAGGTAGTCGATTACCCATCCTCTGGTTGTTTTGTTCTGGCCTCCTAAAGTTTACTTTTCCTCGAGCTTGAAATCCCGGCCTTTTGTTGAAACGATTCTGAAAATTCCCTGGTCCTTTCTCTTTCTGAGCTGCTTCACTTTCTCCTTCAATAATCATAGCCTTCTGAACAATAGCCGTATAAGTTGTCAATTCAAACACAGCTACCCTGCTACGAATCCATGGTTTTAGTCCTTGCTGAAATCTCTTGGCCCGTTTCTCGTCCGTATCCACCTGCTCTGGAACAAACCTTGCCAATTCAGTAAACTTGGTCTCATAATCCGCAACCGATAAGTTGTCTTATTTCAGCTCCAGGAACTTGATCTCCATCTGGTTTTTCATAAAACGAGGAAAATATTTCTCCAAGAAAAGATCAGTGAATCTATCCCAGGTCACCACACCTTCTTCTTCCAAAGCTTTCTTCGATTCCCACCAGTAATTAGCTTCGCCTTTCAGGAAATAGCTAGCAAAATCCGTCTTCTGCTCTTCATCAACCTTTACCAACGAAAAAGCCTTTTCCATCTCTTTCATCCAAGCTCTCGCTTTTGTAGGATCCGTGGAACCCATAAATTCCGGTGGCTTCACCGACTGAAATTGCTTGAAAGTGGTCGTAGGCGCTGCTGGTGGTACTTGATGTCCTGGATGAGCGGCTTGCTGTAACATCTGTTGCTGGAACTGCTGCTGTTGCTGCTGCATTTGTTGTTACATCATCAACATTTGCTGTTGCATGAGATTAAACATCTGATCCATCTGTTTATTATTGTTTTGGCCCTCGGTGTTCCCATTCGATGAATCGGGTTGTGCTTTTCTTTTAGGTGCCATCTTTCTGGTAAATAAACAATGGTCTTCTTTAATAACAATATATTAAACATATATTAAAATAGTCGATTTGAGGAAATAAAACAGCTTATTAAATAACTGAATAGATAAAACAGTATTATTTTTTTATTTTTTTTAAAAATAAGGGTACAACATGATCGTAAATAAAACTACATTTGTAAATATGCAATGGTACTGAAATAAATATAAATGCTTAAATAACTGGAAATAAAATAAAGAAACGTGCAAAAGATCATCTCGTATATATACATGTAGAACACCAGCTACAGGTGTCAGTGCTTGATACAAAAACCTATGATATAACAGTCATACTGCTACTACTACTATCGGTCAAAGTCAGTAACTACACTCATACACACTAGTCATACAATACTATGCTGCCTCTATCTACAAAATATACATAATACCACACTCATTGATCTGCTGGTCTCAAAATCCTGGTGGTACGTGGCTCAACTCCTCCTGCAATGCCTCTAGCACTGCCTCAGTAAGTCCCAATGCTCTGCGATATGCTGTCTCCGCACTAAGATCCTGCTGTCTCAACTCAGTAAGCTGCTGCGAACTAACCCGGTGAATATGATGTAGCCTCTCTCTCAGTATATAATCCGGTCGTAATGCTCTGACAGGACCATCCGTCTGTGTCTCATACAACCCAAGGATCTCCCTACACTGGTTCTGCCATCTAATCCTCTCCTCCCTCTCTGCCTGAAAGCGCTGGTATGTCACGGTATGATGCTCCCGAAGATCAGTGCTGGAACCTCGAGAAGGTAATGGTCCATCCACCACAATATCATCCATAAACTCTGGCTGAGGAAACTGATAAACTCCTGGAACAGGTGCATAAATGGCTAATGGGGCAGGAAATAAGACAGGCTGCTCCATCGGCGCATACACTGGCGGCTCTGCCTCTAGCTCCATATGTGGCAGCTCTGGAATCTCGACTGGTGGCATAGGAATCTGAGGCTCTAAATCCTCCCACTGCGGAAGATCAATCATGTCAGGAATATCGAACATCGGGAACTCTAGTGGTGGAAAATCTGGTATCTCTAGCTCAAAATATGGAAAATAATCTACAAAACCTGGTACCTCTGGGGGAAGTGGTATCTCTGGTGCTGTCTCAGGTGGCAATGGAGGTAAGATCTGCTCTGACACTGGGGCTACTACCGGTGCATCCCCTGGATCTGTCTCGGTCCTCTCCGTAGATGATGATAAAGAAGCCATCTAATATACATAAAAATAATAACACAAAAACAATCAAATCACAATCCTAAACTCATAACTTCTAATCACATAGACAAACAATCCTAACATTCTTACTCTCATCCTATCTCATTTTCCTATCTTATCTTAGCCCTAACGTTCTTATTTTCAAAGGTCAAACCTAAGCTCTGATGCCAACTGTAACACCCTCCAAATCCGGGGTATAGATTTGGGGCGTTATTAACAACAATTACCAATTAAAACTGCACAAGCGGAATATAAATATAATAATTACCCTGAATTATCTCTACTCAGGATCTTTTAAGGTCTGAGTTTGAAAACAAGAATCACACACTACACTTTATTACAAACCCAACTAAATAAAACCTGTCTCAAGAACTATCTTGATACAAAAATTTATTCTATCTACAGTTTCACTACACAACTTTTATTCAAACTACACAAGACTTTTATTCAACCCAATATTACTACATATCCTGCTACACCTGATCTGGCAATTCAAAGCTCTCTTCGGGAATAGGAAGGAACACTCTTGGTATAAGAGGGTCCCGCTGCTTGACTCGCTTCTTGACTATGCGGGTCCTGATGGGTTTCATTCTCTAACTTAACTGTAAAACAATAGGAGTAACAATAAAAAGGGATGAGCCAAAATTGCTCAACAAGCCTGCAAAAGTATATATATATGGTATAGAGAAAGAGAAATAAGAGAAACAATAAGCTGTTGGTTGTAACAACCATCTGTATCTGTATCGAATAGTAATTTGCCAATGATGGCGAGTGCCAAATGAACAAGACTGGAAACAAGAACCAACATATGCACTATAATCTGCTGATCAGTCAGAATATAGTGCGGATCTATACCCAACTGCATAGACCCAACCAACATAAGGAGTACTCAGGCAACTATGGCCTATTAATTAATGGTCTGGGAAAAACCCAGCCTTTATAGTAACCATCCAGTCCAAGGCTGAGCATCCGGAACAATCGGTATGCTATTGATATATCCCAACACCAGGATATACCAGAGTATATGTAGGGTAAAAGAATTGAAATATGAACAGGGAATTCAATAAATTGGGTAAATCAAGAATTGAAATGAAACTGGAACAAGTAATAATAAATGGATAACAGTGTATATGAACAATGATTATCAAAGAGAATTGATACGATAGAAAAGAAATATAAATCACTATTCTGAATTTAAAATAGGGGAAAAACTTGCCTTGCGCGTACTTAACCTGGTTTAACTCACTGCCTTCTGACCCTAGCTTGCTCTGCCTTGCTAACAACGCTCGATTTGGACTCCGGAATCACGATGAAATTCGACCTTGATTCTCCTGCTCTGTTCTTCACAGAAACCCTAACCCTAATTCCTTTTTCTTTTTCTTTTTATTTTCTGATTTTTAATTGTAATTAACTGAAAAATTAATAGCAAATCAGGTTTTTATATTTATGAAAATAATACTCCTAAGTAAAATTAAGGGTCTAATTATACTCCTATTAAAAATATTTGACCCCAATTTTTATAATTTTTGGGTATTAATATTGAATTTTTGAATATCCAATAAATACAAAATAAATACTAAAAATTCCCAAAAATTGTGAAAAATACAAAAATACAAAGAAAAATGATATATGATAATTTCATGATCATATAAAAATAAAAATGTAATTTTTGTGGGGTTTTTGGTACCCGAAGGGGTCCGGAAAAGTCATTTTTCGCGAAAAAAGTCAATTTGTAAAACGTCTAGGGGTTCAGAATAGCGATATGGGATAGGACATTTTTGGCAAAATAGGGCCAATAATTTTTGTTTGAAATACGGGCTTTTAAAACATAGTTTTGAGCTATAAAGGTTTTTATATAATATATATATAACTGATGATAAAATGCTCAATAAATATCCAAAACACGTTTGGATCAAAACAGCCAACACATATCACATAGCAGTTAGGGTTTAACGACTTAACACATTTAACCACATAATAATACACATAATTTATCATTATTATAATATAATACAAGCGTAATTCCTCGGTCGTTATATTAACAACTCATTGCCATTCTCAATGACAAGGCCATAATACCTCTCAGGTTAGCGAGACACTCTCCTTGTCCTACGAATGGGCTGTTCCACAGAAGGTTGTTCAGTCTGAACAGGTGTTTCCACTTGATCCGTAGTAGTTTGTGCTTCTTGAACTTCATCAAGTTCAATTTTGCTCCCACTGTTTCCTTCAAGGATAAACTCCTTTTCCAAGAAGGTAGCATGTCTGGAGACAAACACCCGATGATCAGTGTAAAAGTAATACCCCAAAGTCTCTTTAGAATATCCCACAAAATTACATTTTACGGATCGAGATTCCAGCTTATCTGGGTCAACTTTCTTGACATAAGCTGGACATCCCCAAATCTTAACGTGTTTAAGACTCGGTTTCCTTTCTTTCCATATCTCATATGGAGCTTGAAAAACAGATTAGGAAGGCACCTTATTCAGTAAATATGCTGAGGTTTCCAATGCATAACCCCATAGGAATACTGGAAGATTCGCATAGCTCATCATGGACTAAACCATGTCTAACAAAGTTCGGTTTCTCCTTTCAGATACCCCATTTAACTATGGAGTATATGGAGGAGTCCACTGGGAGACTATACCATTTTCTTTGAGATAATCTAGAAACTCTCCATTCAAGTATTCACCACCTTGATCTGATCAAAGAGTTATAATACTGTGTTTGGTTTGTTTCTCCACTTCATGTTTATATTCTTTGAACTTTTCAAATACTCCAGACTTGTGTTTCATCAAATACACATATCCGAATCTAGATCTATCATCTATGAAATTAATGAAGTACGAAAATCCACCCATGGCTTGCGTAGACATTGGTCCACATACATCTGTGTGTACCAATCCTAGCAAATCTGAAGCCCTCTCTCCATGTCCACTAAATGGAGATTTGGTCATTTTACCCAATAGACAAGACTCGCATGTAGGATATGATTCAAAATCAAAGGGGTCAAGTAACCCTTCCTTATGCAATGTCCGCAGTCTATTTTCACTAATATGACCTAGCCTACAGTGCCATAAATAGGTCATATTTTCATCATCTCATTTTCTTTTATTAGTTTGTTCAATCTGAAGTAAATCATGCTCTACGTCACATAAATACAGACCATTATTTAAAATTCCACGTCCAAAAAGAACATTATCTCTAAGGATAGAACATTCATTATTCTTAATAATAAATGAAAAACCATCCACATCCAACATAGGAATAGAAACAATATTCCTTACAATAGAGGGAACGTAATAACAATTATTCAAAATAATAGTCTTGCCCGTAGGCATATGTAAACTAAATGATCCTACATATATAGCCGCAACCCTTGCTCCATTGCCCCATACGTAGAATCACCTCATCTTTTTCAAGAGTGCCACTTCCCTTTAGTCCTTGCAATGAATTGCAAATATGAGAACTACTGGCGGTATCTAATACCCAAGTAGAAATTTGAATTAGTGACATATTAACTTCGATCATGAACATACCTGAATCAGAAGCGGTAGTCTCACTACCCTTCTTCTTCAATTCTGCAAGGTAAACCTTGCAGTTCCTCTTCCAGTGCCCCACCTTGTTACAGTGAAAGCAAACAACTTTGCTCTTGGGGTCTTCAGCTTTTGGTGGAACCGGCTTTTTCTCACCTACTTTCTTCTTCTTGGAAGGGTTCTTCTTCCTTTTCTTAGGATTGGAACCTTCCCCAATTAGAAGAACAGAACTCTTCTAAGGGGGAAAATTTGATTCCGCAGTCTTCAACATGTTGTGGAGTTCAGGCAAGCTGACATCTAGCTTATTCATGTGAAAGTTCACAACAAACTGCGAGAACGAAATTGGAAGTGATTGCAAGACCAAGTCTTGGCTCAACTCCCCATCCATGGCAAAACCAAGTTGTCCAAGACATTAAATCAAATTGCTCATCTTAAGTACATGGTCATTCACAAATGATCCCTCAGATATCCTACAACCGAACAGCTGCTTCGATATCTCATATCGAGTTGTCCTCCCTGCGACATCATACAACTCTTGTAGATGCATAAGGATATTGTGAGCATCCATATGCTCATGTTGCTTCTGTAGCTCAATGTCCATGGAAGCTAGCATGATGCATTGAGAAATATTTGCATCATATATCCACTTACGATACACAACATGTTCATCATTATGTGCATCGCTAGTAGGTTCAGTAGGCTTAGGTGAGCCAAACACATATTCCAGCTTCTCAACCCTGAGACCAATTCTCAAGTTTCGAAGCCAGTCGGCAAAATTAGGACCAGTCAACTTGTGAGCATCTAGTATACTCCGAAGAGATAGTGCAGAAGACATGATGAATATAGTAAATCTGTAAATGATAAACACATAACAACACTTAGTAAATATTCAATTTCATTTCAAAACACTATATGAATCGGGTCTTTATTCATAAGTGTCTCCCACTAGTTTATCTATTTTTTTTCAACCCCCTAAGTGAAAATTAAGCATTCATAATGCTAGTGGGAATAGGGATCCTACATTCCATCACACAACCTCGGCTGTGGCACGAAACATCATGTGATGTTCAATAGGCAGACAACTCTTGTCAATTACATCTTATGTTATTCCCTAATATAAGTTTAGCCTCTTGAATAATTGAGTCATGGCTGTGGCACGACAAACTCAATATTCTAAGTCAAGTCTAACCCAACATTTCGTACAATTGAATCAGTCTCCAACGGCCCACGCCTGTAGCACGTACCGACCTTTAGATTCTAATTCAATGTACACATCTCTATATAATAGACAAGTATTTCTTATTTCGAAATCAAAGCCCTCGGCTGTAGCACAAAACGACAATGATTTAAAAATAAGAACCACTTTCTACCATGTTGGAAGGCTATGACCGACACAAGCCCGTTGTGTCATTGGCCAATTACTACTTGATATTATTTAATTTTAGAGGGATTATATTACGTTACAATCATAATCATATTATAAAGAGATTCTTCCTTTTAAATTAAATATTTCAAATCAATAATCGATAATCAGATGATTCCCAGATCGGATGGAGCATTGTCAAGTGGCGTCACTTAATAACCCTTTCTTACAGATAGAAATCTGTTGTTGACAGAATCATCCTTTCTCTCAATATTGAAAATTCATATTCAATTACGTGTTTCATAAACACAAGAATCTCATGATCGTATTCTTAATATTTATTGTTAAGGCAAGAAACGATTCCTATTCTAGATTTTCTAGAGCACGCCTTATATGGATTTAAGTTCACCTAAATCTATCATCGCATGGTAAACATAGGCATATATCTCATATATAAAATTAAATAAACAAGTAAATATAAAGTGCAATAAAGTAAATGTGTTTGGTTATGGCCCCATCCTATGTGATCTTTATCAAGCTCATGATAAAGATCAAGGTCAATCTAATATGGTGATGGAAATAAATACAACTACTTATTATATAAGTCTTCTTCTTTGTTTAGACTTCTTGTATGCCTCGTCTTCTTCTTTGTATCACCTCCATTGGATAGCGTTCTTGAGTCTTCAATTACATTACATGATTGAAAGTAAAACTAATCTAATGAACTTACAAGAATAACTCGAGTTACATTTGAGATTTATGATTACAAAGATTGACGACATGCAGGTCGTATTTAAAACCAAAACCAAAACCATTGAACTAAGGTCGAAAGGCCATAACCATCCACCATGCTCATACAACACATAAAAGCATGTTAAAACACATAATCTGATCTTAACATATCAAATTATCCATGATCTAATCATAAAAAGAAAATATGACAAAAATCAGACGCTCGTTTACCTATGGAATAGGGTATTCGTTTGCGTAAATCGGACACCAGATCCAGATTTCAGCAAATCTGCAGCAGCCAATTCAGAATCCGTATCTAATATAATTCTCATAATTAGAACAAACATAAATCATGTATATATCAGTATATATACATATTATATAATCATCTTATGATTATAAAACTCACATGAATATCATATATTCAAAACCATACATATATAAGCATATTATATCAACATCAAATCATGGCGAATCACGTACATGCTCATATATCAAAAACAGTTAAACACATAAATGAATTAAAAAACTTTTTACAAGTAGCTCTGATGCCATTGAAGGGTTTTTAGCACATAAACGCAGCGAAAACATAAATTTAAATCTTAAAAAAAAACCGAAACCCTCCGCAGGATCCATGCGAAAAATAATATTTAATTCGTAGTTCAGTATGTTTACCTTAAGAAGCTTTACGTTAATGGAAAGATGAAGGTCTTTAATAGCGATCCCAGAACAATGAGCGGAGATCCTTACCAGCCGCTCCTCAAGTGTGAAGCACTCCACCGGTATCCACCAAGAAAACGATGTAATGAAGGAGGAGGAGGTGGAGAGAATTAGGGTTTTGTAAATATTTTGGTTGAGGCAAAAATAGGGTTTATAATAGTATATTTATAGGCAAAATTTTTAGCTGAAATTTTTTCCATAAAATATTATTATTATTAACCCTTTATTATTCTCATTAATAATTAAAACACCTTTTAATTATTAATCCTTTTTCTAAACACTTTAGAAATAATTCTCTCTCTTGATTTAATTTCCAAAAATTAAATTCTTAATTAATAATATTAAGAACCTTTTCTTAATTAATTTATAATCAATTAAATCTCATTTAATCAATTATTAAAATTTTCAATTAATTATTTATTTCATAAATAAATAATTATCAGCCATTATTAATTAATTCCTCCACCATTAAATCATTCTCTTTTATGGTGTGACCCTGTAGGTTCAATATTAAGCCGGTAGTAGAAATAAATAATAATAAAACTATTTTATCATTATTTATATAAATTCTCTAATTCATTAAATATGATTAATTAATTAATCATATTTATTCTACATCGTGAGGGATACTTCTCAGCATATCGCGACTATCCGGATAATACGAATTCACTGTTTAGAATACCAAGAACCTATTCAGTGAGTAGTTACCGTACAATTAATTCCTTCTACCCTGCAATGTTACAATTAAATACAAGGCATGGAACTTGTGTCAAGCCTATCTTATTTAATCACTTGCTTTCCCATTCACTATGCTTAGTTCTATTTAATGTAAATTAGAAACTCCTTTCTAATTTCATTCACTCTGGCCAGAGATTCCTGAACTAACATAAGTGGATCAGCATTGAACATTCTCTTCCTTCACTGGAAGGGGTAGATCCTTTATTGATCATACACTATCTTCGTGTACAAATTCCTATACCCATTAGAGCTCTTATAATTGTCTCTGGAGACTAAGAACTAAACCAAAGCATAGTTCAGTGTACACAAGATGACTATGATGACCTCAAGTCTAAGGATACTTGTACAACTATCACTATGTGAACAACTGCTGACACGTGAGTGAACTCCATCAGTTGTTCAGCTGTGTGAGTCATGTTCAGTGAACTTATTCTATAATAAGCACCTACATACTAACTATAGTGTCACCACACAAATGTCTATGAGAAAAGACATCCTTCATAATGAAGCAAGCATAGTATGTACCGATCTTTGCGGATTACTAATTACCAGTTAGTAATCCAACGACCAGGAACTATTTAAGTTTAGAGTTATCATCTTTTAGGTCTCATTATTATGATCTCATCACAATCCATAAAAAGCTTTACTCTAAACTGTGGTATATCTTATTTAAACATTTAAATAGATAGAGCCCGCAATAAAAACAAAACAAGTCTTTTATTAATATCAAAAATCAAAACAGATTACATAAAAGTTATTCTTTTTACCATCTCTTGGTACCACTTTATAGGAGTTAAGTTTGGGCCACATGTTGGCTCTAATCAACCTTGTAAGTAACTTTACACCATATTACAGTGATTTTGTACCCTATAAGTGTCACTTTCCCCTATATGTTGGTACAAGTAACGTGTTAACATAATATACATCCAATTTGACATCCTTTTACCATCTCTTGGTACCACTTTATAAGAGTCAACTTTGGACCACATTTTGGCTCTAATCAACCTTGTAAGTAACTTTACACCATATTAGAGTGATTTTGCACCCTATAAGAGTCACTTGCCCCTATATGTTGGTACAAGTAACATGTTAACATCATACACATCCAATTTGACATCCTTTTACCACCTTTTGGTACCACTTTCATACGATTCAATTTTGAGCCACATTTTGGTTCTGATCAACCATGCAAATGACTTTTCATCATATTAGAGTAATGTAATAACCCCAAAATTTTTAACTTTTTGTAACCCTTATGAATAGTGTTTTTGCTGATTATACTGAATAAGAAAACTTTTCATGCCACACTTTGTAGAGGTTCTTTTATTGTTATTCTGAGATCTTATTAGTACTCTATATGGTATATAAGTGTCTGTAAAGATCGTCAGAATCCAAATTCGAACACTTTGATTTTTCCCAAAAATCCACCAGATACCGAAAGAATTGAGTATAAGATAACAGGATAAAAAGGATTTAAATTCAAGGAGTATAAGAGAGGATCATAAAAGGAATATAATTTATTGAGAAAGGTTAAGGAAACCCAAGTAATAAGATCTCGGGTATGATCCCTCAAACGATAAACGAGAACGAAAGTTAAGCGAACCGTATAATAGATCAGCGGTCATTAGCCAAGTAATTAGGAGCTAATCAAAGAGGTTAGTGATGATGATGTCATCACACCAACAAGAAGAGGATAAGTGTGGGAAGATGACATGGGAGGATGATATAAGCATGACCAAAGGGAAGGAAGTGTTGGTTGATTATAAACCACACAAAATTTACCATGGTTAAAAGGTAATTAAGCAAAAAAAAAGGAAAAACAACCAAGAAAAACAATTCATAACACAAAACATAAGTTGACTCCATCTTTTCCACAAGAAGCTCTCGGCCCCTTTTATTTTTCAAAGAAAGAAAAACTCAAATTCAAGTTCCAAGCCTTGTTAATTAGTGATGTAATTATCTAAGGTTCCTTGTACATATATATAGATATCCTATGAATCTAAGCTTCAAATTCCTACACAATCTCTTCCTATAATTCATGGAAGAAGAGAGTGAATAGTGTTTTTCAAGAACTTGAAATTTTGATCTTGTGTTTTTGTTTAGATAAAGCTTTAGTAAGGATTTTCCAAGGTTGTTTCAAGCTCATTACTTACTCCTACTCATAAGGAAGGTATAATCTCTTAACCTAGCATTGTTATTGAATGTTAAGAGCTTATTATGAGTAGTATAGTTCATGAGAGGCTTGATTATTGAATATTTAGAGATTGGTTAGTTTTGTAATGTTTTTGGAGTTGTAAATCTTGATGATTAGTTAATGAACTTAAGTAAGCTCTTAGTTCATGATTGAGAAGTTGTATAAATTGGAAATATTGAGTTGTTGGGGCTCTTGTAGTAAAGAATGGATGAATTTTGGTTGTAGTGGTGATTGTGGGTTGAATTGTGAATTGATTGGAATGGTTTAAATTTTGTAATCGCGTAAACATAGCCGTCGTAATGCCAGATTTACTTTAGACTGTTTTTGTTCTTAACATCAGGACCCAAGAACTCACTGTTAGGTTTTGACCATTGCCATTATTAGATAGTTCATGTTACGAGCTTCGTTTTGATATGTGATTCGCTTGAATCCGATGTACGGTTTAGGCGAAACGACCGTTTTAAGTAACGGCGTTTTGCGACCGAACCATTACCCCTCGCCTTACTTTGAAACCTTGGTGAAGGCCCTTAAATGACTAATTGCAGTATGAAACAATTATGTAAAGTGGATTAGGCAGTTGGTAGGGTATTCGCGAAAGAATCGCCTTAAAACTCTTAATGGTTAATTTATTAAAAATGGTGGAGCCGAGAGTACTTGAGCGACTTAAGTGAATCGTTAAGCGCAAAAGCGAACGTTAGGTTCTAATTGGTTAAAGTATAGATTCTTAAGAGAATTTGGTTTAATTCCAACTTATATGTGGTTTATAGGTTACCAGACTCATCCCAGGACTTTTACCATCCCCAGTCGCTCAGGCAAGTTTTCTACCCGTTATACTGTTGTTGTGATGTATATATGCATATGCATTATCTTGTGATAGATGCACGATGGTTAATTAGCAAATCTTGCGATATATTGGAGCATGCTGATATGGTTTATATGCATGTCTGTTTCATAATCTTGATATCTATCTGTTGATTCCAATGCTTTTAATTGCATAATACCTATGCTAGAGATAAGCAGTAGTTGCGTATACCCTTAGTATAGGGGACCCAAAGGCGAACATTTTCTAAAATCGGGAGTCGATGTAACCGAGTATATTACATATATTTATATATATATATATATATAGATATAGTTTTCAAAACTATTAATCAAATAAATTTTATTCGATAACTTTATTTTTATTAATGAATATTACTTTGAATATTCATTCGAGGACTTATGACTCCGATTATTTACTAAATAATATTCTTTATTTTATTAAAGAATAGTGTTTCGATAATCAAACTTATTTTCGATTATTCAAATAAAGATCTTACTTTTGTATAAGTATATCTTTGGTTAATCGTTATTCATTTCAAGTATGAGTTTTTTAAAACTTCTACTTCAATTATTTTTATAAAGATTATCCTTAAATAATATTCAGATATTTTCTAATATATCGGGACTGATTTATTTCATTAAATCATTATTACTCCAAACATTCTTAAAAATGTTTTTGAGTCTTCAAAATGATTTTAAAAGTTAGAGCGGATCCCAAAACTCATTTTTATATTTAAGATCTTCCTTACAAAGGGGATTTAAATACTCGCTCAAAACCTGAGGGATCCGGCTCTATGGTGTATTTTATATTCGCAATGAGGTTGTTGTTTTGATAAATGAATTGATTACTTACCCAACGTTCGGGAAGTAAGTCCATCTATTGAGTCGACATAAGCAACATGGGCTCAGTGGGCATCCATGAAAGTGTAAGTGGCTCAGTGGGAGTCCATCAAATGCGTAAGTGGCTGAGTGGCAGTCCAGCATAAGGTCCTATTGCGGCCAGGGTGATGACCAGTGGGGAATTCGTCCATCTACTAGTAGAAAAGGTTACTTATTGGTATCTTTGCCTGATCAGCAAGATATCAGGTTTATGCCAAAATTCTTTTCTTTCCAAAATTCATTGGATATTACAAACTCTGTTCATACTTTACATGATAGAGGTTTCCAGGAAATGTATAAGAGATATATATGTGGATATATATATCGGGACTTAAAATGAAGTACCTCGTAACTTCATTTCATTCAATAATATTTCAAAGATTGAATCTATTCAAGTCTTAACTTGTGGTCTCATCTATGGGACAAACTTTTGAAACTTATTATACTTTGAACTGTGGTAGTTCAAGTAGTTTTCTAAAAATGGTATAAGTATAGTGAAGTAATTGGTAACTTCATCTTCCTTTAAGCTTATATCCAGTAAGTAATTACCTTACACTTGATAAAGGATTCTAGTAAGTTATCCATTTAGATACTTGCATTATTGTTTACACTATATATTATCTTGCGAGCTGTAATGCTCACTCTTGCTTCATTTCTTCATCACACAACAACAGTTAGGAAAGATGGCCATACTCAAGCAGACCCAGCGCAAGCACGTGGAAAGCGTCCCGCGTCTTCCCGTTGATATCGTAGCTGCTATAGCTGCAGAGGTAGATCTATTTGTAGATCAGGCATTCTACTTTTGAGAATCAATTATGTATAATTATAACTTGTGGCAGATAATGGCAATTAACTGTAAACTTATCAAGTAATCATTTTGGGTTGTAATAACTTTTAAATTGTGGATTCAAAGACTTGTACTTATTTCAATTTCATCTATGAGACTATAACGTGTTGTGGTGTATGTTAGTGTGGGGTCACAGCATGAGGTTAATTATTATTAATTAAGTTAAGTGATATTGTGGAAAGAAAGACCGTGACGACCCGGATCCCCGACCCCGGATCTGGGGGTGTTACAGAAATGGTATCAGAGCCAAGCGTTATAAACCTCAGAGATGATGCGACGATATAATAATAAACTCACAAAGATAATAAGAACTCTTTCCAAGTTCATAGTCGGACTACTTAAAGTAGCACTGACAGTTAAAACCCTTACGGGAACCCTTAAAAGTATCATGATAGTAACTTAGCTCGTATAATGTGTAGGCACATGAGATAGAGGACCCAGAGATGTTCGAGCGTGACCATGATGAGGCACTGCTAGATGCCGAGGATTAGGAGGAGCCTGAGATGGAGGAGGAGGGGGAGGACCCCTCAGAGGAGTCAGAGACGGAGGTTATTGCGAGTTCAGATGAGGAGGACCCGGATGAGATCCTAGTAGTTGAGGAGCATGTCGGAGCTATGGTAGAGTACACTGGTACCCATTTACCCTCACTCCCGGTGGTCAGAGCTCCTACCCCTCCACCACTATCTTGGAGACCCTATGATGATAGGTCTGAGACCCATACTCCCAAGCCTGGGCAGACCGAGGAGGCACCCCCAGCGGCTCCGAATTCACCACCTCTCGACCCTGCCCATAGGCAGTCTTTGTTAGCTCACGGCTATGTTCAGGATGTATTGAGGACTCGAGTGGCTGTTGCTGAGGCCCGGCTGGATGAGGTCAGGAGAGAGTTGGAGGTGGAGAGGGTTGGTCGGTATGCCCGATCTTATGAGGCTAGAGCTACCATACCCCGATCCCTGAGAAGGGAGCTGAATGGGATAGAGCTCACGGCCCGTGCGAGACTCCGATCACTCTAGGGTGACAGGCATGGCAGGATCTCTAGGACAAAGGCTGACTACATCTTCCGTCGTGCGATGGAAAGGGTGTGGGAGCTGACCCACTCCGGTGTGTGATTCAGGACCAGTGATGGGGTAGTCTAGTCGTCTAGTTAGCCAAGGCCATAGTAAGAGCCAATTTTCCGGGATAGTTGACTTGTATATAGCGTCCCTTTCTCTGACTAGACAGATAGACTCTTGTGTATCACTTTTGGGCAGATGGCTGTAGAACTGTTGTACTTTTGACCAGGTCGAACTATGTATTTCTCACATTATGTATATATTTGTTTCCTTTCAGTTCAGTTCCTTAGTGACGAGATCACTGTTTTTATCATTATTATTAATACACTTCTTATTAGAACTGTCATAATATAATAGAATTGCGAGATACCTTCTCCCCATTATAGAGTTGTGCAAGGCACAATTTTGTGTATGAATGTGACCTAACGTTGAATTTCCCAAAAATTTATCAGTATCATGCCGCCAAGAAAGATTGGAACTAGGGCGAACCCTGGATCTGAGGACCAGAGAAGCCATAACCAGGACGGTAGGAACCAATAACACAGTGAAGAGGAAGATGAGGATTATGTTGAACATGATGACTCCCTGTATGAAGAGGAGGAGGAAACATATGATGTTGAAGGATTTGAGATAGAGGCTGAAGAAGGAGAAACTGAGGTTGAGCAACCAGTACCAAACCCAGGCATGGATCCCATGGGACAGTTCATGCAACTACTAAGGCAGAACTTGGAATGTCAATCCAACCCACCCCCTCAAGGAAATAACAATGTTGTGGCAAACTCTTTCAGGGCTTTCAAGTCCCTTAAGCCCTCTAAGTTCCACGGATCAGCCGACCCAGTTGCGGCAAGGGCATGCCTAAAGGAAATGGAGAAATCCTTTGAGATTCTGAGTACCGATGAGGCACAGAATACTGTATTTGCTACCTACCTTCTGAAAGGAGAGGCCAACTTCTGGTGGGAGGCCAAAAAAAACATGGAGACATATGCTATTATAACCTGGGAGAGATTCAGTCAGTTGTTTTTGGGAAAGTATTTCCCGAGGTTTCTGGAGAACCAGATGGAGCTCAAGTTCTTGGAGCTAAAGCAGAATAATTTATCTGTGGCAGAGTACGAAGCAAAATTTACTGATTTATCAAGGTTTGTGCCGGAGTTTGTGAGCACTGAGGAAAAGAAAGCTAGGAGGTTTCAGCAGGGACTGAAACCATGGATTCAGAATAGGGTGGCGATCCTTGAGCTTACTGATTATGCCACTCTGGTGCAAAAGGCAACGATTGTAGAAGCCGGAAGTGAACAGATGCAGAAGGAAAGAGAGAAGAAGGGAATAAAGAGGAAAAGTATGAGCATGGGTGGAGGTTCCGCATGAGGGAGCCTCCCAACTAAATTTAATAGAGGAGCAGTGTCCCTACCAGGAAAGAACACTGGGTTTAAGCGGCCAATGAGTGTGAATGTGAGCCAGAGCGGCCAGAAGTCAAGAATGTCCTATTCCAACCAGTCTCGACCCCCATTGCCAGCCTGTAACACTTGTGGAAGGATGCATTCTAGGGAGTGTAAGGGAAAGCCAGTAACCTGCTTTAAGTGCGGTCGAGAGGGTCACTATTCAACTAAGTCCCCTTCATCAACCCCTGCTGTCATTCCAACCACCACTTATCATCAGTGCGGACGCCCGAGTCATTGGAAGAGGGAATGCCCAATGAACAAACCAGCAGCTTCAGGAGCAAGCAGAGCTGCTTCTAATAAGCCACCTACTGCGAGGACTTTCAACATGACAGACCAAGATGTTATGAAAGACTCAGATATGATAGCAGGTACCCTTTCTCTCAATTCAATCAGTGCAAATGTTTTATTTGATTCTGGAGCAACTAAATCCTTTATATCAAAGGACTTTGCGCATAAATTAAGACTTAAGGCTGAACCCTTGATAGAACCCTTACAAGTGGAAATAGCCAACCATGAAATTATTCCTGTTAACCAGATTCACCCCGCCTGTGAGATAGGCATAGGGGAACAATCTTTTAGTGTTGATCTGATTCCTTTTAAATTAAAGGAGTTTGATGTAATTTTGGGAATGGACTGGCTATCTAGCAATGATGCTCAGATAGACTGTAAGGGGAAGAAAGTTAAGTTGAATATCCCAGGGAAGAAAGAAGTCATATTTAGAGGAAAGAGGCAGACGCAGAAATTTTTGACCATGGCCCAGGCCAATAAGATACTACGAAAAAGGAATGAGGCTTACCTAGCCTATGTGGTGGATACGCAGAAGGAGGTGCCCAACTTGCAAGATATCCCGGTAGTCAATGAATTTGAAGATGTCTTCCCACAAGACCTTCCGGGATTACCACCCGATAGAGTGATTGAATTTGCTATTGAGTTGGCCCCAGGGACGGCGCCAGTTTCAAAGGCACCTTACAGGTTAGCTGATGAGGATCAAGGAATGAATATATTAATTGGGATTTGGCTATGTGTACTCGTTGTGATGTTCAATTGGAGAGGATGCAAATATGGGTTATGAAGCTTACTTGGACAACAAGGAATAAAGGAGCGATGCATGAAGTTGGACAAGTAGCTGATTATTATATAATTATTAATTCGAATTTTGCTTGCAAGTTTTTACCTTTCACTTGAAAGGGTTTTTCTTGTTTTAAGCACTTAGGATTTTATTTTCCTATTTGGATTTGGTTTTTGTCTTTTTTCTATTCGGATTTGGTTTTTAAATTTGTTTCCTAGAAGGATTCAGATATTGGCTAATTCAAGCTGATATTGAATTTCTCTCGAAATCCTATTGGGTTTGGGTTATTGTCTAAGCCTATAAATACCCTTATAATGTAATCTTTTAAGAGAGACAATGGATGATATAAAACTTATGTTTTGAGATAAACTATGAATAGTTTTTCTTTTCTCTAAACTTCAATTACCGGATTATTTTGAAGGTTAGATTTGAATTTACTTGGACAACAAGGAATAAAGGAGCGATGCATGAAGTTGGATAAGTAGCTGATTATTATATAATTATTAATTCGAATGTATAATGAAGATGACATCCCTCTCTCAAGGTACTATGAGTGTTTCCGAGTATACTTCTGAATTTTATAGATTGCGCCTTATTTGTGACTTGGAGAAGACGGAAACAATTAAAATTGGAAGATTTATTCGTGGATTGAATTTGCCTATTTATCGAAAGGTTAAATCAAGTCCATATATCTCGTTTAATGATGTATGCAATCTTGCATTGGAATTTGAATCTTTTCAAAAAGAGGAGAAATTGAAGTCTTCCCTTCACGAGTTCACTCTTTCAGAAGAAACTAAAGAAGAAGACTGTGTCGGTGTGGAGAATGTTGCGGATCTTGTTGTTGATTACCAGGTATTACGTGTGGCGACTACATCAAGTTTCGATGAAAAGGATGAACCAGTTACAAAAGCAGCTATAATAGAGAAGTATGAAGAAAGAAAGTCAGATGATGATAAATTCTTGGTTGTTGAAAAAAATCAAATAGATACATCTCTTAAACTTGTGTGTCATGACATCGTTGAAGAGAAAAAGGTACTTGAGGATACGTTCCAAACTAAAGAGGTTGTGTACAAGGAAAACAACATCATCCAAGTGGAACACATTGATTTTTTGGGGGTAGAGTACTTGTTGAATGCACCTATCTCATCAAACTATCTTATTCTTTCGAGTTTACTACCAAATATATTGCTGATAGAATTGAAATTTAAGGCTTTCAAGTTCTACGAGAAATCACCTCATTGTGTGCTTATTCTTAAATACTTTAGAACTCGAGGACGAGTTTTTTTCAAAGGAGAGGAGAATGATGAGGATCAAGGAATGAATATGTTAATTGGGATTTGGCTATGTGTACTCGTTGTGATGTTCAATTGGAGAGGATGCAAATATGGGTTATGAAGCTTACTTGGACAACAAGGAATAAAGGAGCGATGCATGAAGTTGGACAAGTAGCTGATTATTATATAATTATTAATTCGAATTTTGCTTGCAAGTTTTTACCTTTCACTTGAAAGGGTTTTTCTTGTTTTAAGCACTTAGGATTTTATTTTCCTATTTGGATTTGGTTTTTGTTTTTTTTCTATTCGGATTTGGTTTTTAAATTTGTTTCCTAGAAGGATTCAGATATTGGCTAATTCAAGCTGATATTGAATTTCTCTCGGAATCCTATTGGGTTTGGGTTATTGTCTAAGCCTATAAATACCCTTATAATGTAATCTTTTAAGAGAGACAATGGATGATATAAAACTTGTGTTTTGAGATAAACTATGAGTAGTTTTTCTTTTCTCTAAACTTCAATTACTAGATTGTTTTGAAGGTTAGATTCGAATTACTTAGTTTCTGGATTGATCTAAGCAATTTGAGATTCAAAGTTCACGTTTCTGGATTGATCGTGTTCTTTTGAAATACCCTTTTCTTCTTATTTTTGTTTCTTTGTGGTGCGATCCACATCATTAGCCCCATTAGAAATGAAGGAATTAGCTACCCAATTGCAGGAACTTTTGGATAAGGGTATGATAAGACCCAGTGTGTCTCCGTGGGGAGCACCAGTGTTATTTATTAAGAAGAAAGATGGGAGCATGAGGCTGTGCATCGACTACCGAGAGTTGAACAAGCTAACCATAAAGAACAGGTACCCGTTACCTAGAATAGACGATCTGTTCGACCAGCTAAAGGATGCAGTTTATTTTTCCAAGATTGACCTGAGAACTGGATATCACCAACTAAAGATTAAACCCGAAGATATTCCCAATACCGCGTTTTGTACTAGGTATGGGCACTATGAGTTCTTGGTAATGTCCTTTGCATTAATCAACGCCTCAGCGGCTTTCATGGATTTAATGAACAGAGTATTCAAGAAGTACATGGACAAGTGTGTGATAGTTTTTATCGATGATATTTTAATCTACTCAAGAACCGAGGCAGAACATGCAGAGCATTTGAGGATAGCTCTAGGAATACTCAGAGAGGAACAGTTATTTGCCAAATTCTCGAAGTGCAAATTCTGGCGGAATGAAGTACAGTTTTTAGGACATGTGATCAATAAAGAAGGAGTATTGGTCGACTCCTCCAAGATAGAGGCGGTCTCAAATTGGGAAAGGCCAACCACACCCACAGAGGTAAGGAGTTGCATAGGATTGGCCGGCTACTATCGTAGATTTGTACAGGACTTTGCGAAGATCGCAACCCCTTTGACACGACTTACTCGTAAGACAGAGAAGTTTGAATGGATGGAAAAATGCGAGAACAGTTTTCAAGAATTAAAGAAAAGGTTGGTAACGGCCCCGGTGTTGGCATTGCCAGACGGAAAAGGGGATTTTGTGATATATAGTGATGCGTCGCACAAGGGATTAGGGTGTGTGCTTATGCAGCACGGTAATGTGATTGCGTATGCGTCAAGACAACTGAAGGAATACGAGATTCGATATCCTACTCATGACCTTGAGCTCGCGGCAATAGTTTTTGCCTTAAAAATTTGGAGGCACTACTTGTATGGAGAGAAGTGCGAGATTTTCACAGACCATAAGAGCCTCAAGTATATATTTACGCAGAAAGAGCTCAACATGTGCCAGAGGAGATGGTTAGAACTAATCAAGGACTATGATTGTGAGATTCTCTATCATCCAGGGAAAGCCAATGTGGTGGCTGACGCCCTTAGCAGGAAGGAAAGACTCAAAATGATAATGACTTCGGAGGAATGGATAAGGGATTTCGAGAGAATGGAAATAGAAGTAAAGGTAACCGGAGACGGAACTGAAAAGCTGTTTGAGATCTCGATGCAGCCAGAGTTATTGGAAAAGATTAGATTGTGCCAAGAAAAAGTAATGAATGAAGGCAGAGAGTCAATGAATGGAGAAGAGTTTCATACCGAGAGAGATGATAAGGGGATAATGAGGTATTCCTACTGGATTTGGGTTCCGAATGTTCAAGAACTTAAAGACGAGATTTTGGATAAAAGCCATAGTTCAAGGTATTCTATTCACCCTGGAAGCACCAAGATGTATAGGGATTTGAAGGAGTATTACTGGTGGCCCAACATGAAGAGGGACGTAGCAGAATGGGTAAGCAAATGTTTGACTTGCCAGAGAGTAAAGGCAGAGCACCAGAGACCCAGTGGACTTTTACGACCCCTGGAGATTCCCGAATGGAAATGGGAACAGATATCCATGGATTTTGTTGTCGGCTTACCAAGGACGAAAGCCAACCATGATGCCATATGGGTGATTATAGACCGACTGACAAAGTCAGCTCATTTCATTCCTATCAATGAGAGATACACAGTCGATAGACTGGTGGACATTTACCTTAAGGAAATAGGGACGCGACATGGAGTCCCAGCGTCCATTGTCTCAAACCGAGACCCCAGGTTCAACTCCAAATTTTGGAGGAGCTTTCAAGAATGTGCGGGGACCAAATTAAATATGAGTACCGCTTACCATCCCCAAACGGATGGGCAGAGTGAAAGGACCATCCAGACACTAGAGGATATGTTGAGAGTCTGTGCAATAGACTTTAAATGAATTTGGGATGATCATTTACCGTTGATCGAGTTTTCTTATAACAATAACTTTTATGCCAGCATCGGAATGCCGCCTTATGAGGCCATGTACGGAAGAAGGTGTCGATCTCCCTTATACTAGGATAAAGTAGGAGAGCGGAAGATGCTCGGACCCGAAGTGGTCCAAAGGACCAAAGACATAGTGGATCTCATCAGAGGACGGCTGGTAGCAGCCCAAGACAGACAGAAAAAATATGCAGACCTAGCCCGAAAGGACAAGGAGTATGAAGTAGGGGACTTAGTACTGCTAAAAGTATCCCCTTGGACGGGATTAATGAGGTTCGGAAAGAAAGGGAAACTAAGCCCAAGATACATTGGACCTTTTGAGATACTAAGACGGATTGGGAAGTTGGCTTACGAGCTAGCCTTACCCCCGAACCTATAATAAGTTCATAATGTGTTCCATGTGTCAATGCTAAGGAAGTATCATCAGGATGCCAGACACATAGTGGAGTACGAGCATGTGGATATGCAACCAGATCTGACTTACGTGGAGAAACAAGTAAAGATTATGGATAAGAAGGAGCAGGTGCTTCGGAACAAAGTGATCAAGCTAGTCAGAGTGCTATGGCCGAATCATAATGTGGAAGAATCAACTTGGGAACTAAAGAGCGCAATGCTAGAAAAGTACCCCCATTTGTTTTCTATTTGATTCTGGGACGGAATCCTTTTAAGGAGGGGAGACTGTAATAACCCCAATATTTTTAACTTTTTGTAACCCTTATGAATAGTGTTTTTGCTGATTATGCTGAATTAGAAAACTTTTCATGCCACACTTTGTAGAGGTTCTTTTATTGTTATTCTGAGATCTTATTAGTACTCTATATGGTATATAAGTGTATGTAAAGATCGTCAAAATCCAAATTCGAACACTTTGATTTTACCCAAAAATCCACCAGATACCGAAAGAATTGAGTATAAGGTAACAGGATAAAAAGAATTTAAATTCAAGGAGTATAAGAGAGGATCATAAAAGGAATATAATGTATTGAGAAAGGTTAAGGAAACCTAAGTAATAAGATCCCGGGTATGATCCCTCAAATGATAAACGAGAACGAAAGTTAAGCGAACCGTATAACAGATCAGCGGTCATTATCCTAGTAATTAGGAGCTAATCAAAGAGGTTAGTGATGATGATGTCATCACACCAACAAGAAGAGGACAAGTGTGGGAAGATGACATAGAAGGATGACATAAGCATGACCAAAGGGAAGGAAGTGTTGGTTGATTATAAACCACACAAAATTTACCATGATAAAAAGGTAATTAAGCAAAACAAAAGGCAAAACAACCAAGAAAAACAATTCATAACACAAAACACAAGTTGACTTCATCTTTTCCACAAAAAGCTCTCGGCCCCTTTTATTTTTCAAAGAAAGAAAAACTCAAATTCAAGTTCCAAGCCTTGTTAATTAGTGAGGTAATTATCTAAGGTTCCTTGTACATAGATATAGATATCCTATGAATCTAAGCTTCAAATTCCTTCACAATCTCTTCCTATAATTCATGGAAGAAGAGAGTGAATAGTGTTTTTCAAGAACTTGAAATTTTGATCTTGTGTTTTTGTTTAGATAAAGCTTTAGTAAGGATTTTCCAAGGTTGTTTCAAGCTCATTACTTACTCCTACTCACAAGGAAGGTATAATCTCTTAACCTAGCATTGTTATTGAATTTTAAGAGCTTATTATGAGTAGTATAGTTCATGAGAGGCATGGTTATTGAATATTTAGAGATTGGTTAGTTTTGTAATGTTTTTGGAGTTGTAAGTCTTGATGATTAGTTAATGAACTTAAGTAAGCTCTTAGTTCATGATTGAGAAGTAGTATAAATTGGAAATATTGAGTTGTTGGGGCTGTTGTAGTAAAAAATGGATGAAGTTTGGTTGTAGTGGTAATTGTGGGTTGAATTGTGAATTGATTGGAATGGTTTAAATTTGGTAGTCGCGTAAACATAGCCGTCGTAATGCTCGATTTACTTCAGACTGTTTTTGTTCTTAACATGAGGACCCTAGAACTCACTGTTAGGCTTTGACCATTGCCATGATTAGATAGTTCATGTTACGTGCTTCGTTTTGATATGTGGTTCGCTAGAATCCGATGTACGGTTTAGGAGAAACAACCGTTTTAAGTAACGTGTTTCGCGACCGAACCATTACCCCTCGCCTTACTTTGAAACCTTGGTTAAGGCCCTTAAATGACTAATCGGAGTATGAAACAATTATGTAAAGTGGATTAGGCAGTTGGTAGGGTACTCGCGAAAGAATCGCCTTAAAACTCTTAATGGTTAATTTATTAAAAATGGTGGAGCCGAGGGTACTCGAGCGACTTAAGTGAATCATTAAGCGCAAAAGCGAACGTTAGGTTCTAATTGGTTAAAGTATAGATTCTTAAGAGACTTTGGTTTAATTCCAACTTATATGTGGTTTATAGGTTACCAGACTCATCCCAGGACTTTTACCACCCCCAGTCACTCAGGCAAGTTTTCTACCCGTTATACTGTTGTTGTGATGTATATATGCATATGTATTATCTTGTGATAGATGCATGATGGTTAATTAGCAAATCTTGCGATATAATGGAGCATGCTGATATGGTTTATATGCATGTCTATTTCGTAATCTTGATATCTATTAGTTGATTTCAATGCTTATAATTGCATAATACCTATGCTAGAGATAAGCAGTAGTTGCGTATACCCTTAGTATAGGGGACCCAAAGGCGAACATTTTCTAAACCGGGAGTCGATGTTCCCGAGTATATTATATATATTTATATATATATATAGATATATAGTTTTCAAAACTATTAATCGAATAAGGTTTATTCGATAACTTTATTTTTATTAATGAATATTACTTTTAATATTCATTCGAGGACTTATGACTCCGATTATTTACTAAATAAAATTCTTTATTTTATTAAAGAATAGTGTTTCGATAATCAAACTTATTTTCGATTATTCAAATAAAGACCTTACTTTCGTATAAGTATATCTTTGGTTATTCGTTATTCATTTCAAGTATGAGTTTTTTAAAACTTCTAATTCAATTAGTTTTATAAAGATTATCCTTTATGGGAATATTATTTAATAATAATATTCAGATATTTTCTAATATACCGGGACTGATTTATTTCATTAAATCAGTATTACTCCAAACATTCTTAAAAATGTTTTCAAGTCTTCAAAATGATTTTAAAAGTTAGAGCGGATCCCAAAACTCATTTTTATATTTAAGATCTTCCTTTCAACGGGGATTTAAATACTCGCTCAAAACCTGAGGGATCCGGCTCTATGGTGTATTTTATATTCGCAACGAGGTTGCTGTTTTGATAAATGAATTTATTATCTACCCAACGTTCGGGAAGTAAGTCCATTTATTGAGTCGGCATAAGCAACATCCGCTCAGTGAGCATCCATGAAAGTGTAAGTGGCTCAGTGGGAGTCCATCAAATGCGTAAGTGGCTGAGTGGCAGTCCAGCATAAGGTCCTATTGCGGCCATGGTGATGACCAGTGGGGAATTCATCCATCTACTAGTAGAAAAGGTTACTTATTGGTATCTTTGCCTGATCAGCAAGATATCGGGTTTATGCCAAAATTCTTTTCTTTCCAAAATTCATTGGATATTACAAAATCTGTTCATACTTTGCATGACAAAGGTTTCCAGGAAATGTATAAGAGATATATATGTGGATATATATATCGGGACTTAATAAAGTACCTCGTAAATTCATTTCATTCAATAATATTTCAAAGATTGAATCTATTCAAGTCTTAACTTGTGGTCTCATCTATGGGACGAACTTTTGATACTTATTATACTTTGAACAGTGGTAGTTCAAGTAGTTTTCTAAAAATGGTATAAGTATAGTTAAGTAATTGGTAACTTCATCTTCCTTTAAGCTTATATCCAGTAAGTAATTACCTTACACTTGATAAAGGATTCTAGTAAGTTATCCATTTAGATACTTGCATTATTGTTTACACTATATATTATCTTGCGAGCTCTAATGCTCACTCTTGCTTCATTTCTTCATCACACAACAACAGTTAGGAAAGATGACCAGACTCAAGCAGACCCAGCGCAAGCGCGTGGGAAGCGTCCCGCGTCTTCCCGTTGATATCGTAGCTGCTACAGCTGTAGAGGTAGATCTATTTGTAGATCAGGCATTCTACTTTTGGGAATCAATTATGTATAATTATAACTTGTGGCAGATAATGACAATTAACTGTAAACTTATCAAGTAATCATTTTGGGTTGTAATAACTTTTAAATTGTGGATTCAAGGACTTGTACTTATTTCAATTTCATCTCTGAGACTATAATGTGTTGTGGTGTGTGTTAGTATGGGGTCACAGCATGAGGTTAATTATTATTAATTAAGTTAAGTGATATTGTGGAAAGAAAGACCGTGACGACCCGGATCCCCGACCCCGGATCTGGGGGTGTTACAAGTAAGTTTTCACCCTATAAGAGTCATTTGCAACCATATATTAGTATATTTGGCATGTTAACATCATATACATGCAATTTGACATCCCGTGCCCACCTCTTGGTACCACTTTTATACGAGTCAATTTTGGGCCACATTTTGGCTACAATCGACCATGTCACTTTTCACCATGTTAGAGTCACTTTGCACCCTATAAGCGTCACTTCACACCATATATTATACAATTAACATTTTAAAATCATATACATCCAATTTGACATCCTTTTACCACCTCTTGGTACCACTTTTATACGAGTCAATTTTGGGCAATATTTTGTCACTAATCAACCATGTAAGACACTTTTCACCATATTAGAGTCAGTTTGCACCCTATAAGAGTCACTTGCCACAATATATTTGTAAAATTGACATGTTAACATCATATACATGTAATTTGACATTCTTTACCCACCTCTTCGTACTTTTATTCGAGTCAATTTTGAGCCACATTTTGGCTGCAATCAACTATGTAAGACACTTTTTACCAAGTTAGAGTCACTTTGCACCCTATAAGAGTCACCTGGCCCCATAAATTATTCAAATAACATGTTAAAATCATATACATCCAATTTTAAATCCTGTTACGTCCTCTCGGTACCAATTTTATATGAGTCAATATTGGGTCAGATTTTGGCTCTAATTAATCTTGTAAGTAACTTTACACCATATTAGAGTAATTTTGCACCCTATAAGAGTCACTTTCCACCATATATTGGTACAAGTAACTTGTAAACATCATATACATCCAATTTTATATCCTTTTACCATCTCTTGGTACCACTTTATAGGAGTTAACTTTGGGCCACATTTTGGTTCTATTCAACCTTGTAAGTAACTTTACACCATTTTAGAGTGATTTTGCACCCTATAAAAGTCACTTGCTCCCATAGGTTGGTACAAGTAACATGTTAACATCATATATGTCCAATTTGACATCCTTTTACCACCTTTTGGTACAAATTGCATACGATTCAATTTTGGGCCACATTTTGGCTCTGATCAACCATGCAAGACACTTTTCACCATATTAGGGTCAGTTTGCACCCTATAAGAGTCACTTTCCACCATATATTGGTACAATTGACATGTTAACATCATATACATGCAATTTGACATTCTTTACCCACTTTTTCGTACTTTTATTCGAGCCAATTTTGGGCCATTTTTGGCTGCAATCAACCATGTAAGCCACTTTTTACCATGTTAGAGTCACTTTGCACGCTATAAGAGTCACCTGGCACCATATATTTTTCAATTAACATGTTAACATCATATACATCCAATTTGACATCCTTTTACCACCTCTTGGTACCAATTTTATACGAGTCAATATTGGGTCATATTTTGGCTCTAATCAATCTTGTAAGTAACTTTACACCATATTAAAGTGATTTTGCCCCCTATAAGAATCATTTGCCACCATATATTGGTACAAATAACATGTTAACATCATGTACATCCAATTTGAGATCCTTTTACGACCTCTTGGTACCAGTTTATAGAAGTCACCTTTGGGCCACATTTTGTCTCTAATTAACCTTGTAAGTAACTTTACACCATATTAGAGTGATTTTGTACCCTATAAGATTTACTTACAACCATATATTGGTACAAATAACATGTTAAAATTTTATACATCCGATTTAACATCATTTTACCTCCTTTTGGTACGACTTTTATAAGGTTCAATTTTGGGCCACATTTTGGCTCTAATCATTCATATAATTGATTTTTCACAATATTAGAGTCACATTGAACCCTATCAGAGTCACTAGCCACCAAATATTTGTACAGCTGACATGCTAACATCTTTTTTTTTTGCTAAGTTGACATGCTAACATCATATATACCAATTTGACATCCTTTTACAACCTTTTAGTGCCACTTTTATACGCTTCAATTTTGGGCCACATTTTGGCTATAATCAACCTTGTAAGTAACTTTACAACATATTAGAGCAATTTTGCACCCTATAAGAGTCACCTGCCACCATATATTGGTACAAGTAACATGTTAACATCATATACATCCAATTTTACATCCTTTTACCATCTCTTGGTACCACTTTATAGGAGTCAACTTTGGGCCACATTTTGGCTCTAATCAACCTTGTAAGTAACTTTACACCATTTTAGAGTGATTTTGCACCCTATAAGAGTCACTTTCTCCCATAAGTTGGTACAAGTAACATGTTAACATCATATATGTCCAATTTGACATCCTTTTACCACCTTTTGGTACAACTTTCATACGATTCAATTTTGGGCCACATTTTGGCTCTGATCAACCATGCAAGACACTTTTCACCATATTAGAGTCAGTTTGCACCCTATAACAGTCACTTGCCACCATATATTGGTACAATTGACATGTTAACATCATATACATGCAATTTGAAATTCTTTACCCACTTTTTCATACTTTTATTCGAGCCAATTTTGGGCCATATTTTGGCTGCAATCAACCATGTAAGCCATTTTTTACCATGTTAGAGTATAAGAGTCACCTGGCACCATATATTATTCAATTAACATGTTAACATCATATACATCCAATTTGACATCGTTTTACCACCTCTTGGTACCAATTTTATACGAGTCAATATTGGGTCATATTTTGGCTCTAATTAATCTTGTAAGTAACTTTACACCATATTAAAGTGATTTTGCCCCTATAAGAGTCATTTGCCGCCATATATTGGTACAATTAACATGTTAACATCATGTACATCCAATTTGACATCCTTTTACCACCTCTTGATACCAGTTTATAGAAGTCACATTTGGGCCACATTTTGTCTCTAATCAACCTTGTAAGTAACTTTACACCATATTAGAGTGATTTTGTACCCTATAAGAGTCACTTACCACCATATATTGGTACAAGTAACATGCTAAAATTATATACATCCGATTTAATATCATTTTACCTCCTTTTGGTACGACTTTTATAAGGTTCAATTTTGGGCCACATTTTGGCTCTAATCATTCATATAATTGATTTTTCACAATATTAGAGTCACATTGAACCCTATCAGAGTCACTAGCCACCAAATATAGGTACAACTGACATGCTAACATCATATATACCAATTTGACATCCTTTTACAACCTTTTAGTGCCACTTTTATACGCTTCAATTTTGGGCCACATTTTGGCTCTAATACAACATATTAGAGCAATTTTGCACCCTATAAGAGTCATCAGCCACCATATATTGGTACAGGTAACATGTTAACATCATATACATTCAATTTGTCATCCTTGTACCACCTTTTGGTACCACTTTCATATGATTCAATTTTGGGCCACATTTTGGCTCTAATCAACCATGCAAGTCACTTTTCACCATTTTAGAGTCAGTTTTCACCCTATAAGAATCAATTTCCACCATGTATCGGTATAATTGACATGTTAACATCATATATATGCAATTTGACATTATTTAACCACCTCTGGGTACTTTTATTCGAGTCAATTTTGGTTCACATTTTGGCTGCAATCGACCATATAAGCCACTTTTTACCATGTTAGAGTCACTTTGCACCCTATAAGAGTCACTTGGCACATATATTATTCAATTAACATGTTAACATCATATACATCTAATTTGACATCCTTTTACCACCTCTTGGTACCACTTTTATACGAGTCAATATTGGGTCACATATCGGCTCTAAACGAGCTGTATGTAACTTTACACCATATTAGAGTTATGTTGTACCCTATAAGAGTCAGTTTCCACCATATATTGGTACAAGTAACATGTTAACATCATATACATCCAATTTGACATCCTTTACCCACCTCTTGGTACCACTTTTATATGAGTCAATTTTGGGCCACATTTTGGCTACAATCGACCATGTTAGAGTCACTTTGCACCCTATAAGAGTCACTTGGAACCATATATTGTATAATTAACATTTAAACATCATATTCATCAAATTTGACATCCTTTAACGACATCTTGGTACCACTTTATAGGAGTCAATTTTGGGCCATATTTTGTCTCTAATCAACCATGTAAGCCACTTTTCACCATGTTAGAGTCAGTTTGCACCCTATAAGAGTCACTTGTCGCCATATATCGGTACAATTGACATATTAACATCATATACATGAAATTTGACATTCTTTACCCACCTCTTCGTACTTTTATTCGAGTCAATTTTGGGCAACATTTTGGCTCTAATCAATCATGTAATTGATTTTTCACCATATTAGAGTCACATTGAACCCTATAAGAGTCACTTGCCACCTAATATTGGTACAACTGACATATTAACATCATATACACAATTTTGACTTCCTTTTACAACCTTTTGGTACCATTTTCAAAAGATTCAACTTTGGGCCACATTTTGGCTCTAATCAACCACACAAATCACTTTTCACCATGTTAGAGTTACTTTGCACCCTATAATAGTCACTTGGCACTATATATTATACAATTAATATGTTAACATCATTAATATCCAATTTGAAATCCTTTTACCACCTTTTGGTACCAGTTTTATATGAGTCAAATTTGTGCAAAATTTTGGCTCTAATCAACCTTGTAAGTAATTTTACACCATATTAAAGTGCTTTTGCACCCTATAAGAGTCACTTGCTACCATATATAGGTACAATTTACAAGTTAACATCATATATATACAATTTCACATCCTTTTACCATATTTTGGTACATGTTTCATACGATTCAATTTTGGGCCACATTTTGGCTCTAATCAACCATGCAAGTCAATTTTCACCATATTAGAGTCAGTTCTCACCCTATAATAGTCACTTGTCACCATATATTGGTACAACAGATATGTTAACATCATGTACATGCAATTTGACATTCATTACCCACATCTCCGTACTTTTATTCGTGTCAATTTTGGGCCACATTGTGGCTGCAATCAACCATGTAAGCCACTTTTTACCATGTTAGAGTCATTTTGCACCCTATAAGAGTCACTTGACACGATATAATATTCAATTGACATATTAACATCATTTACATCCAATTTGACATCCTTTTACCACCTCTTGGTACCACTTTTATACGAGTCCATATTGGGTCACATTTTGGCTCTAATCAATCTTGTAAGTAACTTTACACCATATTAGAGTCATTTTACATACTATAAGAGTCACTTGCCACCGTATATGTGACGGCCTCAACCCCGGGGTCAGGGGCTGACATCACCAAAAATATAATAAACTACAACATAAACTATTAGATAACCTTTATTATAGCACACAACCCCAAACCAGGAGCCGATGCAGGTTCAAGTATTATTTAGGTTACAAAGCAACACTAACTTATCCACAATCAGACATCCTCGCTTATTACAGCAACTCATCAGACCTCAGGGTCTAATACAAACTACCTCGGTGCCGGGACTGGAGGGGGCTGACACTCTACGCTGACCTGGTCTTCTAGACATCTGTAATAAATAAATACAAAACAAGCTGCAAGGGTGAGAAATCCATTGCTCAACAGTACCTCTATATGAATAACTAGTAAACAAGATGTATAAAAACAGTATAGGAACAGATATCAAAACTAATTTATGAAAAATCCGTAAAACAGGTATAAACTGGATATCAAAACTAGCATGCTCTGCAAAATAATATCATCTGTAGTGTGCTATGTCAAAATACCAGAGTTCAATTTTAGCATGCTATTTCCTTTCCAAAACCACTGTCCATTGCGGGACCCATAAATCATCTGTCTCGTTACGAGGACCATAAACCATTTGTTCCGTTACGGGAACCACTAAACCAAAGTCAGATACAAACGTGGATGAATTCTAGGGACAGTTGATCAGTCTATCCCACCACAAATTTGTTCCGGAACTCAGAGACTAGCTAGGTCTCTGTCATGCTGGACTAAGCGTCCTACCAGTGCGCACATCCGACTTAGCCTCTTACACAACCATGCTGGGCCATTACCTAATAACGGGCCTCTTACACCACTGACCATCCAATATCTGATTCATATTTATCCATTTTCCAAAATCATTTACACCTATCTCTTTTTAAACGATTACAACACACATTCTAAAAATCTCTTTTTAATTTTAATCACAATCGAGATATAGGCATTTTCAGAAGTTACTTTTTCCCCAAAACCTCGTTTAGTAAAACATATTTAAATATGGGGAAGCTTTGTACTAACACTGGCATGACTCTAATTGACTTCAACTTCTAGGTCCTTCGACTCGAACCTACGAAATCGAAACAACCTAGGTTAAACGACCGATTATGCTTGACTTTTCCCCACTAACTAATTACCCAACGATACAATTCCCGACTAGTATGCATATCCATAATAATAATATACACGCAATAATAGTGCACATAGCAACCAGGGGTCAATTTGTATTAAACGAGATATAGACACTTGATTCGTAATTTAAGGTAATTTTTAGAAAAATTTGGACAGCGACTCCTCTGTTTATAGGCCTACCCGTCGAAACATCAATCGACGTCAATTCCCAACAAAATCAATTTGAATCTTCACATAACTAAATTTTTAGTCCCGAAAATAATTTATACAAGTTGTTTTATTTATTAAAATATTTAGGATTCAGAACAGGGTCATCACCGTCCACCGCCCGCTCGTAATTAGTCATCGCGGTACGGCGGCAAAATTTCGCGGGTACCCGAGAAATTTTCCGGGTTTTCAATGCGAACTTTGCCGATTACTAAAATTACTTCCTGCAAGAATATAATTAATCACAAATTGCACTCATCCATATTCTGTGGAAAATAAATTAAATAATTAAATTATAACCAACAGGACACGCGTGCAACACACACAGATCGGAAAACAGCAACACAACCGAGAACAAGGCGGCAGACAAGCAACAAAGCTACAGACCCAACTGATACACATATATAATTACACTCATGTATATATATATATATATGCATATGTCAAGTCAATGAATCGAAACAGAGAGGGGTGCCGGAAAACCAACCGGAAACAACCAAGGAACAGTGGCGCAACCTAGAGGAAACCGTACAGGGAGCACAGGGAAACAAAAGAGAGAAGGAGAGATAGAGAGATAGATTGAGAGAAGGAGGATCAGAGATTACAGGAGAGAGAGAGAGAGAGAGAGAGAGAGAGAGAGAGAGAGAGAGAGAATGAATTGATTGAGGAAGGGAGAGACAAAGACTTTGGTTCAGGGGTGTGTGTTTTCACCCGGTGTTGCCATGTATTAGCTACAAGATACGTGGCGAACCCGTATTTTTAGCGCCTTAGGTTCGTTCCCTGCTAAAATAACGTACCAGCTGTGCTCTAAACATATAAAAAAAATTATAAACCTTACACCAAAATTCCCGGAATATTTTGAAGTTAATAAAATAAAATCTTCAAAAATTTTAAAGCATTTTTAAAATGCAACTAATATTCGCATTTAGCGCTTAAGCGAAACACTGCGTCGGTAAAATTAATTTCGAAAATTACCAAAATAATTTTGAAATTCTCAGAATATTGTAAACGTAATAAAATATGAGTTTCATAATTTTTGAAGAATCCTAGAATTAAATATGGATTTTACAGTTAAATGAATTCAGAAAATCATTTAAGAATAAATAATTAGCTAAATATTGATTTGTAAATTTTATAAAATCCCAAAAATAATCTTTAAGATTATAACATCATAGAACAATGTTAGTGACAACCCAAATAATTTTGAAAATAGGATTATCATAAAATCATTCTTTAAAAGCGAAACAAAAATAAAATGGTGCAACAGTTAATCATAAAAACACATCATGCAATCCAACAAGCACATATAAACAATGATAAATAAAACACAGAGACCATAATTAATTCAAATTTTTTATTAATTATTTACACAATAATTACATATTTAAATATTACAAAAATATACGAGTCGTTATATCTTTTCCCCCTTAAAAAGATTTTGTCCTCAGAATCTTAACTAATTAAATAAGTGAGGATATTTGTCAAGCATATCTGATTCTAATTCCCAGGCAGACTCTTCTACCCTAGGGTTTCTCCAAAGTACTTTAACTATAGGGATAGATTTATTCCTAAGTACATGATCCTTACGATCTAATATCTGGATTGGCTGCTCCACATAAGATAAATCTGATTGAAGCTCGATCGGTTCATACTCAATTACTTGATTCGAGATAGGAATATACAGCTTCAACATGGACACATGAAATACATTATGAATATGCTGCCACTTCGGGGGCAGAGCTATCTCGTATGCAACTTTTCCTATTTGCTTCAAAACTTCGAATGGTCCTATATATCTCGGACTCAGTTTACCTTTCTGACCGAATCGAACCAATCCTTTTCATGGCGAAACTTTTAGTAATACCAATGATCCTATTTCAAAACTTATGTCCTTTCGATGTAAATCTGCATTCTTTTTCTGTCTATCGTAAGCGGCTTCCATTCTTTTCCGAATTAACATCACTGCTTCTTTCGTCTGCTGTACTAATTCAGGTCCTAACACTTTCTTTTCTCCTACCTCATCCCAATACAGAGGTGATCTACACTTTCATCCATATAAGGCTTCGTAGGGTGGCATTCCAATGCTGGCATGGTAGCTATTATTATAAGAAAAATCTATTAACTGTAAATGATCATCCCAATTTCCCTTGAAATCCAAAGCACATACTCTTAACATATCTTCGATCGTCTGAATCGTTCTCTCACTTTGGCCATCAGTTTAAGGATGATAAGAAGTGCTCATATTTAACTTAGTTCCTAAACACTCTTGAAACTTTGTCCAAAACCTTGACTTAAATCTTGGATCTTGATCCGATACTATAGACACAGGTACCCCATGCTTGGTAACTATTTCATCTAAATATATTTTAACTAGCTTTTCCAGAGAATACCTTTCATTAATCGGAAGGAAATGCGCTGATTTGGTCAATCTATCAATGATCACCCAAATGGCATCGTGATTCGATCTTGTCTTCGGCAAACCCACCACGAAATCCATTGTAATCTCTTCCCATTTCCATTGTGGAATCTCCAGAGGCTGCAACAATCCACTGGGCCTTTGATGTTCTGCTTTTACCATCTGACACACGTGACACTTACTAACCCAATCCGCAATCTCCTTTTTTATTCCTGGCCACCAGAAGTGCTTCTTTAAATCTTGGTATATCTTCGTGCTACCAGGGTGAATAGAAAATCTAGAGTTGTGCGCTTCGTGCAATATGTCATTCTTCAATTCTGCTATATTAGGAATCCAAATGCGAGAGGAAAACCTAAATAACCCTTGGTTATCCTTTTGAGTACATAATTCTTCTCCTGTCAGATCTTCCAATTCTTGTTCCATAACTCCTTCTTGACACCTTTTAATCTTTTTCATTAACGCTGGCTGGAAAGTAATCTCGTATAGTTGCTCCTGACCTTCACTTGATACTCGAACTTCAATTTCCATCTTTTCTAAATCTCGGGCTAATTCATCCGCGATACGAGCCATATTTAATTTCTATTTTCTACTTAAGGCATCAGCCACTACATTGGCCTTACCTGGGTTATAATTAATCGAACAGTCATAGTTCTTAATCAATTTCAACCATCTCCTTGAATGTTTAAATCCTTTTGGGTGAATATATACTTTAAGCTTTTATGATCCGTATAGATATCACATTTCTCTCCGTACAAGTAATGATGCCATAACTTCAAAGCAAACACTATAGCTGCCAACTCAAGATCACATGAACTAGATAGTTCTGCTCATGAGGCTTTAACTGCCTAGACGCATACGCAATAACCTTATCATCTTGCATTAGCACACGGCCTAATCCTTTGAGAGAAGCATCACTGTAAATTACAAAATTCCCTATTTCATCTGGTAATACTAACACTGGTGCTGTCACTAGTCTTTTCTTTAGCTCTTGGAAGCTTTCTTCATATTTCTCCGTCCAAACAAATCTCTCATTCTTCCGGGTCAGCTTGGTCAACGGGGTTGCAATCTTGGCAAAGTCCTTCACAAATCTTCAGTAATAACCTGCTAATCCAAGAAAACTTCTAATTTCCGTCGGGGTCTTCGGTTATTGTAATAACCCCAATTTTTGGATTTTTTTTTGAACACGGATGAATAGTAACTTTTGTTGATGATGCTGATTAAGGAAAATTATCAGAACACGCTATATAGGAGTACTGTTATGGAAATTCTAAGATCGTATTAGTACTCCATAAAGTAAATAAGTGTATGTAAAGATCGTCAGAATCCAAATTCGAATACTTTGATTTTTCCCAAAAATCCACCAGATCCCGAAAGAATTGGTTATAAGGTAACATGATTAAAAGGATTTAAATTCAAGGATTATAAGAGATGATCATAAAAGGAATATAAATTATTAAGAAGGGTTTAGGGGAACCCAAGTAATAAGATCCCGGGTATGATCTCTCAGAGGATAAACGAGAACGAAAGTTAAGCGAACCGTAAAACAAATAAGCGACCAAGAGATAAGCTTGTACAAGAAGCCAAGGATTGTGACATCATCAAACCACAAGGAAGATACATGTGGCAAATGGATGACATAGACATGGTAACATAAGCATGACAAATGGAGCGATTGTTGGTTGATTACAAGCCACACAAATTTTACCATGGTTAAAAGGTAATTAAGCAAAACAAAATGAAACAACCAAGCAAAACAAATCAAAAACACAAAACACAAATTAGAAGTTGACTTTTGCTTTCCAAGAACAAAAGCTCTCGGCCAAAACCAGAGCAGCAACTTCAAACAACCATATCTCCTTCAATACTCACTCACATAGTATATTTTATAGCTCTTTGGAAAGGTATTGAGATGGCCTACAACTCTTGTTCACAAGTCTCGTTCAAATAAGCATGGTAAGACCCTCGTTTTGATAGTTCTTTCAATCTGACTTTTAGAAATTTCAAAACCTAACTTTGTGTTCTTGATTTCTTTGGAAAGATCAAGCTTGTAGGAGGCTCCCTAAGACTTCCTAGCTACTCTAATCACTCCAAGGAAGGTATAACACCTCCAAACCCTACCTTTACTTTGAGTATTACGATGGTTTTGATGGTTATAGTAAATGAGAAGCATGATGCTTGTGTTTTTAGAGTTTGGATTAGATTTGTAGTGATTTGGATGTTGAAATCTTGTTTATAGTTAATGAAACTTAAGTATAGCTAGTAGTTCATGTGTGGGGTTGTATAAATTGGAAACTCTTGAGGTTTGGGGACTGATGTAGTAAGGTTTGGATGAGGGTTGGTTGTATTGTTGGTTGTGAGTTGAATGGTGGTTGTTTGGAGTGGTTTAAAACTTGGTAATCGCGTAAACATAGTCGTCGTAATGCCCAATTTCATACAACTGCTTGTTCTTAGTGTTCAGGACAGAGAGCTAACTATTGAATCTGTGACTTTGCCATGTTTAGTTATATTATGTCATAAGCTTCGTTTTGATATGTGGTTCGCTTCAATCCGATGTACGGTTTAGGAGAAACGACCGTTTTAAGTAACGGCATTTTGCGAACGAACCGTTACCCCTCGCTTTACTTTGAAACCTTGGTTAAGGCCCTTAAATGACTAATTGGAGAATGAAACAATTATGTAAAGTGGATTAGGCAGTTGGTAGAGTACTCGCGAAAGAATCGCCTTAAAATTCTTAATGGTTAATTTATTAAAAATGGTGGAGCCAAGGGTACTCGAACGACTTAAGTGAATCCTTAAGCGCAAAAGTGAATGGTAGGGTTCAATTGGTTAAAGTCTAGTTTCTTAAGCGACCGGGGTTTAATTCCGACTTATGTTGTTGTTCATAGGTTATCGGACCCACTCTAAGCTTAAGTCTATCCAGAAGCACTCAGGCAAGTTTTCTACCCGTTATACTGTTGTTGTGATGTATATATGTATATGCATTATCTTGTGATAGATGCATGATGGTTAATTAGAAAAGCTTGCGATATATTAGAGCATGTCATATGGTATATATGCATGTCTATTTCGTAATCTTGATATCTAATTGTTGATTCAATTGCTTATAAGTTGCATAATACCTATGCTAGAGATAAGCAGTAGTTGCGTATACCCTTAGTATAGGGGACCCAAAGGTGACCATTTTTCTAAACCGGGAGTCGATGTTCCCGAGTATAATATATATATATATATATATATATATATATTGATATAGTTTTCAAAACTATTAATCGAATAAGGTTTATTCGATAACTTTATTTTATTTAATGAATATTATTTTGAATATTCGAGGACTTATGACTCCGCTTACTTTATTTAATGAATATTATTTTGAATATTCATTCGAGGACTTATGACTCGGTTTATTTTATTTAATGAATATTAATTTGAACATTCATTCGAGGACTTATGACTATCTTTATTTTATTTAATGAATAATATTTTGAATATTCATTTGAGGACTTATGACTCCGCTTATTTACTAAATAATATTCTTTATTTTATTAAAGAATAATGTTTCGATAATCAAACTTATTTTCGATTATTCAAATAAAGATCATACTTTCGTATAAGTATATCTTTGGTTATTTAATATCCATTTCAAGTATGAGTTTTAAAACTTTTACTTCAATTATTTTTATTAGGATTATCCTTATGGGAATATTATTTAAATAATAATATTCAGATATTTTCTAATATATTGGGACTGATTTATTTTATTAAATCAGCATTACTCCAAACATTCTTAAAAATGTTTTCGAGTGTTCAAAATGATTTTTAAAAGTTAGGGCGGATCCCAAAACTCATTTTTATATTTAAGATCCTCCTTTCAAAGGGGACTTGAATACTCGCTCAAAAATCTAAGGGATCCGGCTCTGTGGTGTATTTTATATTCACAACATGGTTGCTGTTTTGAGAAAATAATTTGATTACTTGCCCAATGTTCGGGAAGTAAGTCCATCTGATTGAGTCGGCATAAGCGACAGGCCGGGGTACGTTCTATGAAGGTGTAAGAGGCTGGGTGATAGTCCATCCACGCGTGAGTGGCTGGGTAACGGTCTAGAGCGAGGTTTCAATGCGGCCAGGGTGATGACCAGCGAGGAATTCATCCATCTACAGCAGAAAAGGTTACTTATTGGTATCTTTACATGACAGATGTTTTCAGGAAATGTGTGAGAGATATATATGGATATATATATATATCGGGACTTAATGAAGTATCTCATCACTTCATTTCATTCGTTAATATTTCAAAGATTAAATCTATTCAAGTCTTATCTTGTAGTCTCATCTGTGTGATGAACTTTTGAAACTAATTATAACTTGAACGGTGGTAGTTCAAGTAGTATTCGGAAAAGATATAAGTATATGGGAGTATCTTGTAACTTCATCTTTTCAACTTATATCTAGTATATGATTATCTTATGCATGACAAAGATTTTCACAAAAATGTTGAGACAAGGTTAGATATATGAGATCACCTTGCAACGATATTTTTATACAGTTATAAACTGGAACTCTGTGTATATTATGCATGGAAGAGGACTTCCAAGATTTTGAAAAGTATATATATACATACATACTGAATATTTTGCGACTTGGTCGCGTTAAGATATCAAACTTGGTTCATTTCTTCTTGACCAAGACTTTCATGAGTACTATGAGAATTCTCATATATTGTTAAATATTATACATATTATTTCAGTGGGCTTGTTGCTCACCCTTGCTTTCTTCTTTAATCACACAACAGCAGATAGAAAAGATGAACATGACCAAGCTTCCAATTCGCAAGCGGTTAGGAAACGTTCCGCAGTTTTCTGGAAGCGTTGATGCCGCCGTAGCTGAGGTAGGAACTACCAATAGGCTAGGCTTTCAACTATTGATGAACCAGACTTATGTATATTATGAATTGTAATAATGGCAAAGAATATGTAAATTATTCAGAAACCCTTTTGAGGTGAAATGGTTTATAATTGTGGAATAAAATGACTTGTGTTATTTTTGGGTATTCATCTCTGAGACTATAACTTGTGGTGTGTGTGTATATTATGGGGTCACAGTACGCAGTAGTTGGTTGATTATTAAGATTAAGTATTATTAAGGGAAATGGAACTCGTGACAACCCGGATCCCCGACCCCGGGTTTGGGGTGTTACAGAAATGGTATCAGAGCTCAGAGTTATAAACCTCAGAGATGATGCGACGTTAAGATAAGAAGTTTAATAAGATAATAAGAACTCTTGCCAAGTTCATAGTCAGACTACCTAACGTAGTCCTGACAGTTAAAACCCTTATGAGAACCCTTATAAATATCGTGATAGAAGCGTAGTTCGTTATCGTATATGGTAGCGGGACTCAGAACCCTAAGGTTGAGGAGCAACAACGCGATGATGTTTTATTAATTATTGGAGATCAGATTGTGGATCCGATAGAGCGTCCTAACACGGGACCGGATGATGTTCATATTGAGGATGTAGCGGTTGAGGATGTTGTCCTAGAAGGGATTATTGCTGAGAAGGATCCCGTGGAGGATCTCGACAAGAATGAATAAAGGACCACTGAGGAATTGATAACCATAGTTAGGGCTACTACCAGAGGTAGGATTGGCCGGTCACTACCGGAGGTTCGTTCAAGTTTGTAAAGATAGTAGCCCCTTTAACGTGGCTTACTCGTAAGACTGAGAAGTTCAAATGGACAGAGAAATGCGAGAACGGCTTTTAAGAACTGAAGCAAAGATTGGTGATGGCCCTTATGTTGGCATTGCCAAGTTGAAAATGAGATGTTGTGATGTGTAGTGACGCTTCGCATAAGGAATTAGGGTGCTTCTTATACAGTACAACAAGGTAATCGTGTACGCGTCAAGATAATTAAGGGAATATAAAATTCGATATCCCCGCCCATGAGCTTGGGCTCGTGGCAATAGTTTTGCCCTAAAGATTGGAGGCACTACTTGTATGGAGAGAAGTGCGAGATTTACACAAGCCATAAGTGTTCTAGTGCATTTTTCACGCAGAAAGAGCTCAACATGCGCCAGAGGAGGTGATTAGAGCAAATCAAGGATTACGATTATGAGATTCTTTATCTTTCAGGGAAAGCCAAAATGGTGGTTAATGCCCTTAGTAGGAGAGACTCAAGATGAAAATGTCTTTGGGAGAGTTGATAAGAGATTTTGAGAAAATGGAAATAGAAGTGAAGGTAACCGGAGCCGGTACCGAAATGCTGTTTGAGATTGCAATACAGCCTGAATTATCGAAAAAGATCATATTGTGCCAAGAAAAAGTGATGAATGAAGGCAGAGAGTCAATGACTGGAGAAGAGATTAATACCAAGAAAGATGATAAGGGAATAACGAGGTATTCCTACATAATTTGGGTTCCAAATGTTTAAGAGCGTAAGGACCGGATCTTAGATGAAATTCATAGCTCGAGGAATAAGATTTAGGGCAAACCCCGAATGTGATAGTCAGGGAGGTTGCCATTAAGAAAGAAGGAGCCCATAACATAATGAAGTGGAAAACAAGGATTTTAACGTATAAGATAACCCCAAGTATGGGAGTAGGAAGAAATATTTAGACTGAGAAAACAGAAGTCGAGCAAGATAGGAAGAACCAGGATGGTACTCCTATTGGGCAATCCATGAACCTGCCTAAAACAAAACTTATACTTTTACCCCTAACCACCACCTTGAGGAAACAATGTGGTGTGAAATTCTTTCAGGACCTTTAAGTCACTAAGCTCTTAGAGTTCCAAGGAAATAGCTGACCCAGTCGAGGCAAGAGCCTGGCTAAAGGAAATAGAGGAATCATTTGAGATTCTAAATGATTGACGAATCACAAAAGACTGCTTTTGTCACTTACCCTCCTAAGAGAGAGGCCACCCGCTGGTGAAAGACTAAGAAAGGCACGGAACCAGAGGTTATAATAAAATGAAGAGATAGTGTAAAAGCTTTAGAGCCAGATCAAAGGCGGACAAGTATGATGAATCATGAATCTAGGTTGTGAAAGTCGTCAAGGTTCGTCTGAAGGACACGAATCCAGAATGACGGGATGTTTGAAATCAGTGCTTATGTGGTGTTGGTTCATGAAATAGTTGTAATAGAAACGAAAATAAAAGAAACTGAAGTGGAAAGGAAAATAAAGACAATAAAGTTTGAGGAATGATAAGGGAGTTGGGTATGAGGAAACCCTAAAGACTCGTAGAAATAGAAATAGAAAAGTATGTAATCATCAGGATAAGGGTGATTTACCATGAGTTAAAGTTGATGGTTGAAGGCATAAGAGATATATATATTGTACCCCCTTTAAGTTGGGAGAATTCGAGGAAACCTTGAGATAGTTCGAAGGATAAACAATGAGACGCAGATAGACTGAGGAGACAAGAAAGTAAGAAATTAGGAAAATTGGATGAAGGAAGTGACCTTCAAGAATGTGAAGTGTAAGACCGGGGGCATGATACCCAGAAAGGGAGACACCAGGTATGAAAGGCATCCCAACATTGAGATGACTGTTGAGATAAATAACAAAAGTAAATCAGGATTTATTAAAAAGAAGTTCACGTTGAACACGTCCAATATCTTCCAGGACATCCCTGTTGTCATTACTAAACTAGGAAAGAAAAGCGGGTAACCATTGTTATCTTTTGAAGGCCATGTGTGTTGACCTCAGTTTGAATAAGGATGCTATTGTGAAATTGGTATAGACTATCTGGGTGGGAATGATTGAATAAGATAATCTATCAAGGATATATGACTTGATTTATCCATGGAAGGATGCAAGTACCTTTTTAAAGGTGGAATTAAGGATTTAACTTCGTTAACTTGAGATGAACCCTAGGGGAATGCATAAAGGTTGGCATTTCACCCTTAATAGGGACAGTATGAGTTTTGATAGTATGGAATGAAGGATTAAGGCAACAGCAATCTTTAAAGATCAGTGGAGAAAGTATTCAGAACTCTATAGATAATAATTCTAGTATTAGTAGATGGTATCTTGATATGCCCTATACCTAGAGTGTACATGATGAAGGATTTAAGGATAAGCTTAGAGGTTTTACAAGGAGAAAGGTAATATTCAAAGTTCTCAAGAATAGAAATTTTGAGAAAAAAAATATGACGCAATAATAATAATGCCAGGTGGGCACGTGTTAAACCATAAGAAGTATAGATTGAACCAATGAAGGTCAGAATTGTTAAAGCAAGAAGGGCCCAAGATAAAAGATGTCCTAAGTACAATCGAGAGTCAGCCATGATAATGTTTACATTTGAAGACTAAGGCAGTGACTTATGGAAAAATGGTGATTTTTTTTACCACAAGGACTTAAGAAAAGCATTTTCACATAAGGAGTGATTTGAAATGAGGTAGAAAATTTAGTGAAGGTGGTTAAAATGACATTGATTGTAAGGAAATATTACTATTAGGAAAGGCCAAAGAGGTGGCCGACACTTTAAGTGCAAGAAGACAATTATCGGCGCTTGTGCTAGAGGAATACAGTGATAATGGTTAAAGCCGTGAAGATTGTATTATGGTTTGAAAGATTGACATTCCTTCAGTTGATTGTACGATACTGAACCGTGATAGTAGTTTGGTAAAGATTTAATTTATGAAATCGTCGTGAGTGGGCTATCTATCTTATAAGGTCATATCTTGAGATAAGTCAGGACCATGTTACGAAAGGACTAAATGAACCTTTGAGTTTCATGTCTCCTAATAAAGACATATGGTTAATAATGGTATTAACCTGCTATCGTTGCTTTTATTGAAACTCTTCTACAATTTTATCTGCTTCATGTCATATGTACGCCAAGTTCAGGAGTGTTCTTCATGAATCATGGAATGGTGATTATGTTGCCTCCTTAGAAGAATTCGATACGACATGTATGGGCTCCGTATGGTTAGCTATTAAGATTTCATAGAAAATCAATGACTATAGTAGGTCAGTGGTGGACCTTAGTATTGCAACAATAATTCTGCGAGTAATGAGCCGATTACAGCCATGAGAGTTGTATTGGAATGGATGTTGAGATTGAGTACCCCTAATGGGGTCGTGTTGATATATAAGTTATCATTGATAGACTACCTAGTGGAGTATTTACATATTATATATTTATTCCCTCTTATGAATAGAGAGTCGTATTACTATACGAGGAAGGTTGCAGTACAAGCATAGAATTCTAGTAACAATGATGTCTAGAATGAAATCCCTTATTCGAGTTTCGATGTCGAGGGAGTTTCAAAAGTGAGTGTTTATGAGCTCGAGCAAGAGCATGGATACATGGAATGATGGACGGAATAGTAAATATTTTGGCACGTGAAATGTGATGCTATAATACTTGATGTTGATATATATATACACATATGTTTTGTTCTCCTATGACAAACCTCTATAGTTCAGAGGTAGATTCCAAGCCAGATATTTGTGGCAGTATTTTTTCATATACAATTCTCTTCAATTCGTTCTTTTCTCTCCTTTTTATTTTGTATAAGCTGAGAAGAACAACCCTTCCAGAAGGGGAGGTATTGCCGAATGACTATCTATCTGTGTGATAAAAGCCTAGTAGGATACCACATGTTGTTTAATTGCTTGTCAAGTACTAAAGGCTGGCCACCTTCTGTACTAACTATGCAATAGAACAAGTGTTCATGATCATAGTGATCACTCAATAAATTCTTTTACTTCTATACGAAGGACTAAGCTTTAGAAGATGGAGGCAGCTAGAGATGAAGTGGTACCAAGTACAGTGGTATTCCGATTCTAACGTGTTCGTGATACTAAGGTTGACGCGATTATTAAAAGGTTATAAAACTCTAGCGAGTAAAGGTATATCTAGAATAGTATTTTGTATGGAAGATAATACCGATTGCGAACCAGAAAAGAAGGAGTATTGAGAAGCAAAAGCTATAATGCTAGAAGCTATGATGAGAGTCTGTGCAATAGACTTAAAAGAATTTGGAATGATCACTTAACGCGGATTGAGTTTTCTTACAACAATAGATCATATGTCATTATCGAGATGTCGCCTTATGAGATCCTTGAGGGAAGACAATGTCGATCTCCTTTATGTTAGGATGAAGTTGCAGAGCGCAAGAGGCTCGGACCAGCAGTGGTCCAAAGGACCAGGGATATAATAGATCTAATCAGAAGAAGGCTGGTGGTAGCCCAAGATGGACATGAGAAGTATGTTGAATTAACACGAAAAGACAAGGAATAGGAAGTAGGGGACCTAGTGATGTTATAGGTATTCCCTTGGAAAAGATGGATGTGGTTCGGAAAGAAAGGAAAGCTAAGCCCACGAAGTGTTGGACCCTTGGAGATATTAAGACGTATTGGGAAGTTAGCATATGAGCTAGCCCTACCCCCAAACCTGTAGCAAGTTCATAATGTGTTCCACGTATCAATGTTAAGGAAGTGTAATTCGGATGCCAGACAAATAGGGGCATATGAGCGCATATACATGCAACCAGACGTAACCTATATCGAGCAACCAGAAAGGGTTATAGATCGAAAAGGAACAAGTGCTTAGGAGAAGGGTTATCAAACTAGACAGAGTTTGGTGGTAGAACCACAATGTGGGAAAATTTACTTGAGACTTAGAAAGTACAATGCTAAGAGAGCATCCCTATTCATTTTCTATCTAATTCCGGGACAGAATCCTTTTAAGGAGGGGAGACTGTAATAACCCCAATTTTTGGATTTTTTTTTTGAACACGGATGAATAGTAACTTTTGCTGATGATGCTGATTAAGGAAAATTATCAGAACACGCTATATAAGAGTACTGTTATGGAAATTCTAAGATCGTATTAGTACTCCATAAAGTAAATAAGTGTATGTAAAGATCGTCAGAATCCAAATTTGAATACTTTGATTTTGCCCACAAATCCACCAGATATCGAAAGAATTGGGTATAAGGTAACATGATTAAAATGATTTAAATTCAAGGATTATAGGAGAGTATCATAAAAGGAATATAAATTATTAAGAAGGGTTTAGGGGAACCCAAATAATAAGATCCCGGGTATGATCTCTCAAACGATAAACGAGAACGAAAGTTAAGCGAACCGTAAAACAAATAAGCGACCAAGAGACAAGCTTGTACAAGAAGCCAAGGATTGTGACATCATCAAACTACAAGGAAGATACATGTGGCAAATGGATGACATAGACATGGTGACATAAGCATGACAAATGGAGGGATTGTTGGTTGATTACAAGCCACACAAATTTACCATGGTTACAAGGTAATTAAGCAAAACAAAAGGAAACAACCAAGCAAAACAAATCAAAAACACAAAACACAAATTAGAAGTTGACTTTTGCTTTCCAAGAACAAAAGCTCTCGGCCAAAACCAGAGCAGCTACTTCAAACTACCATATCTCCTTCCATACTCACTCAAATAGTATGTTCTATAGCTCTTTGGAAAGGTATTGAGATGGCCTACAACTCTTGTTCACAAGTCTCGTCCAAATAAGCATGGTAAGACCCTCGTTTTGACAGTTATTTCAATCTCACTTTTAGAAACTTCAAAACCTAACTTTGTGTTCTTGATTTCTTTGGAAAGATCAAGCTTGTAGGAGCCTCCCTAAGACTTCCTAGCTACTCTAATCACTCCAAGGAAGGTATAACACCTCGAAACCCTAGATTTACTTTGAGTATTACGATGGTTTTGATGGTTATAGTAAATGAGAAGCATGATGCTTGTGTGTTTAGAGTTTGGATTGGATTTGTAGTGATTTGGATGTTGAAATCTTGTTTAAGTATAGCTAGTAGTTCATGTGTGGGGTTGTATAAATTGGAAAATCTTGAGGTTTGGGGACTGATGTAGTAAGGTTTGGATGAGGGTTGGTTTTATTGTTGGTTGTGAGTTGAATGGTGGTTGTTTGGAGTGGTTTAAAACTTGGTAATCGCGTAAACATAGTCGTCGTAATGCCCAATTTCATACAACTGCTTTTTCTTAGTGTTCGTGACAGAGAGCTAACTATTGAATCTGTGACTTTGCCATGTTTAGTTAGATTATGTCGTAAGCTTCGTTTTGATATGTGGTTCTCTTGAATCTGATGTACGGTTTAGGAGAAACGACCGTTTTAAGTCACGGCATTTTGCGAACGAACCATTACCCCTCGCCTTACTTTGAAACATTGGTTAAGGCTCTTAAATGACTAATTGGAGTATGAAACAATTATGTAAAGTGGATTAGGCAGTTGGTAGAGTACTCGCGAAAGAATCACCTTAAAATTCTTAATGGTTAATTTATTAAAAATGGTGGAGCCAAGGGTACTCGAATGACATAAGTGAATCCTTAAGCGCAAAAGTGAACGTTAGGGTTCAATTGGTTAATGTCTAGTTTCTTAAGCGACCGGGGTTTAATTCTGACTTATGTTGTTGTTCATCGGTTATCGGACCCATTCTAAACTTAAGTCTATCCAGGAGCACTCAGGCAAGTTTTCTACCCGTTATAATGTTGTTCTGATGTATATATGTATATGCATTATCTTGTGATAGATGCATGATGGTTAATTAGCAAATCTTGCGATATATTAGAGCATGTGATATTGTATATATGCACGTCTGTTTCGTAATCTTGATATCTAATTGTTGATTCAATTGCTTATAAGTCGCATAATACATATGCTAGAGATTAGCAGTAGTTGCGTATACCCTTAGTATAGGGGACCCAAAGGTGAACATTTTTCTAAACCGGGAGTCGATGTTCCCGAGTATAATATATATATATATATATTGATATAGTTTTCAAAACTATTAATCAAATAAGGTTTATTCGATAACTTTATTTTATTTAATGAATATTATTTTGAATATTCATTCGAGGACTTATGACTCCGCTTACTTTATTTAATGAATATTATTTTGAATATTCATTCGAGGACTTATGACTTGGTTTATTTGATTTAATGAATATTAATTTGAATATTCATTCGAGGACTTATGACTCGCTTTATTTTATTTAATGAATAATATTTTGAATATTCATTCGAGGACTTATGACTCCGCTTATTTACTAAATAATATTCTTTATTTTATTAAAGAATAATGTTTTGATATTCAAACTTATTTTTGATTATTCAAATAAAGATCATACTTTCGTATAAGTATATCTTTGGTTATTTAATATCCATTTCAAGTATGAGTTTTAAAACTTTTACTTCAATTATTTTTAAAAGGATTATCCTTATGGGAATATTATTTAAATAATAATATTCAGATATTTTCTAATATATTTGGACTAATTTATTTTATTAAATCAGCATTACTCCAAACATTCTTAAAAATGTTTTCGAGTCTTCAAAATGACTTTTAAAAGTTAGGGCGGATCCCAAAATTTATTTTTATATTTAAGATCCTCCTTTCAAAGGGGACTTGAATACTTGCTCAAAAATCTAAGGGATCCGGCTCTGTGGTATATTTTATATTCACAACATGGTTGCTGTTTTGAGAAAACAATTTGATTACTTGCCCAATGTTCGGGAAGTAAGTCCATCTGATTGAGTCGGCATAAGCGACAGGCCGGGGTACGGTCTATGAAGGTGTAAGAGGCTGGGTGACAGTCCATCCACGCGTGAGTGGCCGGGTAACGGTCTAGCGCGAGATCCTAATGCGGCCAGGGTGATGACCGGCGAGGAATTCATCCATCTACAGTAGAAAAGGTTACTTATTGGTATATTTGTCTGATCAGCAAGATATCGGGTTTATGCCAAAATTCTTTTTTTTCCAAATTCATTGGATATTGCAATTATGTTCATACTTTACATGACAGAGGTTTTCAGGAAATGTGTGAGAGATATATATCGATATATATATATATCGGGACTTAATGAAGTATCTCGTAACTTTATTTCATTCGATAATATTTCAAAGATTGAATCTATTCAAGTCTTATCTTGTAGTCTCATCTGTGTGATGAACTTTTGAAACTAATTAGAACTTGAACGGTGTTAGTTCAAGTAGTATTCGGAAAAGATATAAGTATATGGAAGTATCTTGTAACTTCATCTTTTCAACTTATATCGAGTAAATGATTATCTTATGCATGATAAAGATTTTCACAAAAACGTTGAGACAAGGTTAGATATATGAGATCACCTTGCAACGATATTTTTATACAGTTATAAACTGGAACTCTGTGTATATTATGCATGGAAGAGGACTTCCAAGATTTTGAAAAGTATATATATACATACATACTGAATATTTTGCGACTTGGTCGCGTTAAGATATCAAACTTGGTTCATTTCTTCTTGACCAAGACTTTCATGAGTACTATGAGAATGCTCATATATTGTTAATTATTATACATATTATTTCGGTGGGCTTGTTGCTCACCCTGGCTTTTCTTCTTTAATCACACAATAACAGATAAAAAAGATGAACAGGACCAAGCTTCCAATTCGCAAGCGGTTAGGAAACGTTCCGCAGTTTTCTGGAAGCGTTGATGTCGCCGTAGCTGAGGTAGGAACTACCAATAGGCTAGGCTTTCAACTATTGATGAACCTGACTTATGTATATTATGAATTGTAATAATGGCAAAGAATATGTAAATTATTCAGAAACCCTTTTGAGGTGAAATGGTTTATAATTGTGGAATAAAATGACTTGTGTTATTTTTGGGTATTCATCTCTGAGACTATAACTTGTGGTGTGTGTGTGTATATTGTGGGGTCACAGTATGCAGTAGTTGGTTAATTATTAAGATTAAGTATTATTAAGGGAAATGGAACTCGTGACAACCCGGATCCCCGACCCCGGATTTGGGGGTGTTACAGTTGTTCCCATCTGGATACCGCTTCAATCTTCGCAGGGTCTACCTTAATACCATCCTTACCCACTATATGACCTAAAAACTGGACTTCCTTCAACCAAAATTCACATTTTGAGAACTTAGCGTATAGTTATTTTTCTCTCAAACTTTGCAAAGCAATCCTTAGATGTTCGGCATGGTCATTTTTGGTCTTTGAGTAGATGAGGATGTCATCAATAAATACAATAACAAACTTATCCAGATACTCCTTATACACCTGGTTCATTAAATCAATAAAAGCTGCTGGCGCATTAGTCAATCTGAATGACATCACTAGAAACTCGTAATGGCCATACCTGGTTCGAAAGGCAGTCTTCGGTATAACTTCAGGCTTGATCTTCAACTAATGACAGCCCGATCTTAAGTCGATCTTGGAAAAACAACATGCTCTCTTAAGTTGATCAAATAAATCATCAATCCTGGGTAGGGGATACTTATTCTTGATGATTAACTAATTAAATCCCCGATAGTCAATACACAATCTCATGCTTCCTTCCTTCTTTTTCACAAACAAAACTGGCGCGCCCCACGGGGATACACTTGGTCTAATTACCCCTTTATCCAAAAGTTCCTGAAGTTGTTTAGCTAGCTCTTTCATTTCTACTGGGGCCATACGGTAAGGTGCCTTTCAAACTGGTTCTGCTCCTGGAATTAAATCAATAGAAAACTCAATCTCCCGATCGGGTGGTAATCCTGGTAACTCGTCTGGAAACACATCTGAAAATTCACTAACTACTGGAATTTCCTCCAATCCGGGTACCTTCTTCTCAGTGTCCACTACATGGGCTAAATACGCTTCACATCCTTGTCTTAACAGCTTCCTTACTTTCAGTATCGAAAGAAATTTCTTTTCCTGCTTTTGTCCTTGATAAATTATCCTTTTGTTATCTTCTGTATAAAATGAAACTTTATTTTTCTTGCAATCAATATTTGCCTTATGCTGGGACAACCAATCCATTCCTAGAATTACATCAAACTCTCCTAACTAAAAGGGTATTAAATCCATTGAAAAGAAATGCCCACAAATTTCTATTTGACATCTAGGACAAAACTGGTTTACTGAAACTTTATCCTGATTAGCTACCTCTATAGACAAGGGCTCATTTAGATCCTCCAACCTCAAATTCATATTACTTACACATTCTTTAGATAGAAAAGACTTAGACGCTCCTAAGTCAAATAAAACCTTAACAGACACAAAATTTAGAGAACGCGTACCTGCAACCACATCTGAATCTTAAGCATTAGATCTCTTGGTCATTTTAAAGGTTCTGGCTCTTGCTGTGCTAGTTGCTGGTCCTTGAGATTCATTCCTTCCTACACTGCCTCGAGTAGCTTTCTTGCAATTTCTGAAGATGTGCCCAACCTTACCACACTTAAAGCAGGTGACTCCGATGTTTTCTCTGTTACATTCTGACACATAATGACCCTTTTTATCGCATTTAAAATGTAACATCTGGGAAATATCGTATAATTATTTATATCAATATATGATTATTATGTGAATATTATATGAATTTTTGGTGAATTATCTGGTGTTTGATAATAATATTTGGATGTTTGTATGTAATAAAATGTGAGTATGTTAATTTTAATATGTCCAGAATAAAATATAGATAATTAAGATATTTTCTGGTAATTTTTGGAGTGTTAGATGATTTTATAATAATTTATGAAATTATTAATTATTTTCTGAATAATTACAAAATTATTTTATAAAGCCGGGAATCAGCCGACTTCAACCGTTTTTACGTTTTTATAACCCGAAAATCTTCCGAAAACTCCTTCCTAACCTAATCTGGTAATTCCGGACATTTTCCGTGTTTTGACTTTTTCGATCCGGATTACGGTTTAACCCGTGCGCGGCCCGGCGCAAGTTTTTCGATACGATAATCATTTCGGTGAACCAACGAAACCCGTATTTTCAAAAGACGGGATATTATTACATTACTTCCGTATAAAGTATTTTATAAAAAGCCCGGTTGGGATAATTATCCAAAACTGATATCAAATCGGATCGTTATTGCAATTACTTAGCGGCTAAGTAACTAATTTAACGATCCAAAATGATCCAGAACGATCCAATATTCCATAAATATAAATAGCCTATTTATTATTTCGTTTATTCCGTTTATGCATTTGCAACCAGTTAAAACACCGTAAATACAGAGAAAAACCCGAGAAACCGATACGTTCCCGAGAATCAAACACACGAACGAAGGCGTTATCGAACTCCGATTCGGGCGTGCAGCATATCAAAACGAAGCTCTCGGAATCCTCTTTCTGAATCAATCATCAGTTTCTGCCCAGAAATCACCGTAATTTTCTTATTTATTTATTTATATTCGAATTATTTGATAATTAAATTATGAAAATTTGTTCTTGATGTTGTTGATGTGATTTGATGATTCCATGTTGTAGAGCATGTTTTTCTGGTCAATTTGGTATATTATACTTCAAAAATAGGGTTCAATATCATGTAGTAATTAAGGTTTGATTTTCTGAAAATTTCTTGAATATGTGTTCTTGGTGTTCTTGAAGAGTTCTGAGAATCAAACTCAAATTTGAAGGTGATTCTGTTATCCGTTTTTGATGCTCGAATAACCAATCTGAAGCTCTCATCAAGATCTTTGTTTTGATATCAACATCACAATCTAAGGTTAAGTTTTATGCAATTTCGGTTTTTGAAATTAAGAACTCGATTTGGGTTTTGGGGTTTGATTGATTGTTGAATGATTCTGGGCTTACAGATAGTTTTAGAATGTTGATTGGAAACGATTTACGTGTTTACTTCAGTCATTTGATTCCCAGAATGTTATAGACGAATTCTTAGTTTAGCCATTTTTGTTTTCGGTTTTATGAATTTACTGGTGATACGCTGAATGATTTTGAATATATAGATTGATTCTATGCATCCAGGGCTTCATTTTCGTGCATAGGTTGTTGAATTTGGTTGTCAATCGCGTGTTTTGCAATTTTCCGATGGTATCGCCGGAAAAGTATTCGATTTTTATCGGATCTTTTGAAGCTACGATTGTATGACGATTATGTTTGTGTTTCTGAGTTGCTGGAAGGTTTTGGAACTGATTAAGACCGAAAACCTGTTTGTATCGAGTCATTTTCTGACTCAACGGAGCTTCACCGGAAAATAAAAATTCCGGGCCGGATCTGGGACCAACGGCGGTGTTCTTCGAACATCCGGCCGTGTTCTTCACTCCTCCGCCAGTTCCTTCCGCCTGTCGATCCAAGGAAGAAGAAGACAGCCCCCTTAAACCTGTTTCTGCATTTTCTGTTTTATTTTAAGTCAAAAATCTTATTTTTTTAATTTCTAAAAATTCATTTCTATTTTAGAAATCATTATTTTAATTCTGAAAATTTATTTTTTAATTCAAAAATAAATCCAAATTATTTAGTTAATTAAATTTAGTTGATAATTAATTATTTAATTAGTCAATTAATTTAAATTTTAATTGATTAATTAATTTTAATTAGTTATTAATTAATTTTAATTGATTATTTAATTAGATTTAATTATTTATTTTTTTAATTTAAAAACTTCAAAAAATAGTTTCGAGGTTTAAAATATTATTGTAAATTATTTTCCAGGCTCAATAATTCTTACAAAATTATTTCGAGTGTTTGAGCACTATTATTTAGTTATAAATGATTCGGAGACCCGTTTTTATTCCGAAAAATGTTCGAAAATTCATAATAAATCAACCGTTCGTCCGTTTGATACGAAACGAACGCCTCTAGACTCAGAAAAATATTCTGCTTCTATTAAAAATATTTTCGAGACCTAAATTCTTTTATATTAAAAGGATATTTGTTTCACGAATCATCCTGAGTCGGTAATTGATTGATAAAATGTTCTTTTTGACCCAATTTCAACTCTAAACATATCGAGACCTATCTTTTGACGATTCAACTTATATGTTACGTGAATTACATGATTACGTGTTATCTGGATAATATGATTACCTGTCCTATGTGTATGTATTATGTAAATAATGAATCAACATGTCTTTTGAATGCTATCTGAATGAGATGTGATTCTTATATATTATTATTATCGGACGGGTAGACGATAGGGATAAGTGTATAGACTAGTCAATTATATATTGTCAGCTCATTGAATAGTATTATTTGTGATAGATGCATATAGTATGAGACGTTCAAAGCCAGATAGAGATGGTAGAAGTGAAGCCTGATTTCGTGTAATACTGAAACAAGTGGATTTGGGATAAAGATAACCTAAGAAGGTAAATGATAAGAAAGGTCAAGTAGCTCGTCAAGGGTAGTACAGAGGCGACAGGACTGAGTGATATGTCAACTAGTTAAAGATCAGAGGGATTCTCAATTGAGGCAAGTATCTCTATCATCACTTATTGTTCAAGTGATATTTATTTTAAATTTTATCATGCAAGTATTGCTTTCCCTATTCTCAGTTTAGAATCGATAAATATATCGCTGAATTAAATAATTCTGTTTATGCAAGTATTTTTGATTTTTCTTTTAAAACACTGCAAGTATTCCTAACCTTTCTCCTTAAATACTGCAAATATCTATTCGCTCCTATTCTAAGTTCATAATAGTTAGCTGTTTTATATTTCGCTGCAATTACTCTTATTATGCCAGTTCTTTTAATTCTTGTTCCTATAATTCGATTGCTCTCTTGAGCAAATACCCATTCGTTCGGGTTAATTGTGAACCCTAATTTGGGATGTGTTGAAATCAAAATGATTTGATATCAAAATACTCCACGGACTGGATAGTTACTATATATATATATATAAGGACCAGTGATGAGCTGGATCCTATGGGCCGGAGATGGACCGGACCCTTTAGGCCATAGTTGCCTGAGTACTCCTAATGTTGGTTGGGTCTATGCAGTTGGGTATAGATCCGCACTATCTCCTGACTGATCAGCAGGTTATAGTGCATATGTTGGTTTCTAGTGTTCAGTCCAATTTATTGTTGTTCGCCATTAAGGGCATTCCCTCTTGAAATAAAATATGATTATGGGTTAAAGTTATTCTTTCTTAGCCCTCAGTTTTGGGAAATTACAATGTTTCTAAATATATTCGAGGTTCAGATTGTTGCTGCAGCATTAGTTGCTCAGTGATAGTTAGGATCTCGAATGAATTGAGATCTTCTTAATTATTCAACCCGTCCTTATCAGGCTGGTTTAGCAGGCTAAGTCTATGGAAACTTAGTCGATAATGATGGATACTGAATAGTTAGGAATTTCTTGAACGTCGTTTTATGAATAGTTAGTGCATCCATTGCTCAATTATGAGATGATACCAGAAGCTATTTTGAAAACACGCGATCTCTAAAAGCTCTGACAAAAATGTCATTATGTCCTTTGTGATTTATAGCAATACAAATCAAATTGATTTTAAGCTGATAAAGTATATCCTTTAAATGATTTCGTGTTTCGCTCTTCAAAATATTTCAGAGAAATTAATGTTTAAGACTCAAATTATATACTTGCTGGGCATTTTTGGCTCACTCTTGCTTTGTTAATTCTTATTTCTGCCAGAAACAGATAAGGATACAAATGAATAGCTTAGATAGACAACAGAAGTTCGAGAAATCTCCGCTGCGAGAGGGTGAAGAAGTTAGAAGAATATGCTTCGAGCATTAGTTCAGAGGTATTTACAATTGTATATTAGTTGTTGTAAGTTGTAGAAGATTAGATTCTTGTTTCATACCATAACCTGTAAACGATCCGAATTCAAGGGGTTATTTATTTATTTCTTTCTTTATTCTATGTAAGGATTGTTTAGTAACACCAAATCTTGACCCCGGATTTGGGGGTGTTACAGTTGGTATCAGAGCTACAGGTTATTGGTCACTGAAATAAGAATAGATGAGAGTAAGATAAAAATGATAGGCCGTACAAGATAGGAAAGATCCTAGGCATATTCAGGATAAATTGAGTTGAGTACGAATTAGGGTTAGCAGATCCAATAAGGAGATGGTAAGATAGGATTGCTGAGAAAGTGTAAGGCGAATATCACAACATTATAGGTATATTGAGTTCTCAGATTCTATAGTAATGAGAAATCGACAGATCGACGGAGACTGGGTAGGTTACCCTACTTTCATGTGGTTTTAAGGAAAATGCGATTGAGTCTTGTGAGAACTTCGTGAGTTTTAGTACGATTTAACTTAGAATTAGGTAGTAAGACGAGCTCCATGCCGAAGGTAAACAGTTGATGGAAGCTGATGAAGAACCAACATTGCGCGTTTCGAAGGCACCACCGTTGCGAGAAGATTCTTATCACTCATCGGGAGCTGCGCGAGGAATAATAGCTACCTTAATAGGTATAGATAAAACTAGCAAGAAGATGCGACCCTATATACAGACGGAACGTCGAATCACATGTGTGGTTGTAAGCATAACGTCAAGGACGACGACAGGAATGTCAAAGATAGTACTAAACGTCAGTGTTGCGATAGAATTGTGAATACAATGATTTACGATGGCGAATGAAGTTTCGGCGACTAATCAGTGCGAGCAGAATCCAAGGAAAAGTGAAAGAGGTACCAAAGTGGAGAGACCCTTATATGGGCATTATTTTAGTTTGACATTTCATTGGTAAATCAGGAAAATAGCAGGTAACTTATATAGTGATAACGACTAAATATTTGATTTCCAAAACTTTAAAATGAGATTGCAGAAAAGATTTTCTTAATCAGGTTTCAGAAGATTTTTGGTATTAAATGAGTTTTACAATTTGGTTATCGAATTACTATTTATGTTCTTGTTATTATAAAGAGAAAATGACCTAAAAAGAAGAAAGGAAGTAGACTTAGTATTATTAATCTGGAAGACCAAATAGACCCACTAGTGAGAAGAAAGTTTAAACTTTTTGTGAAAGATGAATATAAATTTTGTTTAATACTAATGATTAAATTAACTTGTTAAAACATTATTTCCTCAATTCATGAAATTGTTAAAAGATGCGTAATTTGAGCGGACAACAGATGACTGAAGGAAATCAGAAGTAATAAATTATAAATTTCGTAGGAACGCGATTACGATCAAATCATTAAAGCATTTAATATGGAGGCATTTTCAGACGACATTTCGAAGATATAATGTGACCTAAATTATGAATCTCTCATCTGATTGGTTTCTGAAGCTATACGTAAGTAAAGCGTGGAAGGTGATCGGCATTGACATTCTTTCTTCTAGTATGATAACATATGTTCTTCTCGAATTTGAATATTTATGAGCTTCTTCTGTTGATAAATCATATGAGGCGGAAAACGAAAGAAAATTTATTGTATTCCTTCTGAATTGTTTCTCTTTTCGAATCCTTGATTTCTGATTGAGACAACAGTGCTGTGATATAACGTTTTGTCGAAATGACGAAAAGTCGGGTGGGACGCCACCTAATCATGTGTTGTATGCCATATAGTATGAAAGACTGGCCATCTTGAGTACGAATATGGTTGTCTCATTCTTCACTCATTTTTCTTCTTTCAATTTTCTGATTTACCAGTTCTCCCAATTATCTGTGGCATTGTTATTTCTTATTCAATTTTCAATCAAAATCATATTCACAAACTCTCCTTTTGCGTAGAGTCTGTTCTCTGACGATTTCAAAAGAAATGAAATAGTATAATACGTAGAATTATACAACTAACATAGATACGACTGCAATTCAATAAATAATGGACATCTGCGAGCAATGAAAATAGATGCACTGGCAAATATGGACGTGGCAAAGACATCAAGTCAGGTAGTGGTTCATGTTACGAGGATCTCATCAGTGATGAAAGTTTGATGCAGAACCATAAGTAGAGATGAAGCAATGGTGATTCGATGATGAAACCTTTTAAGAAATAACGATATAACGATTAAGGTTCTACCAGATTGCGACGATAGTAATGAAAACCGTGCGTGGTTATTGAAAGATAAACGGAATAGTTAATAAAAAAAAAAAATTAATTAAGTGCGTATTGTCAACAATAAATGATTGGTGTGACCAATTAAATGATGCGGTATAATTTTTCTATACACAATTAGTAATGACAATAAATAAGTTAAAATACTCGCGAAATAAAATTTTAAGACACGAGATAAATTTTAAAGCTTAATGGTAAAATTTTGTAACATTCTGAAAGAACTAGGAAGAAAGTGGTTATATTAATTTTTGTTGATTTAAAACCTTAAATCTCATTTCATATATATATATATATATGTTATGCCAATTAACCATACCTATACTAATCAAAAGGATATAGTTTGAATTATAGTGGATGGATGAATTTGGTTAATGAAAATGGATGGATGTGATTGTAGATGATTTGGAAGATTGATGGTGTCGGCTCGAATCCGACTGGTAGTCAATGGTATAGGGGAGGTGTTGCCCAAATTTTTAGAAATTACCCTACTTGTAAGAATAAAGGAGGGTGTTCTCGCTCCCAGTTGTACTCCAAATGATTGGTAAGTTAAAGGAATCGATGGTGTTAACAGGAATCAAAGTTAATAGAATTAGCGTGATGTTACCACGGACATGTGTGAGACTTTATCTAGATGAATACGCTCTTTTCGATAAACAAGAGGAACATAAAGTAATTGGTACATTCTAGTAAAAAGAATATTTCTAAGAACTAAAGGTTCAAGATAAAGCAAAGAGGTTCTATTATCTGAAATAGCATTCCCGGAAGGACCGGAAAGTATAACCATATCGAATGGCGATTGAATAAAATTTTTCGAAAGCTCGTAAATCTAAGTATCTAAGGTACACTAACAAAGTATTCATGTGAATTTGGGAAAAAGAAATGCTGATCAATTGAGGGAAAGTCAAATACGCAAACTGCGATGATTTAAGCAAGGCTAAGGAAATAGCTACCAAAGAAATTCGATAACTCTGTTAGTAAAAAAAAAAAAAAAAAAAAATAATAATTTAAATAGTACAAATAAAAGCCTTCATTCCAGTGTGAACTTCAGAAATGACCTATCCAATAATAAACGAAGTAATATTACTAAGAAAAAGAAATTCGTTATGTATGAACAAGATAATGAATAATGAAAACGAAGAACTAATCAAGACAAGAAGTGGAATCAAAAGGATGATAAAGAAATTTTATAAAATAATCCAGAAAATATATAAGTTGGGAACGTCGGTTGTGCCAGAACTATTAAGAGAATAAGATGGAACGTCGATAGTTGAAAATAGGAGTTCGTTCCAAGAATGCATGTAAGCAGGGGGATGAATAAAGGGATAGGAAAAGTTAGAAATTGAGAGCAGGTTTGATCCGACTTCTGGAATATTCTGATACTTATTTTGTTGTTAAATATCAAAGGTGGTATTAACATAGATGATTGGTGTTGACTTCAGTATGAAATGTTGTTAGCATCAAAGTTCATATTTATATCTAATTTGATATGACAATAAAATTAGTATTAATACAAGAGTTCGGTTTTGAATAAAGTTATGGTTCATTCTATTCCAAATTAATATTCTATTTAAAGAATAAAAGATTTCACTTGATGAATCTATTTGTTTAAAAAAAAAAAAATTGAAAAATACTACAAAATGGTGAGTTAAATGCGATGGTCGGGATTGCCTTTTTAATTGTTAGTTTTAATATATTCAAAACATTTCTAAGCGTTAAACGCCATGAGTTTAGTATATCGGGCGGATACAGAGTGAAAGTACAAGAAACCAACTAAAGGTTCTCGAATACGATTAAAAACAATTATAGGCCAGATTAACCAAATAGAAGGAGACGTGAGAAGTAAAGTTGAACAGTCAGGAAAATAGAAGGTGCATAATCGCAAATTGTTAAAATTAGAAAGAAAATCAGATTGGTATAACTCAAGTTAATCCATCAAGACAATGAGATAGATAGAACGGTTACGAATGAGCTGACCCTTTTCTTATAGGCATAACAAGTTCATAAGATATTTAAATGTATATGGCTGAGAAAGGTAATTTAGTTCCCTACGTATAAAAATGAAGAATGATTCAGGTTATGTGAGTAATTGACAGATTTAATGTCAGTGAAAGACTGCTAAATTGTGATTAAAATAATGAGACCGAGGAATTATAGGAAGGGTACTTGGAGAATATCATAGTTAACGTCAGAAAGCCAATGCGCCCCAGTTCCCGTGCATCCTTTACAAATGAAGAAGAAGATTACAGGAACGGTTACCTTCAGTGCGATAGGAAGTGATTACAAATTAGATTATTTGAACAAAGAAACATATGAGGACGAGATTCAACACCGAGTAACAATTGGAAATGCACGTAGGCACGAGTTACTGGAATTAGAAAGAAAAAGAGAATTAAGATGTGTTATGTTGTTCCTCCTAAGTAGTAAATAGACATGATAAGTAGAAGTGAGTTGGCTTCATCGTTACCCATACAGCGCATTCATAAGGCGTTTATCTGTAGAAATTCGGAAGGAGTAATTCGCTCCAGTATATATAAGAGATAGAGAGTTGAATTGAGTTATGCAAGCAATAAATAAAATATGATGTTAGCAAGAGGCTATAAAGGAAAGATTGGTATTATACGTTAAGGATATGAAAAATTATGAGGTTGAGAGATTAACCTGAGAAAATGAAAATTATATATATATATACTTGAAAAATAATAGTATTATTCCTTAGCGTGATTCTGAGGACAGAATCCTTTTAAGGGGGGAAGGATGTAACATCTGGGAAATATCGTATAATTATTTATATCAATATATGATTATTATGTGAATATTATATGAATTTTTGGTGAATTATCTGGTGTTTGATAATAATATTTGGATGTTTGTATGTAATAAAATGTGAGTATGTTAATTTTAATATGTCCAGAATAAAATATAGATAATTAAGATATTTTCTGGTAATTTTTGGAGTGTTAGATGATTTTATAATAATTTATGAAATTATTAATTATTTTCTGAATAATTACAAAATTATTTTATAAAGCCGGGAATCAGCCGACTTCAACCGTTTTTACGTTTTTATAACCCGAAAATCTTCCGAAAACTCCTTCCTAACCTAATCTGGTAATTCCGGACATTTTCCGTGTTTTGACTTTTTCGATCCGGATTACGGTTTAACCCGTGCGCGGCCCGGCGCAAGTTTTTCGATACGATAATCATTTCGGTGAACCAACGAAACCCGTATTTTCAAAAGACGGGATATTATTACATTACTTCCGTATAAAGTATTTTATAAAAAGCCCGGTTGGGATAATTATCCAAAACTGATATCAAATCGGATCGTTATTGCAATTACTTAGCGGCTAAGTAACTAATTTAACGATCCAAAATGATCCAGAACGATCCAATATTCCATAAATATAAATAGCCTATTTATTATTTCGTTTATTCCGTTTATGCATTTGCAACCAGTTAAAACACCGTAAATACAGAGAAAAACCCGAGAAACCGATACGTTCCCGAGAATCAAACACACGAACGAAGGCGTTATCGAACTCCGATTCGGGCGTGCAGCATATCAAAACGAAGCTCTCGGAATCCTCTTTCTGAATCAATCATCAGTTTCTGCCCAGAAATCACCGTAATTTTCTTATTTATTTATTTATATTCGAATTATTTGATAATTAAATTATGAAAATTTGTTCTTGATGTTGTTGATGTGATTTGATGATTCCATGTTGTAGAGCATGTTTTTCTGGTCAATTTGGTATATTATACTTCAAAAATAGGGTTCAATATCATGTAGTAATTAAGGTTTGATTTTCTGAAAATTTCTTGAATATGTGTTCTTGGTGTTCTTGAAGAGTTCTGAGAATCAAACTCAAATTTGAAGGTGATTCTGTTATCCGTTTTTGATGCTCGAATAACCAATCTGAAGCTCTCATCAAGATCTTTGTTTTGATATCAACATCACAATCTAAGGTTAAGTTTTATGCAATTTCGGTTTTTGAAATTAAGAACTCGATTTGGGTTTTGGGGTTTGATTGATTGTTGAATGATTCTGGGCTTACAGATAGTTTTAGAATGTTGATTGGAAACGATTTACGTGTTTACTTCAGTCATTTGATTCCCAGAATGTTATAGACGAATTCTTAGTTTAGCCATTTTTGTTTTCGGTTTTATGAATTTACTGGTGATACGCTGAATGATTTTGAATATATAGATTGATTCTATGCATCCAGGGCTTCATTTTCGTGCATAGGTTGTTGAATTTGGTTGTCAATCGCGTGTTTTGCAATTTTCCGATGGTATCGCCGGAAAAGTATTCGATTTTTATCGGATCTTTTGAAGCTACGATTGTATGACGATTATGTTTGTGTTTCTGAGTTGCTGGAAGGTTTTGGAACTGATTAAGACCGAAAACCTGTTTGTATCGAGTCATTTTCTGACTCAACGGAGCTTCACCGGAAAATAAAAATTCCGGGCCGGATCTGGGACCAACGGCGGTGTTCTTCGAACATCCGGCCGTGTTCTTCACTCCTCCGCCAGTTCCTTCCGCCTGTCGATCCAAGGAAGAAGAAGACAGCCCCCTTAAACCTGTTTCTGCATTTTCTGTTTTATTTTAAGTCAAAAATCTTATTTTTTTAATTTCTAAAAATTCATTTCTATTTTAGAAATCATTATTTTAATTCTGAAAATTTATTTTTTAATTCAAAAATAAATCCAAATTATTTAGTTAATTAAATTTAGTTGATAATTAATTATTTAATTAGTCAATTAATTTAAATTTTAATTGATTAATTAATTTTAATTAGTTATTAATTAATTTTAATTGATTATTTAATTAGATTTAATTATTTATTTTTTTAATTTAAAAACTTCAAAAAATAGTTTCGAGGTTTAAAATATTATTGTAAATTATTTTCCAGGCTCAATAATTCTTACAAAATTATTTCGAGTGTTTGAGCACTATTATTTAGTTATAAATGATTCGGAGACCCGTTTTTATTCCGAAAAATGTTCGAAAATTCATAATAAATCAACCGTTCGTCCGTTTGATACGAAACGAACGCCTCTAGACTCAGAAAAATATTCTGCTTCTATTAAAAATATTTTCGAGACCTAAATTCTTTTATATTAAAAGGATATTTGTTTCACGAATCATCCTGAGTCGGTAATTGATTGATAAAATGTTCTTTTTGACCCAATTTCAACTCTAAACATATCGAGACCTATCTTTTGACGATTCAACTTATATGTTACGTGAATTACATGATTACGTGTTATCTGGATAATATGATTACCTGTCCTATGTGTATGTATTATGTAAATAATGAATCAACATGTCTTTTGAATGCTATCTGAATGAGATGTGATTCTTATATATTATTATTATCGGACGGGTAGACGATAGGGATAAGTGTATAGACTAGTCAATTATATATTGTCAGCTCATTGAATAGTATTATTTGTGATAGATGCATATAGTATGAGACGTTCAAAGCCAGATAGAGATGGTAGAAGTGAAGCCTGATTTCGTGTAATACTGAAACAAGTGGATTTGGGATAAAGATAACCTAAGAAGGTAAATGATAAGAAAGGTCAAGTAGCTCGTCAAGGGTAGTACAGAGGCGACAGGACTGAGTGATATGTCAACTAGTTAAAGATCAGAGGGATTCTCAATTGAGGCAAGTATCTCTATCATCACTTATTGTTCAAGTGATATTTATTTTAAATTTTATCATGCAAGTATTGCTTTCCCTATTCTCAGTTTAGAATCGATAAATATATCGCTGAATTAAATAATTCTGTTTATGCAAGTATTTTTGATTTTTCTTTTAAAACACTGCAAGTATTCCTAACCTTTCTCCTTAAATACTGCAAATATCTATTCGCTCCTATTCTAAGTTCATAATAGTTAGCTGTTTTATATTTCGCTGCAATTACTCTTATTATGCCAGTTCTTTTAATTCTTGTTCCTATAATTCGATTGCTCTCTTGAGCAAATACCCATTCGTTCGGGTTAATTGTGAACCCTAATTTGGGATGTGTTGAAATCAAAATGATTTGATATCAAAATACTCCACGGACTGGATAGTTACTATATATATATATATAAGGACCAGTGATGAGCTGGATCCTATGGGCCGGAGATGGACCGGACCCTTTAGGCCATAGTTGCCTGAGTACTCCTAATGTTGGTTGGGTCTATGCAGTTGGGTATAGATCCGCACTATCTCCTGACTGATCAGCAGGTTATAGTGCATATGTTGGTTTCTAGTGTTCAGTCCAATTTATTGTTGTTCGCCATTAAGGGCATTCCCTCTTGAAATAAAATATGATTATGGGTTAAAGTTATTCTTTCTTAGCCCTCAGTTTTGGGAAATTACAATGTTTCTAAATATATTCGAGGTTCAGATTGTTGCTGCAGCATTAGTTGCTCAGTGATAGTTAGGATCTCGAATGAATTGAGATCTTCTTAATTATTCAACCCGTCCTTATCAGGCTGGTTTAGCAGGCTAAGTCTATGGAAACTTAGTCGATAATGATGGATACTGAATAGTTAGGAATTTCTTGAACGTCGTTTTATGAATAGTTAGTGCATCCATTGCTCAATTATGAGATGATACCAGAAGCTATTTTGAAAACACGCGATCTCTAAAAGCTCTGACAAAAATGTCATTATGTCCTTTGTGATTTATAGCAATACAAATCAAATTGATTTTAAGCTGATAAAGTATATCCTTTAAATGATTTCGTGTTTCGCTCTTCAAAATATTTCAGAGAAATTAATGTTTAAGACTCAAATTATATACTTGCTGGGCATTTTTGGCTCACTCTTGCTTTGTTAATTCTTATTTCTGCCAGAAACAGATAAGGATACAAATGAATAGCTTAGATAGACAACAGAAGTTCGAGAAATCTCCGCTGCGAGAGGGTGAAGAAGTTAGAAGAATATGCTTCGAGCATTAGTTCAGAGGTATTTACAATTGTATATTAGTTGTTGTAAGTTGTAGAAGATTAGATTCTTGTTTCATACCATAACCTGTAAACGATCCGAATTCAAGGGGTTATTTATTTATTTCTTTCTTTATTCTATGTAAGGATTGTTTAGTAACACCAAATCTTGACCCCGGATTTGGGGGTGTTACATAAAACACTGGACATCCTTCCGGCACTGACCACTATGTTTTTTACCACATAACTTACAATCCACAACTGGCCTGGTTGACTGAACTGGGGCAGAGGCAACTGAGGTGACACCAGAATTCCTCTAAGCCATGCCTTGCCTTCTAAATCTCTTATTCCTATTCCGGCCAAACTTCCTTGGGAACTTCTGACTAGACTCCTTCTGGTCTATATTATCTATACCACCTTCAAACTTTCTCTTCCCATTACTCCTTTCCTTGGAGGTCAGCTTCTGATCACTCTCAATCACTAGGGCAGCTTGAACTACAGAGGTATATGTCTTAAGCTGTAGGGCCACCACTCCACTACGAACTTCCAGCTTTAGTCCTTGCTGAAATCTCCTAGCTTTCTGAATCTCAGTGTTCACATATCCAGGGGCTAGTCAGGCCAACTCCGTAAACTTGGCCTCATACTCAGCCACGCTCTTTTCTCCTTGCTTCAATTCCAAAAATTCTACTTCCAACTGACACTGTAAATAATCTGGAAAATACTTCTCTAGAAACAACTCCATAATTCTGGCCCAAGAAACAGGGCCTTCTCCTTCTAAGGCACGCGCAGAATTCCACCAAAAACTTGCTTCACCTTTAAGAAAGTAACTGGCATAATCCGACTTAGAATCATCACTGACATGAATAAGGGTAAAGGCTTTCTCCATTTCTTTAAGCCAGATTCTAGTAGCAACCGGATCTACCTCGCCCTTAAACTCTGGGGGTTTAACTGACTGAAAAGACTTGGAGCTAACAGTCTGGTTCAACTCTCTTAGCTGGGGGGGGGGTTGTTGGAGCTATAGCTGTTGTTGGGTTTGTTGATGTTGTTGTTGTATGTAATAACCCCAATTTTTGGGAAATTTTTGAAACCCTTATGAATAGTGTTTTTGCTGAATGAGAAAACTTTTCATGCCACACTATGTAGGGGTTCTGATATGGATATTCTGAGATTTTATTAGTACTTTATATGGGATATAAGTGTATGTAAAGATCGTCAGAATCAAAATCCGAACACTTTGATTTTTCCCGGAAATACACTAGATACGGAAAGATTTGAGAAAAAGGTAACAGGATAAAAATGATTTAAATTAAAGGATTATAGGAGAGGATCATAAAAGGAATATAATATATTGAGAAAGGTTAAGGGAACCTAAGTAATAAGATCCCGGGTATGATCCTTCAAACGATAAACGAAAAGGAAAGTTAAGTGAACCGTATAACAGATCAGCGGTCATTAGGCAAACAATTAGGAAGTTAATCAAAGGGATTAGAGAGGATGATGTCACCCAACCAATGAGAAGAGGACAAGGAGGGCAGGATGACATCATGAGGATGACACAAGCATGACATGGGAAGGAAGGAGATGTGGTGGCTTTTTAACCACACAAAATCAAGGGCAACTAGGTAATTTACTAAAACAAACACAAAAATCAAACCAACCAAGCCAAGCAAATCATTTTTCATCAAAATCAAAAAGAAACCAAGGCATTGTTCTTCATGCTCTCGGCCAAAACAGAACCAGAACACTAAAACTGCTGTATCTCCTTCATTTCTCACTCAAATATTGTGTTCTATAGCTCATTGGAAAGGTATTGAGATGGCCTACAACTCTTGTTCACAAGTCTCATCCAAATAATCACGGTAAGACCCTCATTTTTACAGTTCTTTAAATCGGACTTTTAGAAACTTCAAAGCCTAACTTTGTGTTCTTGATTTCTTTGGAAAGATCAAGCTTGTAGGAGGCTCCCTCAGGCTTCCTAGCAACTTAACACCTCCCAAGGAAGGTATAAACTTCAAACCCTATCCTTTACTTTATTTGTTAGTAAGTTTAATGGTTGGTGTTGTGAAATGAGAAGCATGGATTGTGATTATTAGTAGTTTGGTTTGATTTGGAAGTGTTTTGGTAATTGAAGCTTGATTATAGTTCATAGGTCTTGATTGTGGTTGTTTGAGTTGAAAACCTTGGAGATTATGGACTGATGTGGTATGGTTTAGGTGAAGTTTTGTTGTATTGATGGTTAGAGTTGGTTGGTGGTTAATTGGAGTAGTTTAAACATTGGTAATCGCGTAAACATAGCCGTCGTAACGTCCGATTTTCTTTGGACTGTTTTTGTGCATAACATTAGGACCCGAGAACCCCCTGCTAGATTATGACCACTGCCATGTTTAGATAGCTCATGTTACGAGCTTCGTTTTGATATGTAGTTCGTTCGATTCCGATGCACGGTTTAGGAGAAACGACCGTTTCAAGTAACGGCGTTTCGTGAACGAAACTTTTCCCCTTGCCTTACTTTGAAACATAGGTTAAAGACCAAAAATGGTTAATTAATGTATGAAACATTTATGGTAAGTGTGTTAGGCAGTTGGTAAGACACTCGCGAAAGAATCGCCTTAAAACTCGTAAAGGTTAAATTATTAAAAATGGTGGAGCCGAGGGTACTCGAGTGACTTAAGAGAATCAGTAAGCGCAAAACAAGCGTTAGAGTCTAAGTTAGTTAAAGTATAGATTTACAAGTGACTTTGGTTTAATTCCAACTTACTTGTTGTTTATAGGTTACCAGACTCGTCCCGAGCCATTCGTAACCCCCAGTCGCTCAGGCAAGTTTTCTACCCGTTATACTGTTGTTGTGATGTATATATGTATATGCATTATCTTGCGATAGATGCATGATGTTTATATTAGCAAATGTTGCAATATATTGAAGCATGCTGCTATGGTATATATATGCATGCCTGTTTCATATTCTTTCCATATATAATTGTTGATTCAGTTGATAATACCTATGCTAGAGGATAGCGGTAACTTGCATATACCCTTAGTATAGGGACCCAAAAGGTAGGAAATATTTTCTAAACCGGGAGTCGAGGATCCCGAGTAGATTTTGTATATATGTATATATATACATATATATTTATATAAATATATGGTTATAGTTTTCAAAACTATTAATCGAATAAGGTTTATTCGATAACTTTATTTTATTTAATGAATATTATTTTGAATATTCATTCGAGGACTTATGACTCCTTTATTTTATTATTGAATATTATTTGAATATTCATTTGAGGATGTATGACTCCTTTATTTTATTTAATGAATATTATTTATAATATTCATTCGAGATATTATGACTCCGCTTATTACTAAAATATATTCCTTATTTTATTAAAGAATAAGGTGTCAATAGTCAAACTTATTTTCGATTATTCAAATAAAGATAGTACTTTCATATAAGTATATCTTTGGTTATTTGATATCCATTTCAAGTTTAAGTTTTAATACTTCTACTTCGATTATTTTTATAAAGATTATTCTTTATGGGAATATTATTTAAATAATAATATTCAGACATTTTCTAAATATAATGGGGACTGATTTACTTCATTAAATCAGCTTTACCCCAAACATTCTTAAAAATGTTTTCGAGTCTTCAAAATGAATTTAAAAGGTAGAGCGGATCCCAAAACTTGTTTTCAAATTCAAGATCTTCCATTTTAAGGGGACTTGAATACTCGCTCAAAAACCTAAGGGATCCGGCTCTGTGGTGTATTTTATATTCGCAACAAGGTTGCTGTTTTGTTAAATGAATCGATTACTTACCCAACACTCGGGAAGTAAAATTCTTGGAACAAGTTAATCCATTAACAGGCATCGCCTGGGAAACATCGGTGAGTTCTCCTTTCCAACTAGATACGACTTCTTGGTGGAGCCGTATCAACAAGTTTCTACTTGGGGAAAGGGGGAACGAGCTTTACAGTTTCAGAGTCATGGATTTCATCTGAACTAGGAGTGGCGTAAGTGGTCGAGTGGCGCCGGCCCAGCCTTATTATATTGGCCCAAATGGCCTGGAAGTTCCGCTAAGGCGGTCCATTCCTTAGGAGTTCAGTGTTCGGTTGACAAGTAAATCCGACAGGTTCTCCTCTACATGTAGAAAATGGTGGGGTTGTACTACTACGACTGATCATCGTAAGTGGTCTTCCTGGCGCGGCAAACTCCCGTAATGAGTTCATCATCCAATTGGATATTTCTGCAACACTACCCAGAGCACTTCGATAGAAAGGCTACGGCTGGGCGATTGTTGAGTGTTGGCAGGGTCAAGTTTTCAAAATGATGTTTGCATCAAATGAAGTATCTCGTAACTTCATTTTATTTTGATGATATTTTAAAGATTTAATCTATTCAAATCTGGTCTTGTAGTCTCATCTACGTGATGAACTTTTGAAACTAATTATAACTTGAACGGTGGTAGTTCAAGTAGTATTTGGAAAAGATATAAGTATATTGGAGTATCTTGTAACTTCATCTTTTAAACTTATATCTAGTAAATGATTATCTTATGCATGACAAAGATTTTCAGAAAAAAAAAACGTTGAGACAAGGTTAGATATATGAGATCACCTTGCAACAATATTTTTATACAGTTATAAACTGGAACTCTGTGTATATTATGTATGGAAGAGGACTTCCAAGATTTTGAAAAGTATATATGTATATATACTGAATATTTTGCGACTTCATCGCATTAAGATATCAACTTGGTTCATTTCTTTTGACCAAGACTTTCATGAGTACTATGAGAAGGCTCATATACTATTAATCATTATACATATTATTTTGGTGGGCTTGCTGCTCACCCTTGCTTTCTTCTTTCATCACACAACAACAGATAGAAAAGATGAACAGAACCAAGCTCCCGATTCGCAAGCGATTAGGAGACATTCCGCAGTTTTCTAGAAGCATTGATGCCGCCGTAGCTGAGGTAGGAACTACCAATAGGCTAGGCTTTCAACTTTTGATGAACCAGATTTATTTATATTTATGAATTGTAATAATGGCAAAGAAATGTAAATTTATTCAGAAAACCTTTTAAGGTGTATTGGCAGATAATTGTGGAATAAAATGACTTGTGGTTATTTTTGGATGTTCATCTCTGAGACTATAACGTGTGGTGTGTGTGTTTATTGTGGGGTCACAGTACAGAGTAGTTGAGTAATTATTAAGATTGAGTGTTATTAAGGGAAATGGAACTCGTGACGACCCGGATCCCCGACCCCGGATCTGGGGGTGTTACATAATCAACCCGACCTCAGACTCTTTCTTCTAAAAAAGAAATTTATATATATATCTTTCTTTTTCTTTTTTAAAAAAGCTGCAAGACCAAAACGGGGTGCAAAGAACCGAAAGCCCTTCTTTTAAGTTCCTCCCAGATACATGGCTTACATACCCGGCCCAACATTCTTGGAAAACAATCGAATCGAGGGTTCGGAGGAGAATTGGCCATTCAATCTTGTGAACTAATCGAGACCAAAATTGGAGAAAGAGATACAAACGGAGAGGAATAACCAATCGATGAAAGAACATGAAACCATTCTGTTTCAATAGAGGTACAAGAAAGGGTTGGGGGCAATGAAGTAGGTGAAGTGGTTGGATTTTGCGAGCTGTTCCAACCACTGCTGGATGTGATTCCAAGAGCCGAACGAGAATGAATACCACACAGAAGAGTCAAGACCAGGCTCCCTAATGGAATGTTTAACCGATCCATTCCGGATCGACCGAATTGGTACAGAAGTTGTAACATGGGAAAACCACGGAAAACACGACTTATTTGAATAACCCAGTGACCTACCAATTGTAGAAGTAGGATTTTTGGCAAGCAATAAGCACTTAAATAATACAATTCAAGTGTACCATCTTCTTTATCATTTCGAGGAAAAGGTGCGGAAGGAAAAGGAAACAGCGGAGGGATCCGAATCGGACCTAAATGGGAATGACATGAAAAGTCTTTTTCAAAACCTAGCATTAAGGGTGTTACGACTGATATACGAGAGGAATAGAGAAAAACTCGTGATTGGTGTGGAGGGGAAGATCTGTTTATGATATAGTGAAAGAAAGAGTCGTCTCATTTCCTTACTTCTTCGTTCTTTCTAATTCATTCACTTCAAGACTGGTTCTGAACGCCGCATAACATCATCTTCAACCAACCTCCACCTTCCCACCCTTTCTTTGAACCTTGTTCAATGATCGAACTTAAAGATATGAACTGAGTGCCATTTGATGAGTAACTGAGAACAAAGGAGAGGGATATGGAAAGAATGAAGTAATGAAAGAGGAAGTCATTGCTAGTAGTAACGACTTGTCACGATCCATTGGTTCATATAGAATCCATGTCCTAGGTGTATCAAAAAACATTCTTTTCGCTAAGCGTATATAATAAAATAGAGTGAAAGGGTCCACCCCGAAACCAAGGGGGTACTAACTAACAGCTGAGTCCTCTCCGAACCGCAGGAGATAGTTGCCCATCATACGGCTCACCAACTTCACTTGCCTCTATGGGGGGCTCGCTCCAGGCAGGTTCGGATCACTTACAATACACGGCTCTACGAAGAAAGGGGTTGGGTTAGGATCGTTTTCAATATGATTCTTTTCCTGTATTTGTTCGATGAGAAATGCGAGACGAAAAAGGAACCCATCTTTTCGACTGGGAAATGCGAGTCTGTTTTGTCCACTTTCTCCATCCCCCTCTATAAAAATGATGAAAAAAGGGAAGGCGAGCTTGCTTCTTAATTCTCGTCTTTAATCTCTTCCATCCCTGCCTCGCTCGTTGTCACCTATGTTGAAGAAAGATTTGGAACCCTGTAGAGAATGAAGAGGGGCCAGGGATCTTCCTCTCAACAGTGCTTCTCGAGGCTCCACCCTCCCCCCTGAATAAGTAAGGCCCCGTTAGCCTGGGCGAAGATGGGGATAAAGAGTAAGGATTGAAGCCCCCTTAGCTCTGCCAGGCACTGGACAGGGGTTAGCTCTGTAAATGTGTAGAGCCAAGTGTAGTGTGGTGTAGTAGTAGGCACTTCTAGGCCCCTTCCCGGCTACTGGATCGCTCCAGTGCTTCGGGTACTACGGACCCTCTGCCATCCATTGCAGCAGAGCCGTTTCATGAGCGGGGGGGCTAAGCACAGTTCTTTGAATCAAACGTTGAATGAAATCGATTCTCTTTTTATAAAAAAAATAGAAATCGGATAGGATAGCTGGATGGATCTATCTTTTATTCATATATATTACTCAAAAAAAGGATTTCTATAGTTAAGTAGCGTAGCAAGAAGCCCCAAATCCTTGATTTGGCCAGGAAAGACTGCACTGCTTTGGGCCCAGGAAGCGAAGGGAATGAGCTCGGCTGCTTCTCCTCCAAACTTTTTATCCGTGCCCGTTTCGCATGCGCTTCGCGCGCCATTGGCGCTTTGCTCTCCTCTTATTCTTCATTGGACGGTTCGGATGGACTTCGCCGTTCTTTCCCAACATAAATTTAAAAGGCTGTATCACATCGAGATGTCGATTCGTTTTCCGCCCCCAATGAGATGGGGAATTTGTAACCCCCTATTTATACTTTTTGGCCCTTCATCTTTATGAATCGAGACCCGGCCCGGCTCGCGTCGTTCCAACAACCGGCGGGGAGCACCTCAGTATACGATCGCGCGTAGTAACTGGGAGTCCTATTACACCTAAGGCCAACTTCAATTCACCAAACCAAGGTTCATCTCGTGTAGTGATTGTGAACTCGTACAAGGATATTGAGTAGACGGTTGATGTATCAGACTCGACCCTATCTTTCGTAGCATGCATTCCCATCCGTGTCGCAACTGATTCGGTAAGCTACGTGTCCGGTGCACGGAGAACTGCCTTCGGTCCCCCAAACTGACTTACTCGTGGCAACCTTCCGGCCGCCCAACGACCTATAACGCTAGTCACTATTCCCACTGGGGCTAGGAAGTAAGCCCCACAACCCAAAGCGGCAAAAAACAAATAGAATTTGCTACAAAAGCCGGCTAACGGGGGTATTCCTGCGTATGAGAACATAGTAATGGAGAAGGTAATAGCCGAAATAGGATTCGTTTTGGCTAGAGCGCCCAAATCCGCTATATATTTGACACGGGTTTGCCGTAATGCTGAAACTATGGCGAATGCATCTATCGTCATTGATGCATAAATAAAGATACCAATTAGTAGTGATTGAATTCCTTCTATGGTTCCGCACGAGAAACCAGTACGAATATAACCTACATGTCCAATTGAACTATGAGCTAGAAGTCTTTTTACTTTCGTTTGGGCCATGGCGGCCAGTGCTCCTAAGATCATAGAAGCAATGCTGCAGAAAAAGAAGATTTGTTGCAATGTAGCTCCATAAGAACCATAAATAGAAACACGTGAAATATTAGCAGAAATAGAGATTTTAGGCGCAATAGAAAGGAATGCTGTAACCGGGGTGGGTGAACCCTCATAGATATCAGGTGCCCACATATATAGAGTCAAAAGAGATATGGAATCCGGGGGGGTGGGTGGTTTTCTTCGGGGCTCGAGAGATGGAATAGATAGGGCCCACAAGTTTTTAATTCGCCGCTGGGGAATTCACACGAAAGGGAACGACGAATTCTCAACAAAAAAAGTGCTCTCTGAACCGAACGTGAAAGTCGTTTTCCATCAGACGGCTGTTCCCGTAACTCTACTCTCGACTTGGATTATATATCCAAAAAGGTCCGCTCTCGGCCATTCCACGCGCTGCCCTAGCAGAGGCGCGGTTATCTGAAGTGGATTCTCTCTTTTGTAGTAGATGCCGAACCTGCTGCCCCATTGACTAAGAGGGGGGCGGGCGCAGCAGCTACATGGACCCCTTCCTTTCTGTTGTTGCCAGCGCTTTCCCGGGCCGAGCCGGAATTCTTTATTCTATTAGAAAGGGCAGGTAAAGCCCGAAGGCTGCTATCCCAATAGGCCAGCGGGCGGAACGAGGAGAGAGCCCGACAATCATACCGCCGCGGTCGAAAAAGCGTGTTCCCTTCAGATAAGACGCACCGTAGGCCATCCTCGGCCTTCTTCGTTTTCGATGAAAAACAAAGAAAATATCGATCTCCGAAAGCCTTTTCCTTCCCCCGACGCGTCTCCCCCCCCCCCTCGTCGAGCCTTTCCTTTAATGGTTGGGGGAAGCATTCCCTTATCTGAACTTGGCGGACATTCTTTCCAGCCTGCCTCAAATAGGGGGGTGGGGTTGGTTTGAACATAAGCTCAAACATGATTTGAAGGGTCCTAGCTCCGCCATGCGTTCCATACAAAATATGGAAAGCAGCAGGGATGACAAAAAGAGGGCGCTTTCCTGTGTTGCACTGAAAAAAAAGGACCTAAGAGAAGAGCGTCTTCTCTTAGCTTTCTTCCTCCCGCGCCCGCCGCCGCCCGGTCCGCGTTAGAGGGGAAGATTCGCAAAGCGGGAAAAGGCAGAGGGAGGGGGAGCACCATCTTATTATCTTCGCGATAACTTCCGGATCGAAGAAGCATTCGGAACGGGCTCCGCGTTCATAAAGAGCAGATGGATCCTATCCCCTATATCGAACACTCATTCCTATCTATTGATAGAAAGATCTTCGTAAAATACCGGACTTTTCCTTTTTTTAATAATTCCTCATATCCAAGGCAGCTTATCACAAGCACCCCGCCCCATACGACTAGTTGGGGGGGCTGTTCGCCTTTTGAATCAAACAAAGTAAGTAGTAGGGGCTTCATAGCGACTTTCATTCTAAAGGAAAGCGAAGAACCAACTTTTCTTTTAGTCAAATAAGAGCCCTACTTCCCTCTTTGCGACCTCATCACTGAAATTAAAGTGCAAACCCATTTCTTAGTCACCGGGCTGAGCGCACCTTTGGTACTTCAGTAGGGCGAGCTGTTTGATAGCGACTTCTTTCGTTTGGTAGGGCGGCGAAAGGCTACTTCAATCTAGAAAACAGCCGGAAACTCGAGAGGGTCGCCTTTGGAAACGTTCGCCGGTAACCAAAGTGTCACTCCTTCCTTTTGATTATGTCGTGACGCTGACTGAATCCAATCCATAAACCCAGGAAACGAAACAAAGTTCGTTCCCTTTCGTCAAGTAGGTAAACAAGTAGGTAAAGTAGGCATACGAGCCACTTTTGCTTTGCCTTAGACTCTATTGGAACAAAGCAAAGAAGGAGGGGGAATGGAGAAAGGAAAGGGACAAGGGCGGTCTTGCTTGGCGCGAAGGCTGCTGGTTCGGGGGTAGAGTACAGTACTAAAGGTCCTCGGACTTCCAGGCGGTTTTTCTTTTGGGCAGCTGTTCACCGTTGGATCTCGCCAATACAGCCCCCTATAGTTTTCGTTACCGAGATATCTTTTTTTTCATTGTTCCCAGGTATTTTTTGGGTAATCTGCTCCCATGCTGCAAACAGTAAAATCTGAACTTCACTTTGTCGCCCTTCTTTCTTTCCTCGCGAGCAGGAAGCACACCAGCAGCGCGCGTTGCGTGATTCTACTGTGTTTTTTGCACTTGACTGGGTGGATAGTTGACCGGAAGATAACTTCGATTCGCCCGGCCAGCAGGCGGGCGGCGTGCTTATCTTGTGTGACAACACTACGAGTGGCTCTTCTAGGCGGGCAGCTGTGTGACAACGCTACAGAGAAAGCGGCGCTTTCGTGTAACATGCTATGGTCTCAACGCCCTTACGAGGTAGTGATGAGTTTCACGCGCTCTAAGCGCGGCCCGCGCGCGGTTAGGAAGATTGGCCGCAATCTGAGCGGTACCACCCACCCTACCCTACCACCTATAGGCGGCCGTCTGTCCTACAGCCGCCCGAAAAGGAACTGCAGTGATCTTGAATAGGGATCCTACAGCGATAGATAGAATCCTCATAAAAATACCACTAGATCGAGCACCAGTGATTTCGTATCCGGTCAAAATCTTGGCTAATTGATCAAAGTGGGTAGCTCCAATAGACCCATAGATCATGGAACAAATAGGGTGGGTAGGCCCAACCACCACACTACACGTATAGACGCGAACCCCCCTCGTTACCGTACGTGCGACTCTCACCGCATACGGCTCGCACAAAGACTCCTAAATCCACCCCGAGCCTTTTCTTTTATTCCACCTCTCCTCTCCAATCCTCGATAAAACTTGCGTTCCCCAGGCGCTAATTAAATGGGGGTCTTTCCTTTTCGCCTATCGTATGTATCGGCTTGGCTTCGTCCCGAACCAGGGGGGCATTTTTGCTTGCGCGTGCGTGTAGGAAGGCCGGCGGCTCCATAAGCTAAAAGACTACGACTACAAGCCAAGCCGGAAGCGACTCGCTTCTATTCTCGCTGGGATTGGACATAGATGGGGGATTTATAAATCGTAGTAGTTCGCCAACCTCTCTTACTAACATACGATACAATTTCACTTCACGACACGGCCAAAAAAAGAAAGAAAGAGCTTCGGCTCGGTTGGCCTTCCTACGCTGACGAATGCCTCTTTTCTCTTCTCTGAAGTCTACAACAAACAAGTGGGAGAGGCAGGATTCGAACCTACGTAGAAAAACTTCAACAGATTTACAGTCTGCCGCTTTTGACCACTCGGCCACTCTCCCCTTCCCGGGCCCGGGCCGGGGCCCCCCTCAATGGGTTAGAAGAAGGAGGGCGGCGCTCTGAATCAATCAAAACAAGCTTATTGATTTCATTGAAGGGAACTAAGACTATTAGCTTAGCTAGCGTTCCGGGAGAATCTAGTCATTTAGTCATAACAATATCTGTAAAGCAAGGGGCAAGGCTTCTATGATAGCTTCCCCTCATGTAGTCGTCGGCCTTCCCCGGCCCCCCTTCGTCGCTTCTGGCGAAGCTGCGGGTTCATGAGCAAGTGAATGAACGAGCCATGTTCCTAAAAGGAGTGACCATCTTTGTTTTCTTCCCTTCCCCTATCCCTTCAAAGCCCTTGTATAGGTTGGGCGCTAGCGCTTGACTAATAGAATAGGAAAGTAAGGCTCTTCTGCTGAGCGAAGCTGCGAGCCTACCCTTCTCGAGCCTACTTAAATAGCTTACGCTTACCAAGCCTTATGTAATAACCCCAATTTTTGAGAAATTTTGAAACCCTTATGAATAGTGTTTTTGCTGAACGAGAAAACTTTTCATGCCACGCTATGTAGGGGTTCTGTTATTGATCTTATGGGATATTATTAGTACTCTATGTGGTATATAAGTGTATGTAAAGATCGTCAGAATCCAATTCCGAACACTTTGATTTTTCCCGGAAATCCACAAGATACGGAGAGAATTGAGTATAAGGTAACAGGATAAAAAGGATTGAAATTAAAGGATTATAGGAGAGGATCATAAAAGGAATATAATATATTGAGAAAGGCTAAGGGAACCTAAGTAATAAGATCCCGGGTATGATCCCTCAAACGATAAACGAGAACGAAAGTTAAGCGAACCGTATAACAGATCAGCGGTCATTAGGCAAACGATTAGGAAGTTAATCAAAGGGATTAGTGGGAATGATGTCATCCAACCAATAGAAAGAGGACAAGGAAGGGAGAATGACATCATGAGGATGACATAAGCATGACATGGGAAGGAAGGAGGTGTGGTTGAATGAGAACCACACAAATTCAAGGGCAAGAAGGTAATTGACTAAAGCAAGCACAAAAACCAAGCAACCAAGCCAAGCAAAAATCATTTTCATCAAAAATCAAAAGCAACCAAGGCTTGTTCATGAAGCTCTCGGGTGGTTTTCTTAAAATTTGAAGATCCAAGCTCCACCACTTACTATTTAGCAAGGTAATTATCTAAGCTTCCCCATGGATAGTTACATACTTCCTATAAGTTTAAGCTTCTAATTCCAAGCCAATCTTTTTCTATAAATCAAGGAAGAAGATGGTGAATAGTAACCTTCAAGAAATAACTTTAGTTTTCTTGAATTTTTATGAAAGATTAAGGTTATACAAGCAAGGATCAAGGTTCTTTTAGGCATTCAAAGCTCTTGGGTTGTGTTAGGAAGCTTCAAGGAGGTATAAACAACTTTCACCTTTAACTTATAGTTTGAACTTTGAGTTTTGATGAGTTTATGGATGGATTAATGTATATATAGAAATATCCATGTATGTATAGCAAGATCCATGTATGTTAGATGGTTTGGTTGGATTTGTGGTGATTTTGGATATGAATCTTGGTTAATGGTTAATGAATCTTAAGTTATGGTTAGTAGATCATGTTTGTGGTTGAATAAGTTGGAAAACCTTGAGATTATGGACTGACTTTGCCTTGATATAAGTTGTGTTTGAGGTATTGATGATGGTTGGGTGGTTTGTAGTGAATTGGTAAAGAATTGGAGTGGTATAAATATTGGTAATCGCGTAAACATAGCCGTCGTAACGTCCGATTTTCTTTAGACTGTTTTGTGCATAACATTAGGACCCGAGGACCCCCTGCTAGATTATGACCACTGCCATGTTTAGGTAGCTCATGTTACGAGCTTCGTTTTGATATGTAGTTCGTTCGATTCCGATGTACGGTTTAGGAGAAACGACCGTTTCAAGTAACGGCGTTTCGCGAACGAAACTTTTTCCCTCGCCTTACTTTGAAACATAGGTTAAAGACCAAAAAGGGTTAATTAATCTATGAAACATTTATGGTAAGTGTTTTAGGCAGTTGGTAAGACATTCGCGAAGGAATCGCTTTAAAACTCGTAAAGGTTAAATTATTAAAAATGGTGGAGCCGAGGGTACCCGAGTGACTTAAGCAAATCAGTGAGCGCAAAACAAGCGTTAGAGTCTAAGTTAGTTAAAGTATAGATTTACAAGTGACTTTGGTTTAATTCCAACTTACTTGTTGCTTATAGGTTACCAGACTCGTCCCGAGCCATTCGTAACCCCCAGTCGCTCAGGCAAGTTTTCTACCCGTTATACTGTTGTTGTGATGAATATATGTATATGCATTATCTTGCGATAGATGCATGTTGGTTAATTAGCAAATGTTGCGATATATTGAAGCATGCTGATATGGTATATATATATGCATGCATGTTTCGTATTCTTGATTTATATATCTGTTGGTTCAAGTGCTTATTCGTTGCATAATACCTATGCTAGAGATAAGCGGTATTTGCGTATACCCTTAGTATAGGGACCCAAAGGTGAAAATATTTTCAAAAACCGGGAGTCGAGGATCCCGAGTAGATTTTATATATATGGATATGGATATTTATATATATATATATATATTTATATATATATATGGTTATAGTTTTCCAAACTATTAATCGAATAAGGTTTATTCGATAGCTTGAAACTTTATTTTATTATTGAATATTATTTCGAATATTATTCGAAGGCATATGACTCCTTTTATTTATTTATCTGAATATTATTTGAATATTCATTCGAGGGCTTATGACTCTTTTATATTATTTATTGAATATTATTTGAATATTCATTCGAGGACTTATGACTCTTTTATATTATTTATTGAATATTATTTGAATATTCATTTGAGGATGTATGACTCCTGTATTTTATTTAATGAATATTATTTATAATATTCATTCGAGGTATTATGACTCAGCTTATTTTATTTATTGAATATTATTTGAATATTCATTTGAGGATCTATGACTCCGATTATTTGCTGAGGTATATTCTTTATTTTATTAAAGAATAAGGTGTAAATAATCAAACTTATTTTCGATTATTCAAATAAAGATAATACTTTCATATAAGTATATCTTTGGTTATTTAATACTCGTTTCAAGTATAAGTTTTAATACTTCTACATCAAATTATTTTTATAAAGATTATTCTTTATGGGAATATTATTTAATTAATAATATTCAGTCATTTTCTAAATATTCTGGGGACTGATTTACTTCATTAAATCAGCTTTACTCCAAACACTCTTTAAAGTGTTTTCGAGTCTTCAAAATGATTTTTAAAAGTCAGAGTGGATCCCAAAACTCTTTTTTTTATATTTAAGATCTTCCTTTTAAGGGGATTTAAATACTCGCTCAAAACCTGGGGAATCCGGCTCTGTGGTGTATTTTATATTCGCAACGAGGTTGCTGTTTTGAGAAAACAATTTGATTACTTGCCCAATGTTCGGGAAGTAAGTCCATTTGATTGAGTCGGCATAAGCGACAGGCCGGGGTACAGTCTATTATTGTGTAAGTGGCTGGGTGGCAGTCCATCAACGCGTGAGGGGCCGGGGTACGGTCTAGCGCGAGGTCCTAATGCGGCCAGGGTGATGACCGGTGAGGAATTCATCCATCTACAGTAGAAAAGGTTACTTATTGGTATCTTTGCCTGATCAGCAAGATATCGGGTTTATGCCAAAATTCTTTTCCTTTCCAAAATTCATTGGATGTTTCAAACTCTGTTCATACTTTACATAACAGAGGTTTCAGGAAATGTTGAAAGGGGTATATATGTGGATATATATATATCGGGACTAAATAAAGTATCTCATAACTTTTTCATTCAATAATATTTCAAAGATTGAATCTATTCAAATCTTGTCTTGTAGTCTCATCTATGTGATGAACTTTTGAAACTGGTTATAACTTGAACGGTGGTAGTTCAAGTAGTATTGGGAAAGATATAAGTATATTGGGGTATTTTGTAACCTCATCTTTTAAACTTATATCTAATTAATAATTGTCTTATGAATGACAAAGATTTTCAGAAAAACGTTGAGACAAGGTTAGATATATGAGATCACCTTGCAACGATATTTTTTTTATACAGTTGTACACTGGGACTTTGTGTATATTATGCATGGAAGAGGACTTCCAATATTTTGAAAAGTATATGTGTATATATACTGAATATTTTGCGACTTCATCGCATTAAGATATCAAACTTGGTTCATTTCTTTTGACCAAAACTTTCATGAGTATTATGAGTAGGCTCATATAATGTAAATCATTATACATATTATTTTGGTGGGCTTGCTGCTCACCCTTGCTTTATTTCTTCATCACACAACAACAGTTAGGAAAGATGGCCAGACTCCAGCAGACCCAGCGCAAGCGCGTGGGAAGCGTCCCGCGTCTTCCCGTTGATGTTGTGGCTGCTATAGCTGCAGAGGTAGATCTATTTGTAGATCAGACCATCTACTTTTGAGAATCAATTATGTATAATTATAACTTGTGGCAGATAATGGCAATTAACTGTAAATTTATCAAGTAATCATTTTGGGTTGTAATAACTTTTAAATTGTGGATTCAAAGACTTGTACTTATTTAAATTTCATCTCTGAGACTATAACGGGTTGTGGTGTGTGTTAGTGTGGGGTCACAGCATAAGGTTATTTATTATTAATTAAGTGAAGTGATATTGTGGAAAGAAAGACCCTGACGACCCGGATCCCCGACCCCGGATCTGGGGGTGTTACAGAAATGGTATCAGAGCTAAGCGTTATAAACCTCAGAGATGATGGGACGTTAAGATAATAAGTTCACTAAGATAATAAGAACTCTTGCCAAGTTCATAGTCGGACTACCTAACGTAGTACTGACAGTTAAAACCCTTATGGGAACCCTTATAAATGTAGCGATAGAAGCGTAGTTCGTTATCGTATAGAGTAGCGGGACTCCGAACCCTGAGGTTGAGGAGCAACAGCGCGATGATGTTTTATTACTAATTGGAGATCGGATTGTGGATCCGATAGAGTGTCCTAATGCAGGACCGGATGATGTTGATATTGAGGATGTAGCGGTTGAGGATGTTGTCCTAGAAGGGATAGTTGCTGAGAAGGATCCCATGGAGGATCCTGACAAGAATGAATAAAGGACCACTGATGAATTGATGACCATGGTTAGGTCGACTACCAGAGGTAGGATTGGTCGGTCACTACCGGAGGTTCGTTCAAGTTTGTAAAGATAGTAGCCCCTTTAACACGGCTTACTCGTAAGACTGAGAAGTTCGAATGGACAGAGAAATGCGAGAACAGCTTTCAAGAACTAAAGCAGAGGTTGGTGATGGCCCTATGCTGGCATTGCCGGATGGAAAAGGAGATTTTGTGAAATGTAGTGACGCTTCGCATAAGGAATTAGGGTGCTTCTTAGCACAGCAAGATAATCGCGTCTGCGTCAAGAAAATTAAGGTAATATGAAATTTGATATCACCGCCCATGAGCTTGGGCTCGTGGCAATACTTTTTCCCTAAAGATTGGAGGCACTACTTGTATGGAGAGAAGTGCAAGATTTACACAAACCATAGGAGCTCTAGTACATTTTTACGTAGAAAGAGCTCAACATACGCCAGAGGAGGCGGTTAGAGCTAATCAAGAATTATGATTGGGAGATTCTTTATCATTCGGGGAAAGCCTATATGGTGGCTGATGCCCTTAGTAAAAAGGAGAGACTCAAGATGATAATGTCTTTTGGAGAGTTTATAAGAGATTTTGAGAAAATGGAAATAGTAGTGAAGGTAACCGGAGCCGGTACCGAAAAGCTGTTTGAGATAGCAATACAGCCCGAATTATTGGAAAAGAACATATTGTGCCAGTAAAGGTGATGAATGAAGGCAGAGAGCCAACAAATAAATATGAGATTAATACCGAGAAAGATGATAAGGGAGTAATGAGGTATTCCTACAGAATTTGGGTTCCAATTGTTCAAAAGCTTAAAGATGAGATCTTAGATGACAGCTAGTTTGAGGAATAAGATTTAGAGCAAACCCTGAACGTGATAGTCAGGGAGGTCGCCATCAAGATAGAAGGAACCCATAACATAATGAAGTGAAAATGAGGATTTAAAATATGAAGGATGGCCCCGATTATGGGGAGGAGGAGGAAATGTTCAGACTAAGGAAACAGAAAGTCGAGTAAGGAAAGGAGACCCGAGACGGTACTCCTATACGGCAATTCATGGACCTGTCTAAAAAGAACTTAGACTATTATCCCCAACCACCACCCTGAGGAGACAGTACGGTGAGAAATTCTTTCAGGACCTTTAAGTCATTAAGCTCTCAGAGTTCCAAGGAACAAGCTGACCCAGCCGAGGCAAGAGCCTGGCTAAAGGAAATAGAGGAATCATTTGAGATTCTAAATGATTGACGAACCACAAAGGACTATTTTTGTCACTTACCCTCCTAAGAGAGAGGCCACCCGCTGGTGAAAGACCAAGAAAGGCACGGAGCCAGAGGTTATAATAAACTGATTTAAGTTCAGCCAATTATTTTCGGGAAAGTAATTCCCAAGGTTATGGAGAGAGTGTAAAAGCTTTAGAGCCAGAACAAAGGAAGACGAGTATGATGAATTATGAATTTAAGTTGTAAAAGTTATCAAGATTCGTTCTGAGGACACGAATCCAGAATGACGGGATGTTTAAAATCAATGCTTATGTTGTGTTAGTTCATGAAATAATGATAAGGAAGTTGGGTATGAGGAAACCCTAAAGACTCGTAGTAATAGAAATAGAAAAGTAAGTAATCGTCAGGATGAGGGTGATTCACCATGAGTTAAAATTGATGGTTGAGGGCATAAGAGATACATATATATTATCCCCTGTAAGTTGGGAGGATTCGAAGAAACCTTGAGATAGTTCGAAGGATAAATAATGAGACGCGGATAGACTGAGGAGACGAGAAAGTAAGAAATTAAGAAAATTGGATGAAGGAAGTGACCTTCAAGAATGTGAAGTGTAAGACCGGTGGCTTGTTACCCAAAAAGGGAGACGCCAGGTATGGGAGGTATCCCAACATTGAGGTGACTGTTGAGATAAACAACAAAAGTAAATAAGGAATTATTAAGAAGAAGTTCACGTTGAACACGACCAATATCTTCCAGATCATCCATGTGATCATTACCAAATCAGGAAAGAAAAGCGGATAACCATTGTTATCTTTTGGAGGCCATATGGATTGACCTCAATTTGAATAAGGATGCTATTATGAAGTTAGGTATAGACTATCGAGGTGGGAATGATGGATAAGATAATCTATCAAGGATATATGACTTGATTTATCCGTGGAAGGATGCAGGTACCTTTTAAAGGTGGAATTAAGGATAGAACATTGGTAACTTAAAATGAATCCTAGGGGACTGCATAAAGGTTGGCATGTCACCCTTAATAGGGATAGTGTGAGTTTTGACAGTATGAATTGGAAATGATTAAGGTAATAACAACCTTTAAGGATCAGTGGAGAAATTTTTCAGAAGTATATAGACAATGGTTCTAGTAATAGTGAATGGTATTTTGATATGCCCTGTATCTAGGGAATACAGGAGGAACGATTGAAGGATAACCTTAGAGGTTTTACAAGGAGAAAGGTAATATTCAAAATTCTCAAGAATAAGAATGTTGATAAAGGAAATATGACATAATTATAATGTTGCCAAGTGGGGCACGTGTTAAACCACGAGAAAGTATGGATCGAACCAGTAATGGTCAAAATTGTTCAGGGCAATTAGGACTTAAGATAAAAGATGTTCTAAGTATGATTGAGAGTCAGTCTTGACAGTGATTAGCCTCTAAAGACTGAGGCAATAACTTATGGAAAAATGGTGATATTTTTTTTTTCTTTTCTTTCCCATCTGATTTTAAGGAAAACATCTTCACTCAAGCAGTGATCGGAAATAAGGTAGGAAATTTATTTGGAGGTGGTTAAAATGACATTGACTGTAAGGAAATTTTACTATCAGGAAAGGCCAAAGAGGTGGCCGACACTTTAAAGGTAAGTGGATAATTATAGGCGCGTGTGCCAAAAGAATACAGTGATGATGGTTAAAAATGTGAAGGTTGAATTATGGGTTGGAAGATTGACATTCCTTCTGATGACTGTGCAATACCCAACCGTAATAGTAGTTGGTAAAGGTTTAATTTGTGTAATCGCCATGAACGGGCTATCTATCTTAGAAGGTACTATCTTGAGAATGAGCCTGGACCATGTTTCAAAAGGACTAAACGAACCTTTGAGTAAGTCTTCTATTTAAGGCATATGGTTTAGAATGGTATTAACCTGCTACCGTTGCTTTGATGGAAACTCTTCTGCAATTTTATCTGCTTCATGTCATGATGTATGTCAGGATCAGGAGTGTTCTTCATGAATCAGGAATGGTGATTATGTTACCTCCGTAGAAGGATTTGATACGAGATGTATGGACTCCGTATGGTTAGCTATTAAGACTTCATGGAAAATGAATGACTACAGTAGGTCAGTGGTGGACCATAGTAAGGTAGCAATGATTCTGCGAGTAATGAGCTGATTACAACCGTGAGAGTTGTATTGGAATGGGTGTTGAGATTGAGTACCACTAATCGGGTCGTGGTAGTGTATAAGTTATCATTGATAGACTAATTAAGTAGAGTATCTACCTAGTGAATAATTATTCTTTCTTATCAATAGAGAGTCGTATTATTATACGAGGAAGGATGCGGTGCAAGCATAGAATTCTAGTAACGATGATGTATAGAATGAGATCCCAGATTCGATTTTCGATGTCGAGGGAGTTTCAAAGGTAATTGTGTATAAGCTCGAGGAAGAGCATGGGTCCATAGAATGATGGACGGGATAGCGAAAATATTTAGGCATGGGAAATACGAGGCTATAATGCTTGATGCTGATATAAATACGTATATGTTTTGTTCTCCTATGATAAACCTCTATAGTTCAGAGGTAGGTTCCAAGCCAGATATTTTGTGGCAGTATATTTTTTTCATATATACAATTCTCTTCAGTTCGTTCTTTTCTCTTCTTTTCATTTCATGTAAGCTGAGAAGAACAACCCTTCCAGAAGGGGAGGTATTGCCGAATGACTATCTATCTTTGTGATAGAAGCCTAGTAGGATACCACATGTTGTTTAATTGCTTGTCAAGTACTAAAGGCTGGCCACCTTCTGTACTAACTATGCGATATAACAAGTGTTCATGATCATAGTGATCTCTCAACAAATTCCTTTACTTCTATTTGATTGATTAAATTTTGGAAAATAGAAACCACTGAAAAAGGAGTAATAAAGTGGTGGTAGTATGCGGAATGGGAACACATTCGTGATACTAAGGTTGACGTGGTTATTAAAAGGTTATAGAACGCTAACGAGCACAAGTATAACCAGTATAATATTAGGAATGGAAGGTAGTAGCGATTACGAACTGGAAAAGAATGGGTATTGAGAAGCAAAAGTTCTAATGATAAAAGCTATAATGGGAGTCTGTGCAATAGACTTGAAAGAATTTGGAATGATCACTTAATTCGGATTGAGTTATCTTACGACAATAGATCATATGTCATTATCGAGATGTCGCCTTATGAGATCCTTGAGGGAAGACAATGTCGATCTCCCTTACGTTAGGATGAAGTTGTAGAGCGCAAGATGCTCGGACCTGCAGTAGTCCAAAGGACCAAGGATATGATAGATCTAATCAGAGGACGGCTGGTAGTAGCCCAAGATGGACATGATAAGTATGTTGATTTGACACGAAAGGATAAAGAGTATGAAATAGGGGACCTAGTAATGTTATAGGTATCCCTTGGAAAGGATTGATGAGGTTCGGAAAGAAAGGAAAGCTAAGTCTACAATTTGTTGGACCCTTGGATATATTAAGACGTTTGGGAAGTTAGCATATGAGCTAGCCCTAACCCCGAACATGTAGCAAGTTCATAACGTGTTCCACGTATCAATGTTAAGGAAGTGTAATTCGGATGCCAGTCAAATAGGGGCATATGAGCGCATAGATATGCAACCCGACGTAACCTTTATGGAGCAACCAGGAAGGGTTATAGAGTGAAAACGAACAAGTGCTTAGGAGAAGGATTATCAAACTAGGCAGAGTTTGGTGGTAGAACCACAATGTGGAAAATTGACTCGAGAGTTAGAATGTGTAATGCTAATAAAGTATCCCCATTTGTTTTCTATCTGATTCCGGGACGGAATCCTTTTAAGGAGGGGAGACTGTAATAACCCCAATTTTTGAGAAATTTTGAAACCCTTATGAATAGTGTTTTTGCTGAACGAGAAAACTTTTCATGCCACGCTATGTAGGGGTTCTGTTATTGATCTTATGGGATATTATTAGTACTCTATGTGGTATATAAGTGTATGTAAAGATCGTCAGAATCCAATTCCGAACACTTTGATTTTTCCCGGAAATCCACAAGATACGGAGAGAATTGAGTATAAGGTAACAGGATAAAAAGGATTGAAATTAAAGGATTATAGGAGAGGATCATAAAAGGAATATAATATATTGAGAAAGGCTAAGGGAACCTAAGTAATAAGATCCCGGGTATGATCCCTCAAACGATAAACGAGAACGAAAGTTAAGCGAACCGTATAACAGATCAGCGGTCATTAGGCAAACGATTAGGAAGTTAATCAAAGGGATTAGTGGGAATGATGTCATCCAACCAATAGAAAGAGGACAAGGAAGGGAGAATGACATCATGAGGATGACATAAGCATGACATGGGAAGGAAGGAGGTGTGGTTGAATGAGAACCACACAAATTCAAGGGCAAGAAGGTAATTGACTAAAGCAAGCACAAAAACCAAGCAACCAAGCCAAGCAAAAATCATTTTCATCAAAAATCAAAAGCAACCAAGGCTTGTTCATGAAGCTCTCGGGTGGTTTTCTTAAAATTTGAAGATCCAAGCTCCACCACTTACTATTTAGCAAGGTAATTATCTAAGCTTCCCCATGGATAGTTACATACTTCCTATAAGTTTAAGCTTCTAATTCCAAGCCAATCTTTTTCTATAAATCAAGGAAGAAGATGGTGAATAGTAACCTTCAAGAAATAACTTTAGTTTTCTTGAATTTTTATGAAAGATTAAGGTTATACAAGCAAGGATCAAGGTTCTTTTAGGCATTCAAAGCTCTTGGGTTGTGTTAGGAAGCTTCAAGGAGGTATAAACAACTTTCACCTTTAACTTATAGTTTGAACTTTGAGTTTTGATGAGTTTATGGATGGATTAATGTATATATAGAAATATCCATGTATGTATAGCAAGATCCATGTATGTTAGATGGTTTGGTTGGATTTGTGGTGATTTTGGATATGAATCTTGGTTAATGGTTAATGAATCTTAAGTTATGGTTAGTAGATCATGTTTGTGGTTGAATAAGTTGGAAAACCTTGAGATTATGGACTGACTTTGCCTTGATATAAGTTGTGTTTGAGGTATTGATGATGGTTGGGTGGTTTGTAGTGAATTGGTAAAGAATTGGAGTGGTATAAATATTGGTAATCGCGTAAACATAGCCGTCGTAACGTCCGATTTTCTTTAGACTGTTTTGTGCATAACATTAGGACCCGAGGACCCCCTGCTAGATTATTACCACTGCCATGTTTAGGTAGCTCATGTTACGAGCTTCGTTTTGATATGTAGTTCGTTCGATTCCGATGTACGGTTTAGGAGAAACGACCGTTTCAAGTAACGGCGTTTCGCGAACGAAACTTTTTCCCTCGCCTTACTTTGAAACATAGGTTAAAGACCAAAAAGGGTTAATTAATCTATGAAACATTTATGGTAAGTGTTTTAGGCAGTTGGTAAGACATTCGCGAAGGAATCGCTTTAAAACTCGTAAAGGTTAAATTATTAAAAATGGTGGAGCCGAGGGTACCCGAGTGACTTAAGCAAATCAGTGAGCGCAAAACAAGCGTTAGAGTCTAAGTTAGTTAAAGTATAGATTTACAAGTGACTTTGGTTTAATTCCAACTTACTTGTTGCTTATAGGTTACCAGACTCGTCCCGAGCCATTCGTAACCCCCAGTCGCTCAGGCAAGTTTTCTACCCGTTATACTGTTGTTGTGATGAATATATGTATATGCATTATCTTGCGATAGATGCATGTTGGTTAATTAGCAAATGTTGCGATATATTGAAGCATGCTGATATGGTATATATATATGCATGCCTGTTTCGTATTCTTGATTTATATATCTGTTGGTTCAAGTGCTTATTCGTTGCATAATACCTATGCTAGAGATAAGCGGTATTTGCGTATACCCTTAGTATAGGGACCCAAAGGTGAAAATATTTTCAAAAACCGGGAGTCGAGGATCCCGAGTAGATTTTATATATATGGATATGGATATTTATATATATATATATATATATATTTATATATATATATGGTTATAGTTTTCCAAACTATTAATCGAATAAGGTTTATTCGATAGCTTGAAACTTTATTTTATTATTGAATATTATTTCGAATATTATTCGAAGGCATATGACTCCTTTTATTTATTTATCTGAATATTATTTGAATATTCATTCGAGGGCTTATGACTCTTTTATATTATTTATTGAATATTATTTGAATATTCATTCGAGGACTTATGACTCTTTTATATTATTTATTGAATATTATTTGAATATTCATTTGAGGATGTATGACTCCTGTATTTTATTTAATGAATATTATTTATAATATTCATTCGAGGTATTATGACTCAGCTTATTTTATTTATTGAATATTATTTGAATATTCATTTGAGGATCTATGACTCCGATTATTTGCTGAGGTATATTCTTTATTTTATTAAAGAATAAGGTGTAAATAATCAAACTTATTTTCGATTATTCAAATAAAGATAATACTTTCATATAAGTATATCTTTGGTTATTTAATACTCGTTTCAAGTATAAGTTTTAATACTTCTACATCAAATTATTTTTATAAAGATTATTCTTTATGGGAATATTATTTAATTAATAATATTCAGTCATTTTCTAAATATTCTGGGGACTGATTTACTTCATTAAATCAGCTTTACTCCAAACACTCTTTAAAGTGTTTTCGAGTCTTCAAAATGATTTTTAAAAGTCAGAGTGGATCCCAAAACTCTTTTTTTTTATATTTAAGATCTTCCTTTTAAGGGGATTTAAATACTCGCTCAAAACCTGGGGAATCCGGCTCTGTGGTGTATTTTATATTCGCAACGAGGTTGCTGTTTTGAGAAAACAATTTGATTACTTGCCCAATGTTCGGGAAGTAAGTCCATTTGATTGAGTCGGCATAAGCGACAGGCCGGGGTACGGTCTATTATTGTGTAAGTGGCTGGGTGGCAGTCCATCAACGCGTGAGGGGCCGGGGTACGGTCTAGCGCGAGGTCCTAATGCGGCCAGGGTGATGACCGGTGAGGAATTCATCCATCTACAGTAGAAAAGGTTACTTATTGGTATCTTTGCCTGATCAGCAAGATATCGGGTTTATGCCAAAATTCTTTTCCTTTCCAAAATTCATTGGATGTTTCAAACTCTGTTCATACTTTACATAACAGAGGTTTCAGGAAATGTTGAAAGGGGTATATATATGTGGATATATATATATCGGGACTAAATAAAGTATCTCATAACTTTTTCATTCAATAATATTTCAAAGATTGAATCTATTCAAATCTTGTCTTGTAGTCTCATCTATGTGATGAACTTTTGAAACTGGTTATAACTTGAACGGTGGTAGTTCAAGTAGTATTGGGAAAGATATAAGTATATTGGGGTATTTTGTAACCTCATCTTTTAAACTTATATCTAATTAATAATTGTCTTATGAATGACAAAGATTTTCAGAAAAACGTTGAGACAAGGTTAGATATATGAGATCACCTTGCAACGATATTTTTTTTATACAGTTGTACACTGGGACTTTGTGTATATTATGCATGGAAGAGGACTTCCAATATTTTGAAAAGTATATGTGTATATATACTGAATATTTTGCGACTTCATCGCATTAAGATATCAAACTTGGTTCATTTCTTTTGACCAAAACTTTCATGAGTATTATGAGTAGGCTCATATAATGTAAATCATTATACATATTATTTTGGTGGGCTTGCTGCTCACCCTTGCTTTATTTCTTCATCACACAACAACAGTTAGGAAAGATGGCCAGACTCCAGCAGACCCAGCGCAAGCGCGTGGGAAGCGTCCCGCGTCTTCCCGTTGATGTTGTGGCTGCTATAGCTGCAGAGGTAGATCTATTTGTAGATCAGACCATCTACTTTTGAGAATCAATTATGTATAATTATAACTTGTGGCAGATAATGGCAATTAACTGTAAATTTATCAAGTAATCATTTTGGGTTGTAATAACTTTTAAATTGTGGATTCAAAGACTTGTACTTATTTAAATTTCATCTCTGAGACTATAACGGGTTGTGGTGTGTGTTAGTGTGGGGTCACAGCATAAGGTTATTTATTATTAATTAAGTGAAGTGATATTGTGAAAATAAAGACCGTGACGACCCGGATCCCCGACCCCGGATCTGGGGGTGTTACACCTTAGGTACTCAAATAGGGCTACAGCAAGCAAAGCAAGCTTTCCCCCTTCGTTTGTTGTGGGTCGCGCCTCACCGCAGGCACTGAATGAATGAAATGAGTGGGACTAATTCCTTCCGGCCAATGAAGATACTACTCCAGTCTTCCCATTCATTCCCAGTGGATCCTTCTTCTCCCTAAGAATGGAACAAACCAAATTCACCTATACGAGAGTGAGGAAAAAAACCAACAAGAAACTTCCCACTTTTGATGTTCCACGATTCTGCTAGTTTAGAAACTAAGGAGAAGGACAGGGGTTGCTAGGTCAGAAAAGCGAGAACTCTAAAATCTCCCCAAGTAGGATTTGAACCTACGACCAGTCAGTTAACAGCCGACCGCTCTACCACTGAGCTACTGAGGAACAACGGACTTAAGGAAGCCGGCTCTCGTTCTTTGGACCAACCTATGACCGAACAAAAAGGAGTTCGTCGCTCTTTTTCACATACACCGGGAGAAAGGGTTACGATAGCAAGCCCCTCCCCGGCCGGAGAGCCTCCAGAACAAGGAGGCGGCGATCAACCATCCGCTCTCGAGATTCATATTGATCAATCGATCTCCGCGTCCTGCCAGTTCGCTAAGTAGACTCACTCTACCGAGGGGCAACAAAGGCTGGAACTCTTCCTGCCAAAAACAAGGGACCTACTTCTCATCCTAGGAGTTAGCAGGTATGAAAGAGTCCCTCTCTGTCTGTCTCTCCGAGTTTATACTACTAAGTAGCACTTATGCTATTCAATCATAGAATCAATTCCGATCAAGCGGAAACTATATATGTTATTAGTCAAGCACTAACGCCCTATCTAGAGTCTATAGTAAGGGGCCTCGTTAGCGCGCCCCTTTTCTTTCTCAAAGTCAAGTTTCTCGCTTGTTAGTAAAGCTTTGAAGCCCCTACTTTTATGTTATATGGGATATTTGAAGAAGCGCGGGTTTGGAACCCTATGGGCTGGTCTCGATCTCGCTTGATGGTTGGTGCCCCTCTCGATGATTGATTGTTGACTCAACATTTATTTCGTGCTTGAGTTGGAGGGCTCTCCCTCCATCCATCGAGTCAAGTAATTCGCTATCGGAAATTTTTCCGCCGCCTATCTTATGCCATGCTTCTTCTTTCTCCGAATCGGTTTCTAGTGTCAGTCAATCAAGATTCGCCATCAAGAGAGGGAAGAGCCTTTACTTTAGGACTTTAGGTTAGGCCGGTCTCGTCATTCACGCAATTCCCCCGTCCATCGATTGATCGCGCGAGTACGCATCCAGTCAGCGCATAGCGAATTAAAAAAGCGTTCATCTTGGATTATCTTCCTCAATCAAAATTGATATCAATTGATCCCTATTCATTCGGTCAAAGTCTCCACGGCCTTTTCATACCCCTCTACTAAGAGGTGCACCATGTTGATAGGAATCGGCAAAGACCTTCTTGTACACGTCCTCGAGGGCAGCATTCATGGCAATCATTACTACTTTCTCCCGAGGGCATGGTATGGCTTTGTTCTTGGTGTTGTTTAATAGATAGATGCCGAGTGCCGCTTTTCCCCGTCCGGGAATCTCCATCTGCTTTAAGTGGGTGAGCTAGAATCCTTATGCCAGGTTGGTTGTTCAAAAGACTTTATCTTTACCCCTTGCATCTTCATCTTTTCGAAAGCCCATACCTAGCCTTCTGGATCTGCATTAGTCCTATTTCAGGTGCAAAGCCTCTTCAATAAAGACCTCTTTCTCTCTTTCTTTTCTTTCTCCCCCATTTCTCTTTTTGTTGATTGAAAGAGAATAAGCGCTATCCGTTGAGTAAAGGGGGGGTTGCTACAGTGATTCGGGCGGTTGGTGGCCCCTTCGAGAGTTGCGGGTCCTTGCCCCGCTGCATGAGTGGTAGCTCCCGCTCAAAACTCCTCCGACACGAGTCCTAGTCGTTGCGCTGCGGTCCGTTTCCCGGCTTCGCTTGCGCGATTTGCACTTCTGATTGGTTCCATATCCATCCCCAACCCTAACGAATCGAGTATGAAGGGGGCAGTCAAGCGGTTCGGGTTTTCGGTCGGTTCCCGTTCGCCTGCCCCCCTCATACATAGTCCATTAGTGGGTAGGGCGGTAAACTTAGAGGGCGCCCGCCTCCTCTTCAGACGTGTCCTCGATAACCTGGCGGTTCTTCGGTCTCCGCTTTGGGGGCGGGAGTGCGGGTTTCCTTTTCCTCAACCAATTCGGTTGTGTCAGCCGGCCTAACATTTTGTTATGAGCTGGCTAGACAAAGGTGGATTTAAGGTAAGATATATTTGAGTTCAAATGGCACAGGACCTTCGATCGACCATAGGGCGTATTCTACCCTTACCGAATTCATTTCATTATATTATTAAAATGAAAGCGTAACGTAAAAAGCGACTTCTCGTGTTGATGTTGCATTTCTTTGGTTTGGAAGTTCCAGAATGTTTTCTGTGGATTTATAACAAAGGAAAGCCCTACCATTTGATTGATTCAAGTTCCGTGCTGCTCACCGCTCCTCGAGGCCAAGGACGGGGTCGAACCGTCATTCCAGGATTTGCAGTCCGATACATTTCCATTATGTTACCTAGCCAAACCCGCCACCTCATGTGCCAAAGTAAAACGGCTGTTCTTCCTTCCCCGCTCCCTCTTTTTCTATATATGCGGTGGCGGGTTACCAGAGAAGAGAGGACAACTTCTTTCTCCTTTTCCTTGCTCAATCTTCCTATTCTGATTGAAAGTAGCAAGCCACTCCACTACTGTACTAGTATAGAGGCCAGATAGAAGGTTGCTTCTTCTATATGTATGTTCAGGCGAAGAACATCTATAAGCTAGCTCTTGTAAACAACCATGCCTATCTGATAATAATCTAATTTTTCTTACCAAAAAGGGGGTCTTACTAAAAGTAAGTAAGCAACCAGTTCCAAGTGACATGGCTTTTCACTATTCCTTTCCAGAGAAGGTTGCTCATCCAGCCCGGCGGATCCGTTGTTTATGCGGCAGTGCAATGCAGCTGAAAAACGGAAGCCCCTTTTGATTAGTAAGGTATAGGCTGGGGAAACTAGGGTTCCAAAAAGCTTCCCTTCCTTATACTTATATTAGAGAACAGTTTTAGAAAGGGGCACCCCTACTATACCCCTAAACTACAAGCTAGCGCGCAACGGCTTTTTAGCCGTTGTTGCTTGCTGCTTGCAAGCTCGAAAATAGATCTTTCGCCTCTCCTCCCTGTCTCCATTCTGATTGATTAGCTTCTTCCTTCGCGCAAGCGTTTGGTTCGCCCCTTGTTGTGTTGCATTTTGTGATCCTCCGCTTCAGTCTGCGTTTTTCGGATATCCGGGATCCGACGTTGATTTCCGATTTCAATGTAAGTTCCAGGGCGGCCCATCTGGTTAGTTCAGCTATCACTGCTGGAAGCCCCTGCGGTTGTTCGGCTGCGTACTCCCCGTCCGCCTATCTCACACTCCCAAAGCATATTTCTCTTTTAGATTTCATTTTCCTTTCCTGCATCTTTATTTCTATCCATAGGTCGGCTTCGTGCAGATAGATGTTTGCCGGGGGAGATTGGTGCTCCTTGAGGTATGCCCTTCCGGTAGGTTGTTCCCTTCTCTTTCTTTTCCATCCAGTGCCCGCACTGCGTCAGAAAATCTTCGTCTTCGATCTCTCTTCGCAATGCAATAAAGAAGTCTAACAGTTTCTCTCGACATCTGTCTTTTCTTTTAAGTCATTGATCTCATATCTATCAGCAGGGGGGTCTGCCTTAACTATTAAGCCTACGCCCTTTTCTTTTCTTTTTTAGCTCGATCCCGCCCTTAGACTCGTTATGTTGTTCGACTGAACTCGTCGGCTCCGCGCTCTATTCGGCCGGAACCCGGTTCGAGAACCTTCTCTCATAGATTCCCTTCACCAAGTCATCGCCAGCAATCAGCTCTTCTCCCTTGGTGGATAAGAGCGAGTTCCTTTCTTGTCTTGCCCAAAAACTTTCTTTATTCTTATTGGAGAAAGACTCTCCCGCGGCAAGGTTTTACATATAGGGCCAGCTGCTTTCTTTATCTCGCTTGCCGTTAGTCCGTCTAGCGCCTTTCGGTTGGGGCCCGCCCTGGGGGTTAGACCGCTTGGCTTCTATTTTAGAGTCTCGAAGGCAGTCAACGTGTCAGCCATTCTTCTCCCATTATACTTGTAAATCCTTTGCTCTTTTTCCTTCTCTCTTCCAGTTCTCCCCCTCTACTTTCTTTTATTTTACAGGGGCGGAGAATACCACTCTATCAATAACAATAAAAAAGTAGCAATTCCGTTTCAAATGGTTTGAGCTTGGAAGCAACCTGCTATCTATCGATAGGCGAGAACAGACTGCTATTGGCCGCTTCGCCTATCTATTCTATTATGGCCGACTTGGAGACATCAGAGGAAGACCATCATCTCTATCTGGGTACGATCATAGCTCCATTCGTTGAACCTTGGGGATAACCATTAGCATTGAGGTCAATCACCACACCACCTCTATCATACAATACATACGACATTACACGACGCGAGAGTGCATGGTCAATACACACCTAAAGCGCCTACGTTCCGCTTGCAGCCAATACAACCACAACCTAACTTGCACGAGATTCAACAACCGAAGCTACTGACTGGTAGTCCCGAGGGGACGACATCCCCCTATAATAGTTAGCAGTACTGAACAAGCGAGTCATCGGTCCGGGGAAAGAAAAGGGCCGCCTTTAAAAAAAAAAAAAAAAAAAAGAAAGAACTCGCTTAACTCGCTAGGCCTTCGGAACAAAGGCTATTCTGTTCATGCTTCAGACGATCCGGCTTATTATATATACTTCTTCTATTAGAAAGGCGAACCTATAGGCCTGTTTAGCGCGTTTCTAAAGTAAACCTCCGGTTACCTTTGTCAACGCTACTAAGGACCGGGTGAAGAATGAAAAACGTCCGCTAACGCCCACGGGAGAAGATCTTTTTTAGAGCAGCAACGAATGTCTTGTATCTATGAAGAAAGATTTATCCCCGGGTTCAGACCCTGAGTGCCATACCTTGCTGAAGGCGATTCACGAGAGAATCGCGCACAGTTCCCTTTGACCGAGATGTGAATGCCCGTGATCTGCTCGGTATAGTGATGGATTTCATGGCCGACGTCTAACCGGCACGAATACGCCGACATGAAACGAGTTCCCCGCGGAGCATTTTTTCTTTCGTCCTCGGACGTTCGGACCTTTTGTTTGATTCCGGCACTTGCGTTCTCATGCCCGGAACCCCCGCGACTGATTGGGAGAAAGAGCGAAAGCGGGAAAGATGGATTGTTATCCATCGGAAATCGATAGGAATTCCCCGGGGATTGCCTTCTAATATATGTTCTGTCTTTCATTATTAACATCCGCTAATAAGAAAAACGCGCGATTGCTAGTCAGCTTTCATTTTTTTAAATAGAATGGTAGGGGCTGAGGCTCTGAAGGCTTTCCAACTTTCTTCAATTAGGGAATAGCGCAGATGGATCAATCACGCGGTTCTGCAGCGTCTTCCAACTCGCTGTCCGCTCCCCTTCACCCTCAGTGATGTTCAAAAACGGGAAAAGCGTCATTCGAAAACTCGCGTTAGCTCGTTTTTTGGACCACCTTCTACTTTTGAACCAGTTCTCGACCCCGAGCGTGGGCGACTCAAAGAAAGGCGCGCTGGCAGCTCGTAGTCGCGGCAAACGCACTTTTATTGTTCAATCATTACATTAATAGGGGCCTTCCAGGAATTGACCAAGCGGGAACCGGGGATCAAAGTTCCGTTGATTCATCTATCTCAAATAGGGAAAAAACTGAATCAAGAAGGGGTCAGCTGAGCTCGAAAGGGGTAGCCGGTCGTCGGCTAGGAGCTCTGGCCGGCAACGAAACTCAAGCTTCACACTGGTCCACTCGCAACTTACACGGCCAAGTTCCAACTCTATGTTGATAAGAAAAAAGAAAATCCCCTAAGAAGAGGACTTTCAACTATTCCAACAGAAAGGGGCAATTCCAATGCTTCATAGATAACCCCCTGTGTCTCGTTCTCGTCCAACTCACCGGGAGATCAAAGAGCGGTTTGCGCTTCGCGCCCCAACCCCCTTAACTAATGGATGCTTAGATACCTGCAACTGAATCTGTAAGCGGCGCAGGGCAGGATGGACGATAAAAGCGGCGAGAAGAAGACAAACAGAGGGAGGAAGGGAGACCTCTTTCTATTGCCTTCCCTTTCTACTTCTAGACTGGTTCGTCGGCGGGACAGCGCGCCAAGATCCGATTCGTCAATCGACGAATCCATGCCGCGTAACCTGGCGGGAAAGAGACGATGGCAACACACCTCATACAAGAGGGAGGGAGTCCGAACAGCCTTGTACGTACGCCGCCCGCGCGAAGAAGTTCTTCTCTAATTCCAAAAAGTAAAGCCACCATTCTTCAGTGATGAGCTCTAGCGAACAAATTTTATGTTTTTTTCCCAGAGAGAAATGTCTTTCCACTAGAACAAGTCCGCTGCGAGCCGAGCGAACAAAATGACTCAACCGAGCCGAGGCACTATTCACCAAGTGGAACTATGTACTCTCTTTCCTAAGCCAACCGCCCCTTCTCCTATACCTGGCTGCTTCTCGCTCACCAAAGCGTACTTCGTTTCCCGGGACAAGCGGCTCCCTCTTTATTCCTTCTAATTGGTAAGAAAGCGGTTTTTCCCTCAGGTTCCTTGTAACACCCCCAGATCCGGGGTCGGGAATCCGGGTTGTCACGGTCTTTCTTTCCACAATATCACTTTACTTAATTAATAATAAATACCCTCATGCTGTGACCCCACACTAACACACACCACAACTCGTTATAGTCTCAGAGATGAAATTGAAATAAGTACAAGTCTTTGAATCCACAATTTAAAATTATTACAACCCAAAATGATTACTTGATAAATTTACAGTTAATTGCCATTATCTGCCACAAGTTATAATTATACATAATTGGATTCTCAAAAGTAGATGGTCTAAACTACAATGGATCTACCTCTGCAGCTATAGCAGCTACAATCTCAGCGGGAAGACGCGGGACGCTTCCCACGCGCTTGCGCTGGGTCTGCTGGAGTCTGGCCATCTCTCCTAACTGTTGTTGTGTGATGAAGAAATAAAGCAAGAGTGAGCCTTACAGCTCGCAAGATAATATATACAGTGATATCAATAATATAAGTATCTAAATGGATACTTAATAGCATCTCTATCATATGCAAGATAATTACTTGCTAGATATAAGTAAAAACAAGGAATGAAGCTACCAGTACTTCACCACACTTATATCATATAAAGTTACTTGAACTACCACTTTTCAAAGTATTATAAGTTTTAAGAAAAACATCCCATAGATGAGACCACAAGTTAAGACTTGAATAGATTCAATCTTTGAAATATTATTGAATGAAAAAGTTATGAGATACTTTATTTAGTCCTGATATATATATATATATATATCCACATATATATATATCCCGAAAACATTTCCTGGAACCTCTGTTATGTGAAGTATGAACAGAGTTCGAAACATCCAATGAATTTTTGGAAAGGAAAAGAAAACAGTTGGCATAAACCCGATATCTTGCTGATCAGGCACAGATACCAATAAGTAACCTTTTCTACTAGTAGATGGACGAATTCCCCACTGGTCATCACCCCGGGTCATAATTAAGACCCATGCTGGACTGCCACTCAGCCACCTATGCATTTGATGGACTCCCACTGAGCCACTTACACAATAATAGACCGTACCTCGGCCTGTCGCTTATGCCGACTCAATGAGAGGGGCTTACTTCCCGAACGTTGGGCAAGTAATCAATTCATTTACCAAATCTGCAACCTTGTTGCGAATATAAAATACACCACAGAGCCGGATTCCCCAGGTTTTGAACGAGTATTTAAATCCCCTTTAAAAGGGAGATCTTAAATATAAAAATGAGTTTTGGGATCCGCTCTGACTTTTAAAAATCATTTTGAAGACTCGAAAACACTTTAAAGAGTGTTTGGAGTAAGGCTGATTTAATGAAGTAAATCAGTCCCCAGAATATTAGGAAATATCTGAATATTATTAATTAAATAATATTCCCATAAAGAATAATCTTTATAAAAATAATTGAAGTAGAAGTATTAAAATTTATACTTGAAACGAGTATTAAATAACCAAAGATATACTTATATGAAAGTATTATCTTTATTTGAATAATCGAAAATAAGTTTGATTATTAACAGTTTATTCTCTAATGAAATAAAGAATATATTTTAGCAAATAATCGGAGTCATAGATCCTCAAATGAATATTCAAATAATATTCATTAAATAATATAAACTGAGTCATAAGCCCTCGAATGAATATTCAAATAATATTCAATAATAATATATAAAAGAGTCATAAGCCCTCGAATGAATATTCAAATAATATTCAATAATAATATAAAAGAGTCATAAGCCCTCGAATGAATATTCAAATAATATTCAATAATAATATAAAAGAGTCATAAGCCCTCGAATAATATTCGAAATAATATTCAAATAAATAAATAAAGTTAAAGTTATCGAATAAACCTTATTCGATTAATAGTTTGGAAAACTATAACCATATATATATATAAATATATATATATATATCCATATCCATATATACAAAATCTACTCGGGATCCTCGACTCCCGGTTTTAGAAAATATTTTCACCTTTGGGTCCCTATACTAAGGGTATATGCAAGTTACCGCTATCCTCTAGCATATGTATTATCAACTGAACCAACAGATATATTTCAAGAATATGAAACAGGCATGCATATATACCATATCACATGCTACAATATATCGCAAGAATTTGCTAAATAACCAATATGCATTTATCGCAAGATCATGCATATACAAATGTATACATCACAACAACAGTATAACGGATAGAATACTTGCCTGAGCGACTTGGGGGTGAGAAAGGCTCGGGACGAGTCTGATAACCTATAAACAACAAGTAAGTTGGAATTAAACCAAAATCACTTGTAAATCTATGCTTTAACTAACTTAGACTCTAATGCTAGTTTTGCGCTCACCGATTCACTTAAGTCACTCGGGTACCCTCGGCTCCATCATTTTTAATAACTTAACCTTTACGAGTTTCAAAGTGATTTCTTCGCGAATGACTTACCAACTGCCTAACGCACTTACCATAAATGTTTCATACATTAATTAACCCTTTTTGGTCTTTAACCTATGTTTCAAAGTAAGGCGAGGGAAAAAGTTTCGTTCGCGAAACGCCGTTACTTGAAACGGCCGTTTCTCCTAAACCGTAAATCGGAATCGGACGAACTACATATCAAAACGAAGCTCGTAACATGAGCTATCTAATCAAGGCAGTGGTCACAATCTAGCAGGGGGTTCTCGGGTCCTAATGCTATGCACAAAAACAGTCCAAAGAAAATCGGACGTTACGACGGCTATGTTTACGCGATTTCCCATTTTTTTTAAACTACCCACAATCAACACAAACCATCCTCAAATCCAACACACAACAAACACCCATCCTTATCACATCATAACAATCCCAACCAATTCAATTTTAATCATTCAAACATATGCTTAAACCTAACTTTAATCATACTTAAGTTTCTTTAAATCAAAACCACAAAATTACCATCTCATTTCACTACCATACCAAACCTCAAACTCTAATCATATCAACAAGATACCATAACATCCTACTCATCAAAATCACCTTATAACATATAAGAACCTAGGGTTTGAAAATGGTATACCTTCCTTGAAGTGGTGGGTTGAGCTAGGAAGCCTTAAGAAGCTTGGAGAAGCCTTAGGAAAGCTTGGATCTTCAAGAAAAACAAGAAAAGTTCAAGTTAAAAACTTGAAAACACTATTCATTGTCTTCTTCATTGCTTAAATGGAGAAGCTAGAGAAAGAATTAATGGCTTAAACTCATGATATAGCCATAACTAAGCATAAGGATGGTTAGGGAATTTTCTTACCAATTAAGGATGCTTGGATCTTGATTTTGGAAATTCTAAGCCTTGCAAAAAGAAGAAAGCCGAGAGCAAACAATGAAGAACAAGGCCTTGGTTGATTTTTTGATTTTGATGAAATGATTTGCTAGTTGGTTGACTTGGTTTTGTATTTGATTTAGCAAATTACCACCTTGCCCTTGAATTTGTGTGGTCCTTAATCAACCACACCTCCCTTCTTCCATGTCATGCTTACCTCATCCACATGATGTCATCCTTCCTTCCTTGTCTTCTTTCTATTGGTGGGATGACATCATTCCTACTAATCCCTTTTTGATTAACTTCCTAATCGTTTGCCTAATGACCGCTGATCTGTTATGCGGTTCGCTTAACTTTCGTTCTCGTTTATCGTTTGAAGGATCATACCCGGGATCTTATTACTTAGGTTCCCTTAACCTTTCTCAATACATTATATTCCTTTTTATGATCCTCTATTATAATCCTTTAATTTAAATCCTTTTTATCCTGTTACCTTATACTCAATTCTCTCCGTATCTTGTGGATTTCCGGGAAAAACCAAAGTGTTCGGAATTGGATTCTGACGATCTTTACATACACTTATATACTTCATATGGTACTAATAAAATCCCAGAATATCCATAACAGAACCCCTACATAGTGTGGCGCGAAAAGTTTTCTCATTCAGCTAAAACACTATTCACAAGGGTTACAAAAAGTTGAAAAATTTTGGGGTTATTACAGTCTCCCCTCCTTAAAAGGATTCCGTCCCGGAATCAAACAGAAAACAAATGGGGGTACTTTTCTAGCATTGCGCTCTCTAGTTCCCAAGTTGATTCTTCCACATTATGATTCTGCCATAGTACTCTGACTAGCTTGATTACCTTGTTCCGAAGCACCTGCTCCTTCTTATCTATAATCCTTACTGGCTTCTCCACGTAAGTTAGATCTGGCTGCATATCCACCTGCTCGTACTCCACTATGTGCCTGGCATCTCGATGATACCTCCTTAGCATTGACACATGGAACACATTATGAACTTGTTGCAAATTAGGGGGTAGGGCTAGCTCGTAAGCTAACTTTCCAATCCGTCTTAATATCTCAAAAGGTCCAATGTATCTTGGGCTTAGTTTTCCTTTCTTTCCGAACCTCATTAATCCCTTCCAAGGGGATACTTTCAACAGTACTAAGTCCCCTACTTCATATTCCTTGTCCTTTCGGGCTAGGTCTGCATATTTCTTTTGTCTGTCTTGGGCTGCTACAAGTCGCCCTCTGATAAGATCCACTATATCTTTGGTCCTTTGGACCACTTCGGGTCCGAGCATCTTCCGCTCTCCTACTTCATCCCAGTATAAGGGAGATCGACACCTTCTTCCGTACAGGGCCTCATAAGGCGGCATCCCGATGCTAGCATGAAAGCTATTGTTATAAGAAAACTCGATCAACGGTAAGTGATCATCCCAACTTCCTTTAAGGTCTATTGCACAGACTCTCAACATATCCTCTAGTGTCTGGATGGTCCTTTCACTCTGCCCATCTGTCTGGGGATGGTACGCGGTACTCATATTTAACTTGGTCCCCGCACATTCCTGAAAGCTCCTCCAAAATCTGGAGTTGAACCTTGGGTCTCGGTCTGAGACAATGGACGCTGGGACTCCATGTCGCGACACTATTTCCTTAAGGTAAATGTCCACCAGTTTATCGACTGTGTATCTCTCATTGATAGGAATGAAATGAGCTGACTTTGTCAGTCGGTCTATAATTACCCAAATGGCGTCGTGATTGGCTTTCGTCCTTGGCAAGCCTACAACAAAATCCATCGCTATCTGTTCCCATTTCCATTCGGGAATCTCCAGGGGTCGCAAAAGTCCACTGGGTCTCTGGTGCTCTGCCTTTACTCTTTGGCAAGTCAAACACTTGTTCACCCATTCTGCTACGTCCCTCTTCATGTTGGGCCACCAGTAATATTCCTTCAAATCCCTATACATCTTGGTACTTCCTGGGTGAATGGAATACCTTGAACTATGGCTTTCATCCAAAATCTCATCTTTAAGTTCTTGAACATTCGGAACCCAAATTCGGTAGGAGTACCTCATTATCCCTTTATCATCTTTCTCAGTATGGATCTCTTCTCCAGTCATTGACTCTCTGCCTTCATTCATTATTTTCTCCTGGCACAATCTGATCTTTTCCAATAACTCTGGCTGCATTGAGATCTCAAAAAGCTTTTCAGTTCCGGTTCCGGTTACCTTTACTTCTATTTCCATTCTCTCAAAATCCCTTATCAACTCTTCCGAAGTCGTTATCATTCTGAGTCTTTCCTTTCTACTAAGGGCATCAGCCACCACATTGGCTTTCCCTGGATGATAGAGAATCTCACAATCATAGTCCTTGATTAGTTCTAACCATCTCCTCTGGCGCATGTTGAGCTCTTTCTGCGTAAATATGTACTTGAGGCTCTTATGGTCTGTGAAAATCTCGCACTTCTCTCCATACAAGTAGTGCCTCCAAATTTTTAAAGCAAATACTATTGCTGCGAGCTCAAGGTCATGAGTAGGATATCTAACCTCGTATTCCTTCAATTGTCTCGACGCATACGCAATAACTTTACCGTGCTGCATAAGCACACATCCTAATCCTTTGTGCGACGCGTCACTATATATCACAAAATCTCCTTTTCCATCCGGCAATGCCAATACCGGAGCCGTTATCAACCTTTTCTTTAATTCCTGAAAACTGTTCTCGCATTTCTCCGTCCATTCAAACTTCTCTGTCTTACGAGTAAGTCGTGTCAAAGGGGCTGCGATCTTCGCAAAGTCCTGTACAAATCTACGGTAGTAGCCGGCCAATCCTATGAAACTCCTTACCTCTGTGGGTGTGGTTGGCCTTTCCCAGTTTGAGACCGCCTCTATCTTGGAGGGGTCGACCAATACTCCTTCTTTATTGATCACATGTCCTAAAAACTGTACTTCCTTCCGCCAGAATTCACACTTCGAGAATTTGGCATATAACTGCTCCTCTCTGAGTATTCCTAGAGCTATCCTCAAATGCTCTGCATGTTCTGCCTCAGTCCTTGAGTAGATCAAAATATCATCGATAAAAACTATCACACACTTGTCCAAGTACTTCTTAAATACTCTATTCATTAAATCCATGAAAGCTGCTGGGGCATTGGTTAATCCAAAGGACATTACCAAGAACTCATAATGCCCATACCTGGTACGGAACGCTGTCTTGGAAATATCTTCGGGTTTAATCTTTAGTTGGTGGTATCCAGTTCTCAGGTCAATCTTGGAAAAATAAACAGCATCCTTTAGCTGGTCGAACAGATCGTCTATTCTAGGTAATGGGTACCTGTTCTTTATGGTTAGCTTGTTCAACTCTCGATAGTCTATGCACAACCTCATGCTCCCATCTTTCTTCTTAACAAATAAAACTGGTGCTCCCCACGGAGACACACTGGGTCTTATCATACCCTTATCCAAGAGTTCCTGCAATTGGATAGCTAATTCTTTCATTTCTAACGGGGCTAACCGGTAAGGTGCTTTTGAAACTGGCGCCGTCCCTGGGGCCAACTCAATAGCGAACTCAATCACTCTATCGGGTGGTAATCCCGGAAGGTCTTGGGGGAATACATCTTCAAATTCATTGACTACTGGAATATCTTGTAAGTTGGGCACCTCCTTCTGTGTGTCCACCACATAGGCTAGGTAGGCCTCACTTCCTTTTCGTAACATCCTTTTGGCCTGAGCCATAGTCAAAAATTTCTGCGTCTGCCTCTTTCCTCTAAATATAACTTCTTTCTTCCCGGGGATATTTAACTTAACTTTCTTCCCTTTACAGTCTATCTGAGCATTGTTGCTAGATAGCCAGTCCATTCCCAAAATCACATCAAACTCCCCTAATTTAAAAGGAATCAGATCAACACTGAAAGATTGCTCCCCTATGCCTATCTCGCAGGCGGGGTGAATCTGGTTAACAGGAATAATTTCATGATTGGCTATTTCCACTTGTAAGGGTTCTATCAAAGGTTTAGCCTTAAGTCTTAACTTACGAGCAAAGTCCTTTGATATAAAAGATTTAGTTGCTCCCGTATCAAATAAAACAATTGCACTGACTGAATTTAGAGAAATGGTACCTGCTATCACATCTGAATCTTTCATAGCATCCTGGACTGTCATGTTGAAAGTCCTCGCAGTAGGTGGCTTATTAGAAGCAGCCCTGCTTGCTCCCGAAGCTGCTGGTTTGTTCATTGGGCAATCCTTCTTCCAATGACCCTGGCGTCCACACTGATGACAATTGGTGGTTGGAACAACGGCAGGGGTTGATGATGGGCACCTAGTCGAATAGTGGCCTTCCCGACCGCACTTAAAACAGGTTACTGGCCTTCCTTTACACTCCCCAGTGTGATTCCTTCCACATATATTACAGGCTGGCAATGGGGGTCGAGATTGGTTGGGATAGGACATTCTTGACTTCTGGCCGCCCTGGCTCACACTCACACTCATTGGCCGCTTAAACCCAGTGTTCCTTCCTGGTAGGGACACTGCTCCTCGATTAAATCTAGTTGGGAAGCTCCTTCCTGCGGAACCTCCACCCATGCTCATACTTTTCCTCTTTATCCCTTTCTCCTCTCTTTCCTTCTGCATCTGTTCACTTCCAACTTCTACAATCGTTGCCTTTTGCACCAGAGTGGCATAGTCCGTAAGCTCAAGGATTGCTACCCTATTCTGAATCCATGGTTTCAGTCCCTGCTGAAACCTCCTAGCTTTCTTTTCCTCGGTGCTCACAAACTCTGGCACAAACCTTGATAACTCAGTAAATTTCGCTTCGTACTCTGCTACAGACAAGTTATTCTGTTTTAGCTCCAAGAACTTGAGCTCCATCTGGTTTTCCATAAACCTCGGGAAATACTTCCCTAGAAACAACTGACTAAATCTCTCCCAGGTTATTATAGCATCTGTCTCCATGTTTTTCTTGGCCTCCCACCAGTAGTTAGCTTCTCCTTTCAGAAGGTAGGTAGCAAATACTGTTTTCTGTGCCTCATCGATACTCAAAATCTCAAAAGATTTATCCATTTCCTTTAACCATGCCCTTGCCTCAACTGGGTCGGCTGATCCGTGGAACTCAGGGGGCTTAAGGGACTTAAAAGCCCTGAAAGAGTTTGCCACTGCATTGTTACTTCCTTGAGGGGGTGGGTTGGGTTGACGTTCCAAATTCTGTCTTAGGAGTTGCATGAACTGGCTCATGGGATCCATGCCTGGGTTTGGTACTGGTTGCTCAACCTCGGTTTCTCCTTCTTCAGCCTCTATCTCGAATCCCTCAACATCATACGTTTCCTCTTCTTCTTCATACAGGGAGTCATCCTGTTCCACATAATCCTCATCTTCCTCTTCACTGTGTTCTTGGTTTCTATTGTCCTGATTATGGCTTCCCTGGTCCTCAGACCCAGGGTTCGCCCTAGTCCCAATCTTTCTTGGCGGCATGATTCTGATAATAATAAAAACAATTATTGGGAAAAATTCAACGTTAGGTCACAATCATATACAACATTGTGCCTTGCACCGCTCTTACAATGGGGAGGACGTATAACGCAGTTCTATTATTTTAAGAAAGTTCTAATACGAAGTGCAGTAATAATAATAATAAAACAGTGATCACGTCACTAAGGAACTGAACCGAAAGGAAACAAATATATACATAATGCGAGAATACATAGTTTGATCTGGTCAAAAGTACAACAGTGCTACAGTCATCTGCCCCAAAAGTGATACACAAGAGTCTATCTGTCTAGTCAGAAAAAGGGATGCTATATACAAGTCAACTATCCCGGAAAATTGGCTCTTACTACGGCCTCGGCTAACTAGACAACTAGACTATTCCATCATCAATCCTGAATCACACACCGGAACGGGTCAGCTCCCAAACCCTTTCCATCGCACGACGGAAGATATAGTCGGCCTGCCGCCTGGAGATCCTACCATGCCTGTCCCCCTGGAGAGATCTGAGTCTCGCTCGGGACGTGAGCTCTATCCCCGTAAGCTCCCTCCTCAAGGATCGGGGTATAGAAGCCCTGGTCTCATAAGCTCGGGTACGCCTACCCGCTCTCTCTGCATCCAACTCCCTCCTGGCCTCATCCAGTCGGGCCTCGGCAACAGCCACTCGGGTCCTCAAAACATCCTGAACATATCCATGAGCTAACGAAGACTGCCTCTGGGCAGGGTCAAGAGGTGGTGAATCCGGAGCCGCTGAGGGTGCCTCCTCGGTCTGCCTAGGCTCGGAAGTATGGGTCTCTGAGCTGTCATCATCAGGAATCCAAGATGGTGGTGGAGGGGTAGGGGCTCTGACCACCGGAAGTGTGGGTAAAGGGATACCATCATACACTACCATAGATCCAACACGCTCCTCAGCTACTGGGACCTCATCCGGGTCCTCCTCATCTGGAATAACAATAACCTCTGTCTCTGACTCCTCTGAGGGGTCCTCCTCATCCTCCTCCATCTCAGGCTCCTCCTGATCCTCAACATCTACCAATGCCTCATCATGCTCACGCTCGTACATCTCAGGGTCCTCCATCTCAGGCGCCTACACATTAAACGAGCTAAGTTACTATCATGATACTTATAAGGGTTCCCGTAAGGGTTTTAGCTGTCAGTACTACTTTAAGTAGTCCGACCATGAACTTGGCAAGAGTTCTTATTATCTTTGTGAGTTTATTATTTTATCGTCGCATCATCTCTGAGATTTATAACGCTTAGCTCTGATACCATTTCTGTAACACCCCCAGATCCGGGGTCGGGAATCCGGGTTGTCACGGTCTTTCTTTCCACAATATCACTTTACTTAATTAATAATAAATACCCTCATGCTGTGACCCCACACTAACACACACCACAACTCGTTATAGTCTCAGAGATGAAATTGAAATAAGTACAAGTCTTTGAATCCACAATTTAAAATTATTACAACCCAAAATGATTACTTGATAAATTTACAGTTAATTGCCATTATCTGCCACAAGTTATAATTATACATAATTGGATTCTCAAAAGTAGATGGTCTAAACTACAATGGATCTACCTCTGCAGCTATAGCAGCTACAATCTCAGCGGGAAGACGCGGGACGCTTCCCACGCGCTTGCGCTGGGTCTGCTGGAGTCTGGCCATCTCTCCTAACTGTTGTTGTGTGATGAAGAAATAAAGCAAGAGTGAGCCTTACAGCTCGCAAGATAATATATACAGTGATATCAATAATATAAGTATCTAAATGGATACTTAATAGCATCTCTATCATATGCAAGATAATTACTTGCTAGATATAAGTAAAAACAAGGAATGAAGCTACCAGTACTTCACCACACTTATATCATATAAAGTTACTTGAACTACCACTTTTCAAAGTATTATAAGTTTTAAGAAAAACATCCCATAGATGAGACCACAAGTTAAGACTTGAATAGATTCAATCTTTGAAATATTATTGAATGAAAAAGTTATGAGATACTTTATTTAGTCCTGATATATATATATATATCCACATATATATATATCCCGAAAACATTTCCTGGAACCTCTGTTATGTGAAGTATGAACAGAGTTCGAAACATCCAATGAATTTTTGGAAAGGAAAAGAAAACAGTTGGCATAAACCCGATATCTTGCTGATCAGGCACAGATACCAATAAGTAACCTTTTCTACTAGTAGATGGACGAATTCCCCACTGGTCATCACCCCGGGTCATAATTAAGACCCATGCTGGACTGCCACTCAGCCACCTATGCATTTGATGGACTCCCACTGAGCCACTTACACAATAATAGACCGTACCTCGGCCTGTCGCTTATGCCGACTCAATGAGAGGGGCTTACTTCCCGAACGTTGGGCAAGTAATCAATTCATTTACCAAATCTGCAACCTTGTTGCGAATATAAAATACACCACAGAGCCGGATTCCCCAGGTTTTGAACGAGTATTTAAATCCCCTTTAAAAGGGAGATCTTAAATATAAAAATGAGTTTTGGGATCCGCTCTGACTTTTAAAAATCATTTTGAAGACTCGAAAACACTTTAAAGAGTGTTTGGAGTAAGGCTGATTTAATGAAGTAAATCAGTCCCCAGAATATTAGGAAATATCTGAATATTATTAATTAAATAATATTCCCATAAAGAATAATCTTTATAAAAATAATTGAAGTAGAAGTATTAAAATTTATACTTGAAACGAGTATTAAATAACCAAAGATATACTTATATGAAAGTATTATCTTTATTTGAATAATCGAAAATAAGTTTGATTATTAACAGTTTATTCTCTAATGAAATAAAGAATATATTTTAGCAAATAATCGGAGTCATAGATCCTCAAATGAATATTCAAATAATATTCATTAAATAATATAAACTGAGTCATAAGCCCTCGAATGAATATTCAAATAATATTCAATAATAATATATAAAAGAGTCATAAGCCCTCGAATGAATATTCAAATAATATTCAATAATAATATAAAAGAGTCATAAGCCCTCGAATGAATATTCAAATAATATTCAATAATAATATAAAAGAGTCATAAGCCCTCGAATAATATTCGAAATAATATTCAAATAAATAAATAAAGTTAAAGTTATCGAATAAACCTTATTCGATTAATAGTTTGGAAAACTATAACCATATATATATATAAATATATATATATATATATCCATATCCATATATACAAAATCTACTCGGGATCCTCGACTCCCGGTTTTAGAAAATATTTTCACCTTTGGGTCCCTATACTAAGGGTATATGCAAGTTACCGCTATCCTCTAGCATATGTATTATCAACTGAACCAACAGATATATTTCAAGAATATGAAACAGGCATGCATATATACCATATCACATGCTACAATATATCGCAAGAATTTGCTAAATAACCAATATGCATTTATCGCAAGATCATGCATATACAAATGTATACATCACAACAACAGTATAACGGATAGAATACTTGCCTGAGCGACTTGGGGGTGAGAAAGGCTCGGGACGAGTCTGATAACCTATAAACAACAAGTAAGTTGGAATTAAACCAAAATCACTTGTAAATCTATGCTTTAACTAACTTAGACTCTAATGCTAGTTTTGCGCTCACCGATTCACTTAAGTCACTCGGGTACCCTCGGCTCCATCATTTTTAATAACTTAACCTTTACGAGTTTCAAAGTGATTCCTTCGCGAATGACTTACCAACTGCCTAACGCACTTACCATAAATGTTTCATACATTAATTAACCCTTTTTGGTCTTTAACCTATGTTTCAAAGTAAGGCGAGGGAAAAAGTTTCGTTCGCGAAACGCCGTTACTTGAAACGGCCGTTTCTCCTAAACCGTAAATCGGAATCGGACGAACTACATATCAAAACGAAGCTCGTAACATGAGCTATCTAATCAAGGCAGTGGTCACAATCTAGCAGGGGGTTCTCGGGTCCTAATGCTATGCACGAAAACAGTCCAAAGAAAATCGGATGTTACGACGGCTATGTTTACGCGATTTCCCATTTTTTTAAACTACCCACAATCAACACAAACCATCCTCAAATCCAACACACAACAAACACCCATCCTTATCACATCATAACAATCCCAACCAATTCAATTTTAATCATTCAAACATATGCTTAAACCTAACTTTAATCATACTTAAGTTTCTTTAAATCAAAACCACAAAATTACCATCTCATTTCACTACCATACCAAACCTCAAACTCTAATCATATCAACAAGATACCATAACATCCTACTCATCAAAATCACCTTATAACATATAAGAACCTAGGGTTTGAAAATGGTATACCTTCCTTGAAGTGGTGGGTTGAGCTAGGAAGCCTTAAGAAGCTTGGAGAAGCCTTAGGAAAGCTTGGATCTTCAAGAAAAACAAGAAAAGTTCAAGTTAAAAACTTGAAAACACTATTCATTGTCTTCTTCATTGCTTAAATGGAGAAGCTAGAGAAAGAATTAATGGCTTAAACTCATGATATAGCCATAACTAAGCATAAGGATGGTTAGGGAATTTTCTTACCAATTAAGGATGCTTGGATCTTGATTTTGGAAATTCTAAGCCTTGCAAAAAGAAGAAAGCCGAGAGCAAACAATGAAGAACAAGGCCTTGGTTGATTTTTTGATTTTGATGAAATGATTTGCTAGTTGGTTGACTTGGTTTTGTATTTGATTTAGCAAATTACCACCTTGCCCTTGAATTTGTGTGGTCCTTAATCAACCACACCTCCCTTCTTCCATGTCATGCTTACCTCATCCACATGATGTCATCCTTCCTTCCTTGTCTTCTTTCTATTGGTGGGATGACATCATTCCTACTAATCCCTTTTTGATTAACTTCCTAATCGTTTGCCTAATGACCGCTGATCTGTTATGCGGTTCGCTTAACTTTCGTTCTCGTTTATCGTTTGAAGGATCATACCCGGGATCTTATTACTTAGGTTCCCTTAACCTTTCTCAATACATTATATTCCTTTTTATGATCCTCTATTATAATCCTTTAATTTAAATCCTTTTTATCCTGTTACCTTATACTCAATTCTCTCCGTATCTTGTGGATTTCCGGGAAAAACCAAAGTGTTCGGAATTGGATTCTGACGATCTTTACATACACTTATATACTTCATATGGTACTAATAAAATCCCAGAATATCCATAACAGAACCCCTACATAGTGTGGCGTGAAAAGTTTTCTCATTCAGCTAAAACACTATTCACAAGGGTTACAAAAAGTTGAAAAATTTTGGGGTTATTACATTCCTCCCTGACCTTAGATGGAGAAATAAATGCTTAAAGAAAAGGCGCCCTCGAAGCTGACGCGTCAGTCCTCTCTTATTGCCTTATAAGAACTTGAACCGGCGTAAGGAGGTTCAGTAAAGTATAGTATAATGCGGCTTATGGTTCTAGTAGCACAAAATATAGAAACTCTACTATGCTAGTTCACTCTAGAAGACCTAGTCTGACTATAATAGTTAGTAGTAGTATAGATTAGTTAGATTCGTAAAACAGAAGAAGAGCCTATACTTTCTATTCTATTAGTCAAGCGCTAGCACCCTATAGATTAAGGATATCTTCTGGATAGCTTCGAAGCCTTCAATGTTGGTATGGATACTTTGCTTCCCGTTCGCTGAACAACCCCCCCAACACTTAACTATGCTTTAAAGGGCGAACTCCACCTATTTTTTTTTGAGCTATTGAATTAGGCGATCCGAAAAGAAAATTCTTTCTCACTTCCCTCTATCAGAAAAGGCTCTGAATGGTGGTAAAGCAAGCTGTATGTATCTAGGTAGAAGTAGACCTAGAGCTCTGGGGCTTTAAGGGAGAGGGCTGGTTTGGAACCCTAATCCAGACCAGGAGGGGAACTATATCCTTCATCCGGGTTAGACTATCACACACGAGACTCGCCCGGGCTCTCATCGAGACCAACTCACTTCTCTCTCCTTAACGTCTGGTACCATTGCCCCGCCACTCTGCCTGTCTTCTTGTGGCCGGGTCGGGTCATTCTTCACTCCTGTTACAAGGGAGACCTCTCTTCGCATACCGACCCTCCAGTTAGTTCCATTTCTGGGGCAAAGCTGAGCACTCGGGGCATAAGGGCCTGCGGTGATTATTAACATGCTTTTCCAGCCCATATCTTCCCACCTCCGGTCACATGAGCTTTCGAGAGCCCGGTCTGGTTGAAACTCTTTTTTATGTATGTCTCATGTCTTTCAGCTCAGCGGGATCCAGAGAAAGACAGGCCTACCTACCAGTTCTAAGTGGCAAGATCAATAAAAAAAAATAGGCTCAAGAGAAGAACCAGTTTTCTTCTTATTATATATCCCATCGTATACATCGGAATAGAGCCCTATTTTTAAGATTTAAGAAAGGGCCCTCTCTTAAGTAGGCCTGCACCTTTTAGGTTATCCGGAAGGAATGGAATGATTAGTGTGATGTGAAACCTCCACAAATAAAAAGCTCCTTGGACTTCCCTATCCGTATGGCCGGCCAATCCGTGACAACCCCACAACAAAGAGTGAAATGCCAAGCCCTTTCTCTATTAAAGCAACAAGCATGCGCTCAAAATACCTCCTAAACCCCAACCCACCTTGTTTGTGTACTGGAACAGCTACCACTTCCTTAGAGCAACACTAACTTACCGCTCTCTACTATAATAAAATCCAAGAAAGAGAATAGCTCCGTAATAAAAAAACTGCCATTAATTACACACACGCAAGTAGTGGCTCGGCTGGAGGAAGAATGGTTAGAGCTATCATTGCCGGAGCTAGTTGAAGAATGGTTCTCAGAAGTAGTATTGGGCGAAGAAGTGCTATTCCTGAAAGCGAGTGAGTAGACCTCTCCTCTCCTCTCCTTCCAGTCGAGTCTCTTTCAGAACCTTCCAGTCGAGTCTCTTTCAGAACCTTACAGTCGAGATACTACGTAACCTATATACGGTATACGAACGATAGAAGACTTGAGTCTATAGAGAATGTCACCCAGAAGAAAGATTGACTGTAGATAGGTAGTGGCTTCCGTGCAATGCGCTCATATCTCGAATTGCACGGAATCCACTACAACATTCGGGTAATGAAGCATAATCTATTGGGTCAACAACTGCTGGATCTACTACTGGACCTGGAGCTGCTCCCGTGTCTTTAACTGCTGCTCGTCCTGCTTCATTAACAGCATAATCATAGTAAGAATAAAGTCTACGTACTGGAACAGGATTAACAGCTTTAGGCTCTTCTGCTCCTGTTGCTAGCTTACGAACTATTAGCCATGGAACTTGCTATTGGTGATCATGGGGCAGCAGGTTCTACGCTAGGCACTATATCTCCATCTGGCTCTTCCTTTCTATCACGATAATCAGACTCTCGATCGTAGGCATTAGTCACCACCTATTATTAATGTAAGGAAACCCATCCAGGAAAAACGACCACTACATGGTGAAGTCTGTTCCTACGCCTATTCCCGCCCAAAGGATCTCCAGTAACTTGTTTACGGGTAACAGAGCCAACAGGTTAGGTTCCGGTCTTTCTGTTCTTATGAAGTAGCTAATTTCGTTCCAATGGCAGCTAAAGATTTGTTTATTACTAATGTAACGGTCGGGGTAACACCCATGCGATCCCATAATCGCGATATAGCGCTCAATTATAGTCATAGAATGGATTTGATGATGGGTAGGCGGAGTCTATTGGCATGGAATATGGAATCTTTTCCACGTAAGCTGGTTGTGCAAAGTTTGTTTTTTCATACAGGCAGTGTGATTTGGGGAGATTTTGTTTGCTCCGCAAGGTAGCCAGAGCCAGCCAGTTTTTCATTAAAAAGGCATGATAGTCTTCAACTGCAGAAAAGTAGTGCGGAGAACTAGTCATAATTGTGCCTGCCATGCAATTCGTACTGCATGGCGAGATTCCTCTACCACTCTATAAATAGAGGCTCGATAAGTGCGACTTCAATGAGCAGACGATTACTGAAAACTTTCAACAGAATGCCTTTTTGCGGCAGTTACTATTTCCGGAAATTGACTGAAAGTCGCTTTACCGTGCATACATTAGGAAAAGAGTCCTAGCTGCTATACTAATATCTACTTCTTTAGCTAAACTGTAAGAGAGTAGAAGGAGCGGATACACCTTTTCAAAAGGCTACCGGGGCAGTTGCCAACATCATAATGGAGATCTTGATGTACTTGGACAGTAAATGCCAGAGTGAGCCAGGCAGTCAAACCCGATCGGGAAGACCTAGTAGGAGGTTCGACTCTTGAACTCTATCACAGTCTAGCGATGGACGAGGGAATAGCCTTTCCGAGATAAAATACAGTACAAAGACGAGAGGAAAACTTATTGATGTAGTTGCTTGTAGTGATTTCGTCGAGATTGGATTGGTGTTGACCCGAGGAGGACGGCTAATAATTTATATTAAAAATAGCGGACCGATGGGGTCGTTTTTCAAGCACGAATAGAACGATCTAAAGGGGGTGTGCACAGTTAAGAAGAATAAGTTGTTTTCAAGTTAATCAGATGAATCCTATAATAAGTAAAAGGGACGAAAGGGATTGATTGGGAAATTAAAATGTTAAAGCAAATAATGAATTAGAAATGAGAACCTGGTGATATGCTGTTAGCTCATAAAAGGGCTCCTTCAGAGCTTCAATGACAGGTGTATCGCAAGGTCAGATGCTTCCTTTGCTAGCGAGGTTAGATCAGTCAAATGAAGAGTCTCCATGCCGTATTCTTCTATGTTGCCGAACCTATTGGGCGCATCCGAAGCAAAGTAGAGTTTTCCAGTAGACTAGAGATAGAACTAGCACTAATAGATCTCAGATTCCTAGAAGAGCAATAAAGCGAAAGAAGCAGAAGAAGGTTCTGAAAGAAAGCTAGCTCATCGCCTCAAATAGAGCCTTATCACTACGCCCCTGTTTCCGATGGGGAAACCACAGACAGATATAGAGTTTAGGCGGGCGGGGGGGCATATAGAATAGGTCCTGCTATAGAATAGCTATTCCAAAACAACTTACTGGATTTCATTCCTTTTACAGGGGAGTTGACTCTCTTAGTGTTCGTAACTATGGAGAAGTAGATCTTCATCCGCAAAAGCGTAATAGCTCACTGGTCTAGCCGGGAAGAAAGGCGGATTCCCCCCCCCCCAATTAAATAGTCTTTGCGCGGGCCGGTCCCCGAGAGTTAGAGGGTTATCAGCCAAAGTTTACAGAGTAGCTTTTCCTTTGGTAAAGGAGAGTTTCGTCAGGTTGAACGTTTGTTTGGGATCAGGCTTAAGGTTATGAAAGATGCTCGACCAAATGGGAGAGGTTATTCAAGAAAGAGAAAAGCCAAGCTTTAACCGGCGTTAGGAGAACAGCATTCCCCGGTGGGGGAGAACCTGTTGAGAAGTTGGGTAAGGTAGAGGAAATACACAACCAAGCTATCTAGCCGTAGGAGATACAAGCATTGGTGTTTCTACTGCAGGGTTTAGCTCCTAGCTATCGTAAGCCCTTTTTTTAGGAATACATATCATAGACCATATACTTCCGTTGGATAGGGTATATAGATAGAGGAATCCCCTGTTCCAAGCTAAGGTACGGAGTAATCAGCTTTTACTTGATTGAGTACCTTACAGCAGGTATTCTTTAATAAAGGATACAAGCACCGGCTAGCGGCCTAAACACCAGCGAAGGAGATGAGAGTTAACTCACCTTTGTTTAGGACAACCAGCTTTCACATTGGTGTTCATACGAAGGATTTCTCTTAGTAGACGTGTTGCTAGACAGTCCCGCTTCGCGAAGAACCATATTTAGTTGTACACGACTGTTAAAACAATACTTCCGGAACAGCGATAGGAAGAGAACAACCAAACTATTCAAGTGATTGATTACCAAGGATTGCTGGCCGAAGCGAAGGTTGTTCACTTACTTAGTTGTTATACGCCCGAAAGAGCGTTAGATTCGATTACTTTCATTCTCACCATTTTGTGACCAAAAGAAAGTATCACATGATTATCCCAGTTGACGATGAGTGGACTAAGCCACTGGATGATGGGGTTTTTGATATGAACACTCATCTTTTACATGGGTTGATTCATTGTAATGGTTTCGGCCATCTTCTTTCTATCAATGGGATGGAAGGTGGGTCTAAGTTCTTGTATGGCAAAGAGATAATGGATCTTTGGGACAGAATATGCACCAATCTTCACACTCGGTAAACCGCAGTTCTTAAAATCAATCATATTCATTCTAAATTCTGTTTGCTGATATGCCTGAATATCTTTTATTTTTTGACCTTTTCAGTAAAATTACAGTGGAGGACGTGTCTGTGAAAAGGGGGATGGATCTACGGTTGCTTCACGGTATTGCAGCATACGGAAGGCCATGGTTTGGCAGATGGGGATATAGATTTTGCCAAGGGAGTTTTGGAGTAACTAATGAAAAGTATGAAAGGGCTATTGAGCTTCTTAGTTGTCTTGGACTTGATCAGATCATTCAAGACTTTTGTTCTTCGAAACTCTATAGTGATGTCAAACGGATCATTTGTTATTACAGGGACACAAGTGAATCTGAATTGATCACAATCAGGGATCTGTTTCACTTCATGCTTTCTCTCAAGTCCCGGGGTTTGCCTGCAAGAAGATCACCCACTAATGCTGTACTATAAATTTGTTCAAGATCCTCAGCAAGAAAATATGTGCAGAATAAGAATGCCAGCAAAAGGAAAAATGGAAGGTGCAAGAAATTCACCACGCTGGCTTCCAATTTAGACAGTAGGTGGCCAATGAAAAGAATGCAGTATGTTGCTGAAGTTGCTGTTAATGCACTTAGAGAAAAGAAAGCAGCAAATGGGGGATATAATTGTGAAACGAGCAGGCAAGAAGTTCGGGATGCAGCGCGTATGCGAATTGGAGATACTGGTTTGATTGATTACATTTTAAAATCAATGAACAATGTCATTGTTGGTGGGCACGTTGTTTGTCGAGATGTGAACCCACAAACTCGTGTGTTGGAGTACACTATTGAAGAGGTTTGTGAGAATGGAGCTGCTGTTCAAGTTGATCCAGGATCGAATTTGGTTGTGCTTTCACAGGATCAGCCACAGGCTATAATGCCTGGGATTGATGTTTACTCAGATATTGCATACTTGTACAACAATGTGTTTTTGGAATATCAGAACTCAGAATGGGTTGAGCTGGCGGTTGAAAGAGTCCTCGATAGTAAACAGTTTGTCAAAGAGTGGCTTTTTATAGATGAGCCTGATCAGCTACTGAGGTTTGTTTGTAGGGTGATTCCTCATTTGAGTGATTTGGAAACTGAATTTACAAGGGGATATCCGCCGGGAGAACACATTGCAGTTCCTTTGCGCGATACTTACTATCAGGGAGAGGATTTTGGTAACTGAAGTTAGTGGACTGGAGGGAGTGGAAGATGGAGAGGTGTTATTTGGCATAGTTGAATCGGGGTCTGAACTATGCTTTAGGGCTGTTGGAATGGATTTTGGTTCTGAATTGAAGTATGAAGGTGGGGCAGATAATTGGACTGTTAAATGCAAATGTGGAACAAGGGATGACGGCGGGGAGAGGATGGTGGCTTGTGATATTTGTGAGGTTTGGCAGCATACTCGCTGCATTGGCATTGATGATTTCAATACTATGCCGCCTTTGTTTGTATGTGACAGCTGTTGTGCTGCCCTTGCTCCTCCAAGAACCATTCAGCCGAGAATATGACTTTGAGTCTCTTGGGGCTTGTTATAACTATTGAGAGGTGGTTTGTGGAGTGCTAACTAAAGAATGATTGCAGCTGTCTGCTCATTTACTGTACATGTTCACCGTCGTAGACTACATGACATTCTGCCTTTATTGTTCTCTGGTAGAAAACAGAGATAAGATAGAATTCTTTTGACTGTGTGTTGTACATGATCATGATCTTGTAACCATTCAGTTCATACTAGATATCCTCAATCTGTAAAGAAAATAGATTCTAAGTACATAATCTGGAGACCTTGAAATGGAACTAAGCAACGGATGAGTTGATTGCTGCTGCGCATAAAGAAGTAGGAGCGCGCTTAAAAAAATAGTAAAAGAATAGCTGTTCCTCTTGCTTTCCTTAAGCTTCGCATAAGCGACTACATACCTGCGGCTCCCGGCCTCTTAACTTATTAAGTTCTTTCCTTTGAAATGAAACAAGCTTAAAAATAGAATATCGTAAGTTAAAGAAAGAAAATTTTTAAAAGGCTTTCATATAGAGAACCCCCATCCCTCTCTAAAATTCTATCATTTGGATATATAGTATCACCTTATACCCCTTATAGAGATAAGACTGGCCTATCTCTATAGTGAATTCTATCCAGGGTTCTATCATCTATAGAGTGTGGACGCTGGCTACTAGAACTAGCGGTCGTAGGGCAGCATGGAGCTGAGTTAGGCACTTCATGTTTAAAACATTCCAATCCATCTACAGGGGACCCTCTCACAGGGCTAATTTATGGATGCCCAATCCCGGAAAGTATCAGAGGCTGTCGAGCGATCCAGCCTCTCCCTGCATATATGGGTAGTCTAGTACACCACGGTCACAGCGGTGGCGGCCTCATAGTACACCAACGTGCCGGTGTTACTATGCTAAAATCCAAGGCTTATACTCTGGCTTTTAATCTGACCAAATCATATGTTCTGTTCATATATGTCTGTTGATTCTGGATCTAATGTTACTCCTTCAGTCTCTGTTTTGCTATATCGTTATACCACCAGTCGGAATATGAGATCTACGATAGCTTTTCTCAAGAAAAATATTCTGACATCGGGTGTAGCTAGATTACCCGATAAGGTTGCACACCTCTCTCTGGGTAATGATCAACCATCTGATGAATCATCATCCTCCAATGTTGTCTCACGTCGTATTCCTCGTAATATTACGATTAATCGAAATAGAACTCAGATAATGCCTAATAGTGTTCTGGGTTCCCATATGTCGTATGTCTGTAATTACATGAATAATATTCGTTCTGAAGCGCACTTCAAAGTAAATCCTCCTGTGTTGACTTTTCCTCATGCTTTGATAGACTGTCTATTCGAAAGTCAAACAACAACCTTTATGGGTTTAGGATATCGTTTTAATCCAGGCCAATCAGAGTTTATCATGCATGATGCTCGATTTCCATCTAGGTTGATGAAGATGAGTTACACTTGCTGGATGAATTCGCTTCATTTATCCATGAGTAAGAAGATGTCATCGGCACGGGAGTTGTGTTCGTTTAGTCGCCAGGATGGAATGAGAAGTGTCTTAGATTTGAATTACTATAAAAACTTAGTGGAGGTTATAACCCTCTTTAATGGTACCTTTGGACGTTTTTTAATATTAACCTGTTCGGGGATTGGTTGCACAGTGTGGTATAAATTTTTCCCATGTATTGATGGTCAAGTTCCTATGGAGCTCTTTACACCTATCGTCTCATATGATCCTATCAACAATATGGACCTTTTGGATCCCTCCTACAATTGTGTTGAGTTTACAGCTCAAAAGGATATATCTGAGAAGATCAAATCATCATTTGCGAATGTTCCCCCATTTTCTGGGATGAATATCCCGGCTAGTGGTGTGGTTCTTCGGAATGTATGTTTAGGCATAATGATTGCCTTCTTAATTACTACAGGTGTAGTAGATATGAGTAATGTAATGAACAATGTATAGAAGGATCAAAATGGGCATTGTACTTCATTCACTTAGTGTGTCTAACGTCTTACGTTCTCAAAACAACAACCTTGAAGATTGTATTCTAAAGCGCTTTAACTCGTCTTTATGTAGACGTGAACAGCTATTGGAAGATATTCTCTTTGTTTATAACGATTTAACTACAACTACAAGATGGTCTATGCCTCTTGATCAATTCGAATCAATTCTACGACAAATAGCATCGGATGAATACCATCTATCTCCACTAAGATATCTTCTTATCCCGGAGTATGCTTTTCAAAAGTCTTTTGTCGAAGAACTGGTATTATCATACCCTGATATCATGTTTCGAAAATGTCGACAGCATCCTGGTTCTATAGAGGTTCTTTTACCGCATAATGATGATGTAGTGGTCTACACTGGTTTAGCACATTTCTTGTATCGTCTCTCTTGTGGTAGCTTACCGCATAATGAGGAATGCCGAATATTGAATCAATCAAGTATCGAGTCATTCTATAAAAGTCTTCTAGGTAGAAGGGTTCAAAGGTTGTACTCTATTGAATTAGATGAATCCTTGAATTTCATTCAAAAAAGGCTTTTATTAGAGACGTTGTCTCCTATCCTTCTTGATAGGTCTGTCTATAGACTCATATCAGAGTTATTGGAACTCAATATCTTCTATAAGGATATGTATTATCCACCATCACCTTATGGTATACCAACTCTAGGTGAAATATGCAGAGTCTTATTCAATCTATTCTTGGCCGAAAGCTTTGATCTTGGCTTTGCTCGAAAGTATCCTAGTATTGAGTTTGAGAGGTATTATGATACTATTTTTATCTTTATTAAAGACGATGAACAAGAACAGGCTTTCTCCGGGATAGAAGATATGCTGGCAGATCTTGATCTAATCAACGGCTATATAAAGTCTATCGATACTTTAGGATGTATGTACTCGAGAATAGGACTTGTCAAGAAAGTCTTGCGTATTGCACCTGATGGCACGTTAGAACGTGGGGAAGATCGATTTGATTGTATTTGATTCGAGTAGGATGTTGCTATGCAGTAGAACGATCGAAGAAAGAAACCTCTTGCATGTGCTCTTTCGTCACTGTTGGATGTGAGGTTACGTAGTATCTCGACTGAGTTGAAGAGGCTTCGCCGACTGAGAACAGAAGAGGCTTCGCCGACTGAGAACACCTAAGAAAGAAAGCTTCTAGAACACTTATCTTATGCAACTACTGTGGTACCACTGCAGTGAGGCTTCGCCGACTGAGAACAGAAGAGGCTTCGCCGACTGAGAACACCGCTACCCTAATAGAAAGCTCCTTGATGTGCCGGATAAAGCAAATCTTGTGCCGGACTCCGATCCCTATGCTTTTCTAACTCACACCAGAACAACTGCTTTCTAAGCTAAAGGAGTTTAAGCCTTCCTGTACAGGGTTCTCTCACAATAGCAAATACAAGCCAGAGATATGTTCTTCTTCTATCTCTTTATCTTTATCTAGAAATATTAGACTACCCTCCCGACCCCTTATAGAGTAAATCAGGCCTATCTCTATAGCTAGAACTCAAAATAGAGTTTGATTATTTCATATAGTTCTACCATCTATAGAGTGTGGGACACTGGGTACTTTAACTATTGGTTGCAGGGCACTGGTTAGTTAAGTAAGAGCTTTACCAGTAAAAACATTCTCCTTTCCTTATATAGAGTCTTCTTTTAAGGCTTCTTGTTTGGATGCCCAATCCCAGAAAGTATAGAGGTAGTTGATTGATTCCTACCTCTCCATGCATATATGGGTTAGTATAGTCTAGTATACCAGGACCACAGGGTGGCGGCCTCATAGTACATCAACGTGCCGGTTTACTATGCAAAATCCAGGGTTTCACTCTGGTTCAAAAGCAAATTTTCTATGATACCAATGATACCAAGTATACGTTCTAATATGTATGTTCTCAAATGTTCTATTGTTACCACATCCCGCATAGTACCAATCCATTGCTATATATCATTTCGTTATATGAGAGCATCACCTGCTTTTTCTCTTTCCAAATTGAAAAATGCTTTGGATGTATCTAAAGTTACTGAGAGGTTGGAGACACTATCTCTGGTTGATGATGACGGTGATCTGGTTGACAATAACCGTGCATCCTCATCTTCATGCTCGACCTCTGGTTCTAACAGACCAAGCGAAGGGGGGATACCTTCTCCAAGATGCTCGGCCTCGGCCAGCGAGATATTTGATCCATTTTCATCTTCGTGTCATCATGTTTTTCTGAGTCGTTATTCATTTTATTCATCTTCATCTTTGTCCTCACAACTAGTGTGTCATCGCGTACCTGGTATGGTAAGACAATTTTTTCTTCCTTATTCTAGTATAAGTTCACTTATGTCATATGTTTCGAGTGAGATTATTCAAAATCCTCTATCTACCGAGTTCAGAAAGACAGTGGATGTAATAACCCCAATTTTTGAGAAATTTTGAAACCCTTATGAATAGTGTTTTTGCTGAACGAGAAAACTTTTCATGCCACGCTATGTAGGGGTTCTGTTATTGATCTTATGGGATATTATTAGTACTCTATGAGGTATATAAGTGTATGTAAAGATCGTCAGAATCCAATTACGAACACTTTGATTTTTCCCGGAAATCCACAATATACGGAGAGAATTGAGTATAAGGTAACAGGATAAAAAGGATTTAAATTAAAGGATTATAAGAGAGGATCATAAAAGGAATATAATATATTGAGAAAGGTTAAGGGAACCTAAGTAATAAGATCCCGGGTATGATCCCTCAAACGATAAACGAGAACGAAAGATAAGCGAACCGTAAAACAAATAAGTGACCAAGAGACAAGCTTGTACAAGAAGCCAGGGATTGTGACATCATCAAACCACAAGGTGTGGACAAGTGGGAGCATAATGACATGTGCAAGGTGACACAAGCATGACATAGGGAAGGAGGAAGTGTGGTTGGTTTATAACCACACAAATAAAAGGTTAATTAAGTCATTAACCAAAAACAACACAAAAATCAACCAACCAAGCAAATCATTTCATTTTCATCAAACAAAACACAAAAATATCATTCTTCCCAAGCTAGCTCTCGGCCCATTTCTTAAAATTTGAAGATCCAAGCTCCACCACTTATTATTTAGCAAGGTAATTATCCTAGCTTCTCCTAGTTAAGTTACATACTTCCTATAAGTTTAAGCTTCTAATTCCAAGCCAATCTTTTTCTATAAATCAAGGAAGAAGATGGTGAATAGTAACCTTCAAGAAATAACTTTAGTTTTCTTGGATTTTTATGAAAGATTAAGGTTATACAAGCAAGGATCAAGGTTCTTTTAGGCATTCAAAGCTCTTGGGTTGTGTTAGGAAGCTTCAAGGAGGTATAAACAACTTTCACCTTTAACTTATAGTTTGAACTTTGAGTTTTGATGAGTTTATGGATGGATTAATGTCTATATAGAAATATCCATGTATGTATAGCAAGATCCATGTATGTTAGATAGTTGGGTTGGATTTGTGGTGATTTTGGATATGAATCTTGGTTAATGGTTAATGAATCTTAAGTTATGGATTAGTAGATCATGTTTGTGGTTGAATAAGTTGGAAAACCTTGAGATTATGGACTGACTTTGCCTTGATATAAGTTGTGTTTGATGTATTGATGATGGTTGGGTGGTTTGTAGTGAATTGGTAAAGAATTGGAGTGGTATAAATATTGGTAATCGCGTAAACATAGCCGTCGTAATGTCCGATTTTCTTTGGACTGTTTTTGTGCATAGCATTAGGACCCGAGAACCCCCTGCTAGATTGTGACCACTGCCATGTTTAGATAGCTCATGTTACGAGCTTCGTTTTGATATGTAGTTCGTTCGATTCCGATTTACGGTTTAGGAGAAACGACCGTTTCAAGTAACGGCGTTTCGCGAACGAAACTTTTTCCCTCGCCTTACTTTGAAATGTAGGTTAAAGACCAAAAAGGGTTAATTAATGCATGAAACATTTATGGTAAGTGTTTTAGGCAGTTGGTAAGTCACTCGCGAAGGAATCGCTTTAAAACTCGTAAAGGTTAAATTATTAAAAATGGTGGAGCCGAGGGTACCCGAGTGACTTAAGCGAATCAGTGAGCGCAAAACAAGCGTTAGAGTCTAAGTTAGTTAAAGTATAGATTCACAAGTGACTTTGGTTTAATTCCAACTTACTTGTTGTTTATAGGTTACCAGACTCGTCCCGAGCCATTCGTAACCCCCAGTCGCTCAGGCAAGTTTTCTACCCGTTATACTGTTGTTGTGATGTAAATATATGTATATGCATTATCTTGTGATATTGCATGATTGTTATTAGCAAATTTTGCAATATATTGGAGTATGCTAATATGGTATATATGCATGTCTGTTTCATAATCTGGTTATCTATCTGTTGATTTCAATGCTTATAGTTGCATAATACCTATGCTAGAGGATAACGGTATCTTGCATATACCCTTAGTATAGGGACTCAAAGGTGAAAATATTTTCAAAAACCGGGAGTCGAGGATCCCGAGTAGATTTTATATATATGGATATGGATATTTATATATATATATATATTTATATATATATATGGTTATAGTTTTCCAAACTATTAATCGAATAAGGTTTATTCGATAACTTTAAACTCTATTTTATATTTGAATATTATTTCGAATATTCATTCGAGGGCTTATGACTCCATTTATATTATTTATTGAATAATATTTGAATATTCATTCGAGGGCTTATGACTCAGTTTATATTATTTATTGAATATTAATTGAATATTCATTTGAGGATCTATGACTCCGATTATTTGCTGAGATATATTTCTGTATTTTATTAAAGAATAATGTTTCGATAATCAAACTTATTTTCGATTATTCAAATAAAGATAATACTTTCATATAAGTATATCTTTGGTTATTTAATACTCGTTTCAAGTATAAATTTTAATACTTCTACTTCAATTATTTTTATAAAGATTATTCTTTATGGGAATATTATTTAAATAATAATATTCAGTCATTTTCTAAATATTCTGGGGACTGATTTACTTCATTAAATCAGCCTTACTCCAAACACTCTTTAAAGTGTTTTCGAGTCTTCAAAATGATTTTTAAAAGTTAGAGCGGATCCCAAAACTCATTTTTTTATATTTAAGATCTTCCTTTTAAAGGGGATTTAAATACTCGTTCAAAACCTGGGGAATCCGGCTCTGTGGTGTATTTTATATTCGCAACGAGGTTGCGGATTTGGTAAATGAATTGATTACTTGCCCAACGTTCGGGAAGTAAGCCCATCTCATTGAGTCGGCATAAGCGACAGGCCGGGGTACGGTCTATTATTGTGTAAGTGGCTGGGTGGCAGTCCATCAACGCGTGAGGGGCCGGGGTACGGTCGAGCGCGAGGTCCTAATGCGGCCAGGGTGATGACCGGTGAGGAATTCATCCATCTACAGTAGAAAAGGTTACTTATTGGTATCTTTGCCTGATCAGCGAGATATCGGGTTTATGCCAAAATTCTTTTCCTTTCCAAAATTCATTGGATGTTTCAAACTCTGTTCATACTTTACATAACAGAGGTTCCAGGAAATGTTTAAGAGATATATATATATGTGGATATATATATATATCGGGACTAAATAAAGTATCTCGTAACTTTATTTCATTCAATAATATTTCAAAGATTGAATCTATTCAAATCTTGTCTTGTAGTCTCATCTATGTGATGAACTTTTGAAACTGATTATAACTTGAATGGTGGTAGTTCAAGTAGTATTGGGAAAGATATAAGTATATTGGGGTATTTGGTAACCTCATCTTTTAAACTTATATCTAATTAATAATTGTCTTATGTATGACAAAGATTTTCAAAAAAACGTTGAGACAAGGTTAGATATATGAGATCACCTTGCAACGATATTTTTTTCATACAGTTACACACTAGGACTTTGTGTATATTATGCATGGAAGAGGACTTCCAATATTTTGAAAAGTATATATGTATATATACTGAATATTTTGCGACTTCATCGCATTAAGATATCAAACTTGGTTCATTTCTTTTGACCAAGACTTTCATGAGTATTATGAGTAGGCTCATATATTGTAAATCATTATACATATTATTTTGGTGGGCTTGCTGCTCACCCTTGCTTTATTTCTTCATCACATAACAACAGTTAGGAAAGATGGCCAGACTCCAGCAGACCCAGCGCAAGCGCGTGGGAAGCGTCCCGCGTCTTCCCGTTGATGTTGTAGCTGCTATAGCTGCAGAGGTAGATCTATTGTAGATCAGACCATCTACTTTTGAGAATCAATTATGTATAATTATAACTTGTGGCAGATAATGGCAATTAACTGTAAATTTATCAAGTAATCATTTTGGGTTGTAATAACTTTTAAATTGTGGATTCAAAGACTTGTACTTATTTAAATTTCATCTCTGAGACTATAACGGGTTGTGGTGTGTGTTAGTGTGGGGTCACAGCATAAGGTTATTTATTATTAATTAAGTGAAGTGATATTGTGGAAAGAAAGACCGTGACGACCCGGATCCCCGACCCCGGATCTGGGGGTGTTACAGAAATGGTATCAGAGCTAAGCGTTATAAACCTCAGAGATGATGGGACGTTAAGATAATAAGTTCACTAAGATAATAAGAACTCTTGCCAAGTTCATAGTCGGGCTACCTAACGTAGTACTGACAGTTAAAACCCTTATGGGAACCCTTATAAATATCGTGATAGGAGCGTAGTTCGTTATCGTATATGGTAGCGGGACTCCGAACCCTGAGGTTGAGGAGCAACATCGCGATGATATTTTATTACTAATTGGAGATCGGATTGTGGATCCGATAGAGTGTCCTAATGCAGGACCGGATGATGTTGATATTGAGGATTTAGCGGTTGAGGATGTTGTCCTAGAAGGGATAATTGTTGAGGAGGATCCCATGGAGGATCCTGACAGGATTGGATAAAGGACCACTGATGAATTGATGACCATGGTTTGGTCGACTACCAGAGGTAGGATTGGCCGGTCACTACCGGAGGTTCGTTCAAGTTGTAAAGATAGTAGCCCCTTTAACGCGGCTTACTCGTAAGACTGAGAAGTTCGAATGGACAGAGAAATGCGAGAACAGCTTTCAAGAACTGAAGCAGAGGTTGGTGATGGCCCCTATGCTGGCATTGCTGGATGGAAAAAGAGATTTTGTGAAGTATAGTGACGCTTCGCACAAGGGCTTAGGGTGCGTGCTTATGCAGCACGGTAAGGTAATCGCGTACATGTCAAGACAATTAAGGTAATATGAAATTCGATATCCCCGCTCATGAGCTTAGGCTCGTGGTAATAGTTTTACCCTAAGGATTGGAAGCACTACTTGTATGGAGAGAAGTGCAAGAATTACCTAAGCCATAAGTGCTCTAGTACATTTTCACGTAGAAAGAGCTCAACATATGCCAGAGGAGGCAGTTAGAGCTAATCAAGAATAATGATTGGGAGATTCTTTATCATTCGGGAAAAGCCAATATGGTGGCTGATGCCCTTAGTAAAAAGGAGAGACTCAAGATGATAATGTCTTTTGGAGAGTTTATAAGAGATTTTGAGAAAATGGAAATAGAAGTGAAGGTAACCGGAGCCGGTACCGAAAAGCTGTTTGAGATTGCAATACAGCCCGAATTATTGGAAAAGATCATATTGTGCCAGAAAAAGTTATGAATGAAGGCAGGGAGCCAACAATTAGATAAAAGATTAATATCGAGAAAGATGATAAGGGAATAATGAGGTATTCCTATAGAATTTGGGTTCCAAAAGTTCAAGAGTGTAAGGATGAGAACTTAGATGAGAGCCATAGTTTGAGGAATAAGATTTAGAGCAAACCCTGAACGTGATAGTCAGGGAGGTCGCCATCAAGATAGAAGGAACCCATGACATAATGGAGTGGAAAATGAGGATTTTAAATTAAAAGATGACCCCAATTATGGGGAGTAGGATGAAACATTTCATACTAAGGAAACAGAAAGTCGAGTAAGGAAAGGAGACCGGAGACGGTACTCCTATACGGCAATTCATGGACCTGTCTAAAAAGAACTTAGACTATTATCCCCAACCACCACCTTGAGGAAACAATGCGATAGGAAATTCTTTCAGGACCTTTAAGTCTCTAAGCTCTCAGAGTTCCCAAGGAACAAGCTGACCCAGTCGAGGCAAGAGCCTGGCTAAAGGAAATAGAGGAATCATTTGAGATTCTGAATGATTGACGAACCACAAAAGACTGTTTTTATCACTTACCCTCCTAAGAGAGAGACCACCCGCCGGTAAAAGGCCAAGGAAGGCACGGAGCAAGAGATTATAATAAACTGATTTAAGTTCAGTCAATTGTTTTCGGGAAAGTAATTCCCAAAGATAAGGAGATAGTGTAAAAGCTTTAGAGCCAGAACAAAGGCAGACGAGTATGATAAATTATGAATCTAAGTTGTAAAAGTTATCAAGATTCGTTCTGAGGACACGAATCCAGAATGACGGGATGTTTGAAATCAATGCTTATGTTGTGTTGGTTCATGAAATAATGATAAGAGAAAGGAAAATAAAAAGAAATTGAAGTGGAAAGGAATATAACGGCAATAGAGTTTGAGGTATGATAAGGGAGTTGGGTATGAGGAAACCCTAACGACTCGTAGCAATAGAAATAGAAAAGTATGCATTCGTCAGGATGAGGGTGATTCACCATAAGTTAAAATTGATGGTTGAGGGCATAAGAGATACATATAGTTTCTCCCCTGTAAGTTGGGAGGATTCGAGGAAACCTTGAGATAATTCGAAGGATAAATAATGAGACGCGGATAGACTAAGGGGATAAGGAAGTAAGAAATTAGGAAAAATTGGATGAAGGAAGTGACCTTCAAGAAGGAAATGTAAGACCGGTGGCTTGATACCCAGAAAGGGAGACGCCAGGTATGAAAGATATCCCAACATTGAGGTGACTGTTGAGATAAACAACAAAAGTAAATAAGGAATTATTAAGAAGAAGTTCACGTTGAACACGACCAATATCTTCCAGAACATCCTTGTTATCGTTACCAAATTAGGCAAGACAAGCGGATAACCGTTGTTATCTTTTGGAGGCCATATGGATTGACCTCAATTTGAATAAGGATGCTATTATGAAGTTAGGTATAGACTATCGAGGTGGGAATGATGAATATGATAATCTATCAAGGAAATATGACTTGATTTATTCGTGGAAGGATGCAGGTACCTTTTAAAGGTGGAATTAAGGATAGAACATTGGTAACTTAAAATGAATCCTAGGGGACTGCATAAAGGTTGGCATGTCACCCTTAATAGGGACAGTATGAGTTTTGACAGTATGATTGGGAAAGGGTTAAGGTAACAACAACCTTTAAGAATCAGTGGAGAAATTTTGCAGAAGTATATAGACAATGGTTCTACTATTAGTAAATGGTATTGTGATATGCCCTGTATCTAGGGAATACAGGAGGAACGATTGAAGGATAACCTTAGAGGTTTTACAAGGAGAAAGGTAATATTCAAAATTCTCAAGAATAGAAATGTTGATAAAGGAAATATGACATAATTATAATGATGCCAAGTGGGGCACGTGTTAAACCATGAGAAAGTATGGATCGAACCAGTAAGGGTCGAAATTATTCAGGGCAATTAGGACCTAAGATGAAAGATGTTCTTAGTATGATTGAGAGTCAGTCGTGACAGTGATTAACCTCTAAAGACTGAGGCAATAACTTATGGAAAGATGGTGTTATTTTTTTTACTCATCAGATTCTTAGGAAAACATCTTCACATAAGCTGTGATTGAAATGAGGTAGAAAATTTAGTTGAAGGTGGTTAAAAGACATTGACTGTAAGGAACTATTACTATCAGGAAAGGCCAAAGAGGTGGCCGACACTTTAATGGTAAAAGGAAAATTGTAGGCGCTTGTGCCAAAGGAATACAGTGATGATGGTTAAAGTTGTGATGGTTGTATTTTGGGTTGGAAGATTGTCATTCCTTCTGATGACTGTGCAATACCCAACCGTAATAGTAGTTAGTAAAGGTTTAATTCGTGTAATCGCCATGAGTGGGCTATCTATCTTAGAAGGTACTATCTTGAGAATGAGCCTGGACCATATTTCAAAAGGACTAAACGAACCTTTGAGTAAGTCTTCTATTTAAGGCATATGATTAAGAATGGTATTAACCTGCTATCGTTGCTTTGATTGAAACTCTTCTGCAATTTTATCTGCTTCATGTCATGTATGTATGTCAGAATCAGGAGTGTACTCCATGAATCATGAATGGTGATTATGTTACCTCCTTAGAAGGATTTGATACGACATGTATGGACTCCGTATGGTTAGCTATTAAGACTTCATGGAAAATGAATGACTACAGTGGGTCAGTGGTGGACCATAGTAAGGCAGCAATGATTCTGCGAGTAGTGAGATGATTATAACCGTGAGAGTTGTATTAGAATGGGTGTTGAGATTGAGTACCACTAATCGGGTCGTGGTAGTGTATAAGTTATCATTGATAGACTAATTAAGTAGAGTATCTACCTAGTGAATAATTATTCTTTCTTATCAATAAGAGAGTCGTATTATTATACGAAGAAGGTTGCGGTATAGAAATGGATTCTAGTAACGATGAGGTCTAGAATGAGATCCCAGATTCGATTTTCGATATCGAGGGAGTTTCAAAGGTGATTGTGTATAAGCTCGATGAAGAGCATGGGTCCATAGAATGATGGACGGAATAGAAATATTTAGGCATGGGAAATACGATGCTATAATACTTGATGTTGATATAAATACTCATATGATTCGTTCTCCTATGACAAACCTCTATAGTTCAGAGGTAGGTTCCAAGCCGGATATTTTGTGGCAGTATATTTTTTCATATATACAATTCTCTTCCATTCGTTCTTTTCTCTTCTTTTCATTTCATGTAAGCTGAGAAGAACAACCCTTCCAGAAGGGGAGGTATTGCCGAATGACTATCTATCTGTGTGATAGAAGCCGAGTAGGATACCAGCTATTGTTTAATTGCTTGTCAAGTACTAAAGGCTGGCCACCTTCTGTACTAACTATGCGATATAACAAGTGTTCATGATCATAGTGATCTCTCAATAAATTCTTTTACTTCTATATGAAGGATTAAGCTTTCGAAAATAGAAACAGCTGAAAAAGGAGTAATAAAGTTGTGGTAGTATTCGGAATGGAAACACATTCGTGATACTAAGGTTGGCATGGTTATTAAAAGGTTATAGAACGCTAACGAGCAAAAGTATAACCAGTATAATATTAGGAACGGAAGGTGATAGCGATTACGAACTGGAAAAGAATGGGTATTGAGAAGCAAAAGCTTTAATGTTAAAAGCTATAATGAGAGTCTGTGCAATAGACTTGAAAGAAATTAGAATGATCACTTAACACGGATTGAGTTTTCTTACGACAATAGATCATATGTCAGTATTGAGATATCGCCTTATGAGATCCTTGAGGGAAGACAATGTCGATCTCCCTTATGTTAGGATGAAGTTGTAGAGCGCAAGATGCTCGGACCCGCAGTAGTCCAAAGGACCAAGGATATGATAGATCTAATCAGAGGACGGCTGGTAGTAGCCCAAGATGGACATGATAAGTATATTGATTTGACACGAAAGGATAAAGAGTACGAAATAGGGAACCTAGTAACGTTATAGGTATCCCTTGGAAAGGATTGATGAGGTTCGGAAAGAAAGGAAAGCTAAGTCTACAAGTTGTTGGACCCCTGGATATATTAAGACGTTTGGGAAGTTAGCATATGAGCTAGCCCTAACCCCGAACATGTAGCAGGTCGTAACGTGTTTCACGTATCAATGTTAAGGAAGTGTAATTCAGATGCCAGATAAATAGGGGCATATGAGCACATAGATATGCAACCCGACGTAACCTATATGGAGCAACCAGGAAGGGTTGTAGAGTGAAAAGGGAACAAGTGCTTAGGAGAAGGATTATCAAACTAGGCAGAGTTTGGTGGTAGAACCACAATATGGGAAAATTGACTCGAGAGTTAGAAAGTGTAATGCTAAGAAAGTATCCCCATTTGAATTCTATCTGATTCCGGGACGGAATCCTTTTAAGGAGGGGAGACTGTAATAACCCCAATTTTTGAGAAATTTTGAAACCCTTATGAATAGTGTTTTTGCTGAACGAGAAAACTTTTCATGCCACGCTATGTAGGGGTTCTGTTATTGATCTTATGGGATATTATTAGTACTCTATGAGGTATATAAGTGTATGTAAAGATCGTTAGAATCCAATTACGAACACTTTGATTTTTCCCGGAAATCCACAATATACGGAGAGAATTGAGTATAAGGTAACAGGATAAAAAGGATTTAAATTAAAGGATTATAAGAGAGGATCATAAAAGGAATATAATATATTGAGAAAGGTTAAGGGAACCTAAGTAATAAGATCCCGGGTATGATCCCTCAAACGATAAACGAGAACGAAAGATAAGCGAACCGTAAAACAAATAAGTGACCAAGAGACAAGCTTGTACAAGAAGCCAGGGATTGTGACATCATCAAACCACAAGGTGTGGACAAGTGGGAGCATAATGACATGTGCAAGGTGACACAAGCATGACATAGGGAAGGAGGAGGTGTGGTTGGTTTATAACCACACAAATAAAAGGTTAATTAAGTCATTAACCAAAAACAACACAAAAATCAACCAACCAAGCAAATCATTTCATTTTCATCAAACAAAACACAAAAATATCATTCTTCCCAAGCTAGCTCTCGGCCCATTTCTTAAAATTTGAAGATCCAAGCTCCACCACTTATTATTTAGCAAGGTAATTATCCTAGCTTCTCCTAGTTAAGTTACATACTTCCTATAAGTTTAAGCTTCTAATTCCAAGCCAATCTTTTTCTATAAATCAAGGAAGAAGATGGTGAATAGTAACCTTCAAGAAATAACTTTAGTTTTCTTGGATTTTTATGAAAGATTAAGGTTATACAAGCAAGGATCAAGGTTCTTTTAGGCATTCAAAGCTCTTGGGTTGTGTTAGGAAGCTTCAAGGAGGTATAAACAACTTTCACCTTTAACTTATAGTTTGAACTTTGAGTTTTGATGAGTTTATGGATGGATTAATGTCTATATAGAAATATCCATGTATGTATAGCAAGATCCATGTATGTTAGATAGTTGGGTTGGATTTGTGGTGATTTTGGATATGAATCTTGGTTAATGGTTAATGAATCTTAAGTTATGGATTAGTAGATCATGTTTGTGGTTGAATAAGTTGGAAAACCTTGAGATTATGGACTGACTTTGCCTTGATATAAGTTGTGTTTGATGTATTGATGATGGTTGGGTGGTTTGTAGTGAATTGGTAAAGAATTGGAGTGGTATAAATATTGGTAATCGCGTAAACATAGCCGTCGTAATGTCCGATTTTCTTTGGACTGTTTTTGTGCTTAGCATTAGGACCCGAGAACCCCCTGCTAGATTGTGACCACTGCCATGTTTAGATAGCTCATGTTACGAGCTTCGTTTTGATATGTAGTTCGTTCGATTCCGATTTACGGTTTAGGAGAAACGACCGTTTCAAGTAACGGCGTTTCACGAACGAAACTTTTTCCCTCGCCTTACTTTGAAATGTAGGTTAAAGACCAAAAAGGGTTAATTAATGCATGAAACATTTATGGTAAGTGTTTTAGGCAGTTGGTAAGTCACTCGCGAAGGAATCGCTTTAAAACTCGTAAAGGTTAAATTATTAAAAATGGTGGAGCCGAGGGTACCCGAGTGACTTAAGCGAATCAGTGAGCGCAAAACAAGCGTTAGAGTCTAAGTTAGTTAAAGTATAGATTCACAAGTGACTTTGGTTTAATTCCAACTTACTTGTTGTTTATAGGTTACCAGACTCGTCCCGAGCCATTCGTAACCCCCAGTCGCTCAGGCAAGTTTTCTACCCGTTATACTGTTGTTGTGATGTAAATATATGTATATGCATTATCTTGTGATATTGCATGATTGTTATTAGCAAATTTTGCAATATATTGGAGTATGCTAATATGGTATATATGCATGTCTGTTTCGTAATCTGGTTATCTATCTGTTGATTTCAATGCTTATAGTTGCATAATACCTATGCTAGAGGATAACAGTATCTTGCATATACCCTTAGTATAGGGACTCAAAGGTGAAAATATTTTCAAAAACCGGGATTCGAGGATCCCGAGTAGATTTTATATATATGGATATGGATATTTATATATATATATATATTTATATATATATATATGATTATAGTTTTCCAAACTATTAATCGAATAAGGTTTATTCGATAACTTTAAACTCTATTTTATATTTGAATATTATTTCGAATATTCATTCGAGGGCTTATGACTCCATTTATATTATTTATTGAATAATATTTGAATATTCATTCGAGGGCTTATGACTCAGTTTATATTATTTATTGAATATTAATTGAATATTCATTTGAGGATCTATGACTCCGATTATTTGCTGAGATATATTTCTGTATTTTATTAAAGAATAATGTTTCGATAATCAAACTTATTTTCGATTATTCAAATAAAGATAATACTTTCATATAAGTATATCTTTGGTTATTTAATACTCGTTTCAAGTATAAATTTTAATACTTCTACTTCAATTATTTTTATAAAGATTATTCTTTATGGGAATATTATTTAAATAATAATATTCAGTCATTTTCTAAATATTCTGGGGACTGATTTACTTCATTAAATCAGCCTTACTCCAAACACTCTTTAAAGTGTTTTCGAGTCTTCAAAATGATTTTTAAAAGTTAGAGCGGATCCCAAAACTCATTTTTTTATATTTAAGATCTTCCTTTTAAAGGGGATTTAAATACTCGTTCAAAACCTGGGGAATCCGGCTCTGTGGTGTATTTTATATTCGCAACGAGGTTGCGGATTTGGTAAATGAATTGATTACTTGCCCAACGTTCGGGAAGTAAGCCCATCTCATTGAGTCGGCATAAGCGACAGGCCGGGGTACGGTCTATTATTGTGTAAGTGGCTGGGTGGCAGTCCATCAACGCGTGAGGGGCCGGGGTACGGTCGAGCGCGAGGTCCTAATGCGACCAGGGTGATGACCGGTGAGGAATTCATCCATCTACAGTAGAAAAGGTTACTTATTGGTATCTTTGCCTGATCAGCGAGATATCGGGTTTATGCCAAAATTCTTTTCCTTTCCAAAATTCATTGGATGTTTCAAACTCTGTTCATACTTTACATAACAGAGGTTCCAGGAAATGTTTAAGAGATATATATATGTGGATATATATATATATCGGGACTAAATAAAGTATCTCGTAACTTTATTTCATTCAATAATATTTCAAAGATTGAATCTATTCAAATCTTGTCTTGTAGTCTCATCTATGTGATAAACTTTTGAAACTGATTATAACTTGAATGGTGGTAGTTCAAGTAGTATTGGGAAAGATATAAGTATATTGGGGTATTTGGTAACCTCATCTTTTAAACTTATATCTAATTAATAATTGTCTTATGTATGACAAAGATTTTCAAAAAAACGTTGAGACAAGGTTAGATATATGAGATCACCTTGCAACGATATTTTTTTCATACAGTTACACACTAGGACTTTGTGTATATTATGCATGGAAGAGGACTTCCAATATTTTGAAAAGTATATATGTATATATACTGAATATTTTGCGACTTCATCGCATTAAGATATCAAACTTGGTTCATTTCTTTTGACCAAGACTTTCATGAGTATTATGAGTAGGCTCATATATTGTAAATCATTATACATATTATTTTGGTGGGCTTGCTGCTCACCCTTGCTTTATTTCTTCATCACACAACAACAGTTAGGAAAGATGGCCAGACTCCAGCAGACCCAGCGCAAGCGCGTGGGAAGCGTCCCGTGTCTTCCCGTTGATGTTGTAGCTGCTATAGCTGCAGAGGTAGATCTATTGTAGATCAGACCATCTACTTTTGAGAATCAATTATGTATAATTATAACTTGTGGCAGATAATGGCAATTAACTGTAAATTTATCAAGTAATCATTTTGGGTTGTAATAACTTTTAAATTGTGGATTCAAAGACTTGTACTTATTTAAATTTCATCTCTGAGACTATAACGGGTTGTGGTGTGTGTTAGTGTGGGGTCACAGCATAAGGTTATTTATTATTAATTAAGTGAAGTGATATTGTGGAAAGAAAGACCGTGACGACCCGGATCCCCGACCCCGGATCTGGGGGTGTTACAGTGGATCTATCTCATAGTTTTCTATTTAAGGTACCTCGGGGTTTGCCTGCTTGCATAGACACATATGAGTTATTAAACCTAAAAAAGAAAGTCTTTATGGGATTAATGTTTCGTTTTAAACCTGGTCAAAGACAATTTCTCAAGAATAATATATTAATACCAAAAAGTTTTGAGCATCTCAAACACTTGAGAGATTCGCTTGGTATAGAAATAAGTAAAAACAGTTCCTCTATACGAGATTTGTGTACCTTTACCCATAAAGATGGTATCAAGAGTGCAATTGACCCTAATTATTACAAAAATCTAATAGAGGTAGTAACCTTGTTAAATGGGACCTTTTGCCGTATGTTAATACTAACAACTACGGGAGTTGCTTTCACAGTTTGTTATGGATATTATCCATGTACGGATGGTATAGTACCTATAGATTTATTTAATCCTATTGTTTCATATGACCCATTCAACAATGTAGAGACCCTAGCACCCAATATCCGTTCTGCTATAATTAGCGTTAAGAATGATAGTTTATCAGCAGAGGCAATTAAAACTGCCTATTATCTACCCCCATTGGATGATGTAAATATCCCACAGGAAATAAGTGGTAATGTGCTACGTAACGTTGGATTAGGTATCATAATTGCCGTATTAATTACTACTGGTGTATTAACGATTACTCCGGATCCGGTGGATATCCACCAAGTTATGGAAAATATGTAAAATGATAAGATATATGGGCAGTATACAACATGTGTCTAGCTTATTACGCTCACAAGACCAATAGAACTCTAATATCAGTTCTTATTGTATTCAACAGCGCTATAACAAGGCTTCCCCGGATGATGTCCACCACATGTAGCACAAGGAGCAACTGGAATCATATTAGGATTGCCCCCATACACTGAATAACGGCCTTGCCCCTGTTGACGATTCTGCCACTGTCTAGGCTGCTGCTGCTGAAACTGCTGATTCTGCCTCTGACCTCCATACTGATTTCGACCATAAGCTGACTGACCTCCCCCTATTCTGATTCTGTCCACGCCACTGTCCCTGCTGACCTCCATACCACTGTCTACCCTGTGCTGAAATCTGCTGGTCATCTCTTCCCCTCATCGCATGAGCTTTGCTTCGACCAGGGTGCTTTTAAGCTGGCTTCTTTCTTTGATTGCCCGGTACCTCCCCTCCATCCTACCCTTCATCTTCCCGAGCGCGGATTCTTGTTAAATCGGCTTATAGATTGATAGAACTACAGAGGGTCTGATTCAGAAGAATCAGAGGATATGTAGGTAGTTCGGTGTTTATAGCCAAATGCGACTCTTAAGAGCTTAAGAGATAGGGCAATCGGGACTTGTTGTTGGAAAAAATGCACTTTGTACCCCAAACTCGGATATGACGTTCAACTTTTATGCCTTACCTGACAGCGAGCGATACTTGATGCTCTTCTTCGTTCCAATGGTAGCTTTCTTTAGCTGACATCCTACGTTTAGGCTTGAATGTAGCGTAACACCCATGTGTTATCATAATGGCGATATAACGCTCAATTCTAGCCATAGAATCAAGAGCTCGATAAATCAAGGTAATTTGTGAGCCCTTCTAGTAGCTTCTCGTTTCTCACGCTCTGCCATTGCCATAGACCTCAGACTCAACAACATTGATCTCGGTCATGGGTCATCTAGGTCTTTGATTCGTTCTTGCACCCGCTCCCGGGCATCAGAAGTAATAGAAGAAGTGTTGTTGCCACCAGAGCTCTCATTGCCAGAGCTAGAGGTAGGCTCACAAGTGCTAGTTTCATCAGTGCTTTCTCTTTTTCTTTCTTCTCTTTCACTTCTAGAATCATTTCTATCCCGCTCCCGCGCATCAATGGAATTAGTAGAAGAAGTGCTATCATAGTAGCTTCCATTGCTATCATAGTAGCTTCCATTGCTCTCATAATCATCATACGTAGGCAGGAAGTCAGCTAGCGATTCGAGTCTTTCGTCTCCATACATTTCTTTTCTTTCCATGTATTTAGAGTAAGCGACGTTGACACATGCTATACGATATTTGTACAACATCAAAAGTCTAAGGTTAGCGTTATCTCCCTTCTCTGCTTCTCTTTTTAGCTCCATATGGGTTCTCTCTTTCCATACCCATACGTGTTGTGCTTTATCTTTATCCTTGAATTTCTCAAGAAGTATCTGAACGTCTGGATCATAGGGATAAGGAATATCAGCAGAATAATCCCCAGCATACCAGTTGGATAGTGTAATATCTTCTACTCTTGTCTTACCTTCCCTGATGTCCTTCTGGGTCTTAAAGATAGCATAGGCCCGGTTTGCACATCTGATGTCAGATTTCCAATGCTTGATTAATCTAGGGTTTACTACATCGTCTGAATTGAGTTTGCTTAGCATTTCTTCTGCTTTTGCTTTTCGATCCCAGATCTCTTTCACTCTATCTTTGTTCTCCATTCTAATAACATAGTATTCAATCAATTCATTTTCTTGATCTTCTCCGCGGTCGATTAGGTTTATGATATATTGTTCGTTCTCTCTTCTAGAATCATTTCTATCCCGCGCACTTCTATCATAGTAGGTGTCAGAATCAGTTGTACAGGCTTCATGTTGAGAATAATCATCTATGTCTCGCGCTGTAGTGTAATCATTTGCAGTAGGTGCATAGGTAGAAGTAGGCTCACAAGTGCTAGTTTCATCAGTGGCTTCTCTTTCTCTTTGTTCTCTTTCTCTTCTAAGTTCTTTTACAACTTTATCCCATCCACTGCTAGTTGAAGAATGGTTATCAGAAGTGTTAGTAGTCTCATCTACTTTATCATCTATAGGAGGTATGATTTCATTCTTATTGTCACCGTCTTCATCACTCCCAGAGCTATTGCTATTCTCATTGCTTTCATGTGAACTGCCGGAACGATTGCCTGAGCTATCGTCTTCTCTGTCAGCATCACTCTGATATGTTTCAAGCGTGGTATTTTGGCTTTCCTCCGGATCTTTCTCATGTTGGATTATCTTGATAATGTATCTCAAGTCCTGATTTGTGCAGTCTTTTAAGCCTTCCACTTTAAAGGGTGTGGTCTCCAACCAAACATTATTTTCAGTGTATACCACATTCCTTTTGGTACCGATATCCACATTCATCGCAAGATTCGACGTTTTCTTAAAAATCCGAAGTTGATTCCAATCAACACCAAAGGGAGTCGAATACGGTACACTTTTCTCGTTCTTTCTGTTAGCATATTGGTTTTCATACCAATCAATGTCAACAAAATGTTTTGCTGCACCCTTGTGTTTTAGTAAATCTTTACCATCAATTGTAGTATAGCAATAGGTTTTAGGTGCTAAAAAGAGCCCCCACGCTATTTGATCTTCTAGCTTCAATTTACCTAAGACTGAAGAAGATACCATATCATCTGAGAGTGGGTTACCAAGAACTATAGAGTCTGTGTCTGTGTAGTAGCAGTCCTCTCTTGCTATATATGGATACATATGGATCCTTGCACATGCTGTAATAGCCGCTGCTAGTTGGACTGCAGCATTCTTAGGCGGGTCCCAACTATCTGTTGATAAATCTTTATTTAAATTCGCTACGTATGTATCTTCGTTCAGTTTGTCCCCATTTATGAAAGTATCCTTTCTTACTAATTGATTGTAACAATCTTGATCGCAGATCTCGGTAATAGTCATTTTTGGATTGATACCAAATCTGCCGTAAAGAGAATTCATAAGGATTTTGTAAACATAAGACATTCCTTCATTCCCATCTTTCTTAGCCTTTAACCTGCTATTATATAGATCGTTGACAAAGGTCTTGAAAGGGCTTTCCGTCTTCTTAAAGAGATAGCCACGTAGAGGGTAGATGGTGTAGCCCAAATCGCGAGCATATTTCAACTCCTCGCTATAGTAAACACCTACAAAGTATCCTGTTGGAAAGATGAGAGATCCATTAACCTTTTCCCTATAGGGTAGAAATGGGTTTTTGATAGAATCCGGGCATTTCACAAAAGCCTCAATAAATCCATAGAGGGTGTCTAAATCCTTCTTCCTCAGATCTCCATTCCAGGTTGGTTTACCAGCAGGCATTGGGTATTCTTGCATCACATAGGGATAGAGAGAGTTCACATCATAGTAGTACAAGTTCTCACCTCTTGGTTTATAGACATCAACATGACCTCCGTAGTAGCCCTTCCTGATGAATTTGTCTTCATTCACGTTTGGGATGTGGATTGGAAAAGACGAAGCATCATAGTATTGAATACGAAAGATTCTCATAGCTAGGGATGATATGGTCAAGACTGTATTTATGTTCACATTATAGAGATTCAAGATGATCTCTTGAGCTTTTTTCAACACTCCTCCAAGTAGAAGCACATCCTGCTTCAAATACTCAAGCAATTCTTCTTCCCTAAGAGAGAGATCTTCCACAGTTTTGAGTTGCTCATGATCGAAATCATATTTACCCCCAAGATCCGGACACAGGCTCTGTGCCAGGGTAGCCAGTTTTCCAGGAAGTAGATTTAACGAATCTTTGAAGGAGAATAACAGAACACCTTTCTTATCAACCATCTTTTCATCCACCTCTTGTTGCATCTTTTTGTAGACTTTGATCTCGTAAATTCGATGGTTTCGAATCAGAGGTTTCATTATGTAGTATGGATGATGACAGATTAAGTGCTTAAGCAAGATTATTCCATCGAATCGTGATAAGTTATGGAAGTATATAGACAACGCTGTCTTATACTGTTTAGTAGCTACTACATCAATCCGTTTAACCATCTCATATAGGATCTTCTCGCTCCTATCTTTGAAGGATGAATAGATTTCTTTGTAAAGGAAATCCTCGCTATAGAAAGTCACAATATCCGCTTTATCCACTTCCTTTTCAGGTAGAACCACCAGTAAACCTACTGCGTATGGAGTCTGCACTTCCATCCCCGTATCATCCTTCATAAGGATTGTCTCAATATCGGCCACCATAAAGGGTCTAACAACTTTTGGATTTGAAGAAAGGATTTGTGATATATTACTATTATAAGTACGTTTCTTATTCGAAATAGGTTTAGCAACAGGGGGTTTTACATCTCTTTTGTCGTTTAAAACCAACGAAAGAAGACCAACACTGTTATTGCTATCGTTGTTGTTTCCAACATTGTTGCCATTATCACTACCGTCCCAGTCTGAATTGTAGCCATTATCATCATGAGAAAGATCCTCTAAAAGGGTATCAAGTACCTTTATGATTTCATCTTTTGATGAGAGATGTTTTTCAAGATTTTGACCAGTTAGAAAGATACGCAGGGCTATTTTTGTAATGATAGCACCTTTGTATTTCTCAAAAACTTGGATAACAGCCCTATAGATATAACGAAATAGTTCCTTATAAGGAAAGAACGCGCTACCATCTAGTGGAGTCAATGGTATTGCATCACATATAGTATATGTAATATCCTTACCATCCTTATCAATTAGGGTCAAGGTAATAAGGAATTTGGAATATCCTTCTACCGATGAGAAGACATAACGAATTAGAAGATCGAAAATAGCGTTGATTATTAAGACGATTTCCAGAACGGTGAAGCCCGGGTCTATATCATGTGCAGCTTGAATCAAAAAAGGATGTGGAGAAGCATATGTTGTATGACGAATACGCGTATAGAATAGATCAGAATCGAAGTAACGGCTTTTGTATGTAGTACAGTATGAACGGGTTGTATGAACCCTTAAATATGCCCCCTTTTTGACTAACATGCTAATACTGTAAACAATATAGATCGGAAAGCTCTTTTTTGAAAGAATTCCACTTTTGCTCATGAGCCTCATATCTGGTGGCTAATAGGGTGGCTACAGATGCATTTGTTGTATCACTATCGATAGGACCGCATACAGCATTAATATAGGTATTATATGCATTCACTATAATTGTTTTCTTTTTATTCCAAAGATTGTTTTTCTTCCTAAGCTCAGCTGGAATACAATTATTTAAGAGAGATTCGAGTTCCCGAGAAGGAATAACTTTTTTAAATTTTTCTGGATCATGGTAACCTGGTTTGGTTAAATTCATATAGATGAACTCGTTGATCACTAAAAGAGGTGGACCCATCTCCTTATAGGCGTAGGTATAAAACAACGGCAATATAGAGCTACAGTCAGCTGTTGATAGAAAGTTGTCGTGAACTGTGTAGATAGGGGTAGAAGAATCAGAGAGTAAGAAATTGACTACACTCATAGCGAGACGGGCATCCTTTTGATGAATGAAGTTGACGAAGGTTGATGACATCGTTTTTCGACTATCTCGTTCCTCCGAAGGTATTGAGAGAGTTACCTTTTTCCTCGAATGTGTGCTTTTTGAGTAGACCCATATATGAGTCTCAGATGATTTTCGATAATCTTGTATTGTTGTAAATAATGGCACTTTATAGCAAACTGGTTGACCCCTCTCTGATGAGAACCAACCAATATTTTGGATCATATTCATCAAGCAATTCAGTCTAGAATATTTCTCCTTAAAGAAGTCATAAAAGACTTGAGCCACGGCGTTCTGGCGCTTACCCAGATCGAAAGAGAAACTCTCTTGCAGAAAGATACCCGCGCTCATTATTGTTTTCCCATATATCATAGGCATAAAGATTCCTTTCACTATCTTACGCGTCAGCTTACTACCTACAAAAAGAATGAGTGAATCATTTTGATATTTCTTAGTCTCATTTATGTAGACTTGCACTTCCTCGAGAAGGTATTCATAAATATCTTGGATATTGGAATCACCCGGCCGTTGTATAAGATTTGTATTCTTAGCCAGATCTTTATCTAATAAAAAGTAGCTCATTAGCTGATAAGCACTCGCGGAGGCGTCCTGGGTTATAGGATGAGATGTTATAACTTGTACGACTTGAGTCGTTAAATACTCTTTAAATACAACAAGACATGACAGAAACTGTAATGGTTTTTTCGCATCACAAGCTAATCGGGTTAATTCATCATTAGAAGAGACTCGCAAAGCTTCTATCATATTATTATCAAACCATTCCACAGCAGCCTTGTTATTCTCGAAAGATCCGTAAAGGAAGGATGCTGCACAAAAAAAGGAATCTTTGATATTCGAGGTTCTTTGAACGTCTTCTTTTGCAAAGATGACCAGACTTCTGGCTAGGCCCGAACCAAGGAATCCCTTAGATATTATGCAAAACGGATCTTGTTCTATCCTTGATCAGAGATTTCTCTATGAAAAAATGAATCGGAGTTTGAAGAAGGGGAAGGGGCCCTCGATCCGCAACAGGTAGAGGAGGATTTATTTAATCACATAGTTTGGGCTCCTAGAATATGTCACCCTTGGGGCATTCTATTTGATTGTATCGAAAGGCCCAATGAATTGGGATTTCCCTATTGGTCCAGGTCATTTCGGGGCAAGCGGATCCTTTATGATGAAGAGGACGAGCTTCAAGAGAATGATTCGGAGTTCTTGCAGAGTGAAACCATGCAGTACCAGACACGGGATAGATCTTCCAAAGAACAAGGCTTTTTTCGAATAAGCCAATTCATTTGGGACCCTGCAGATCCACTCTTTTTCCTATTCAAAGATCAGCTCTTTGTCTCTGTGTTTTCACATCGAGAATTATTTGCAGATGAAGAGATGTCAAAGGGGCTTCTTACTAGACCCTCCTACATCTATATATAAACGCTGGTTTATCAAGAAGACGCAAGAAAAGCACGTTGAATTGTTGATTAATCGCCAGAGATGGTTTAGAACCACTAGTTCATTATCTAATGGATCTTTCCGTTCTAATACTCTATCTGAGAGTTATCAGTATTTATCAAATCTATTCCTATCTAACGGAACGCTATTGGATCAAATGACAAAGACATTGTTGAGAAAAAGATGGCTTTTCCCGGATGAAATGAAAATTGGATTCATGGAACAGGAGAAAGATTTCCCATTCCTTAGCCGGAAAGTTATGTGGCCATGAAAGAGGGGGATTAAGTGGAACATAATTTACTGGGTGGTAGAGTCGCGGAAACGCTTGTTTCTTCCATATTTTGGACCTTAGCTCCCTGGAACAATAGGCTACTGCTGAAACACGGAAGAATTTAAATATTAGATCAAAACACTATGTATGGATGGTATGAACTGCCTAAACAAGAATTCTTGAACAGCGAACAACCAGTTCATATATTCACGACCAAGAAAAGAAGTACTGGATTCGGATAGGCCCTGAAAGCGAAGGAAGGCTGGAATGCCAACAGGCGTCTATTATTGAATTCACCCGACCCGGCAGTACCCATTTTGGGAACGTCCAATGCCAAAAGTCACTGAATGGGTAAATCGCCAATCCCTAAAACGGACTATGTAATGTACTTTATCTGCTGGGTTACGGGCGGGCATTTTACCAGAGGTTTCTAATCTACCCTTGTGTGATTCCTGTTACTCAGGTGTGATTCCTGTTACTCAGGGGGGGTCGCATCCGGCTAGAAACCGAACTACCTACATATCCTCTTATTTCGAAGAATCAGACCCTTGTAGTTCTATCAAGTAATAAAATAATGTGATTAAAAACCGAAGCTTTTTTGGCCGTAGTGGAACATGGATTAGCGTTATGTCATTCCTACAAGTGATCCCCCATCCAGGATTGGAAGAAGTGCTATATGAGGACTTCGAGATCAAATAGAATATGTTTCTTTCCATTCCTCGTGAGCCACTTATTTCTCCGAAACAAGAGAGAATCTTCTTAAAGAGCAGCCTGCTTTTTCCAATTTTTTTTTCCACTAAGTAGGCGAAGTTACACCATTGGGATACTTCGAATAAACTGGAGTACATATAGGATACCCCGGTGCTAAAACCTTTTCTCAAGATATCTTCCAAACTATTGGGGTCCTTGCTCCGGATGTTGTTCTCCTGGTGTGAAACCAGTTGGTTCCGCAGTTTTAGAATTCTGCTGATCCCAAGTAGTCCATTCTCATCATTGCATATGGCAATATAGAAAGTAAAGAGGAAAAGGCATGACCAGAAGAATTGTGTGAAATAAGTAAATTTATCCAGTTGAGGCATCTTTCTTTCGAACAAAGTATTCCCTCCAGACAGAAAGAGAGTCCTTCCTGTACGAGTAGTGAAGAAGTCTAGAGAACTTTTATTGGTTTTTGACCAACGGAAAGCATGGGAGAAGGATGTACAAACGTTGGGTTTTCCAACGAACCTAAGCACCCTTTTTCTTTATCATTCGGAAGAGCTCTTTTTTAATAAAAAATACGGCGTCTCTTCTCTTATGCAATTTATGACTCCGGCAGTAAGTTAGCCGGAATAAGAGGTTTCGGCGTATCGGGGCTGCTAGGCTACTTTCTTTATTCTCTTATGAGATTGAAAGTTTTTCGGTAATTAATTCATCTGCACACCGGTTATTCCACATCACCAGTCAAGGAAGAAGGGAAGGCTTATTCAATAGCTGCCGGTTACGTCGTTCTTTCAAAAAGTATATTCCGAATTCCTATTCCTACTCCGCCTCCTTCTCTTTGCACTCACTCCCGTCAAGGGAGAGGAAGATGAATATGAATAGTTAACCACTAGCTCCAGTCCCAGTACCCCATCTCTCATTCCCGGCATTCCTCCATCAAACCTTCTTGCAAAGATAAAGAAAGCACCGGATGAAATAGCAATTGTCCTTTCCTCCCCCCTTAGACCTATCCGAAAGAGGAAAGAAAAAAGATCCCCTCACGAGATGGGATGGCATGACCCTCTTTGGACGGTTCCTCCTTTACTTTAAGGATAGTACCTAGCAAGGCATATTAAAGGCACCAGCTCTTTCCCACAAACTGAGACTCTTCTTCTATGTCACTTCCGGTTCTCAAGCAGCAGATTCTGGGCATTCATCTGTAGCTGTTCCTATTTGTAGCTAATGCGCCGGTGTTCCTGCAGCCGGAGAAAGGTAACGGCGTCCCGTTTTAGTAACAGGCTTTACGGACAAGACAGGAGGAGAAAGCTCATCCTTGCCGATTGTAGTTTATGGCCTTCCTGGTAAATAAGAAGCGAAAGTAGCAAATGCAGCCAAGGGAGCTAATGAGCTCGTAGCTTGTGTTCCTGTAGCTAAAGTTGCTCAAGTAGCCTCCTTAACAGAGTAGACCTCGTTTTCAGCTACTGTTGTGGAAAGGAGTTTAGAGAGAGAACCCGTTCTACAGCACATTCCTGTCTTATTCTTCTTGGTTGAGAATACGCGATTGGTCAAACAATGGCTTGTTATTGACTTCTTTGGGCGATGACAACCGCGTACATTACATAAAGTTGAATCCAACCTCCTTAGCAAGGAAGATGCCGATTCTACTAGTGCTTTCTCTCGTTGATGTGTCTGAAAAGGGATATGGAAATATCGATCTTATGTCCCCGTGTTTAAAAGATCTCGTATTTGCTCGGTTACTAGTGAATCCCTTCCTAAACAGAGAGGAAAAGGTAGCAGTTTTCGTCTTGCTACTTTTCAAACAGATCTGAACCGAGATCTCGAAAGTCGCTATTGCAGCTCGGAGCTCTTGCAGTTAAGGAGCTAAAGACCCTGTGGGCTTTCTAAAGAGAGGAGGAAGTTTACTTGCTATTGTAGTTAAGGAGCTAAGAAGCTCAAGTTACTTCGTAACCTGTTGTTTGTAGCTGTTGTAGTTTCTTGTAGCTAAGAAGTTAAGGAGCTATTTCTTGTTCCTGCGGTTTCAAGGAGACAGGAGAAGCTATGTCCCATTGTAGTAGATAGCCCTCTCTTGTAACTAAGGAGTTAAAGAGCTAGAGCAGCTGTTGTTAAAGCGGCTAGGAGCGAAAAAAACTCGACCAAAAGTATTAATCGGTAGATTCTTATGACCTAGGGGTTGCAAGTCAGCTGCTCACTCTCTCTTTCTTCGAATTAAATGTCTTAAGCAGCATGTAGCAAAGATCTATTTTAGATTCAATGTGGGACCTGAAAATGAAAACAGAAGCTAGAGTTGAACGATCTACTTTTCTATCCTGTGGGCCGGAAATAAAGAAGGTCTCTTCTTTATAGAATAGAAAGTAGCCTGGCCTGGTCTGTCTCTCAATCTCAGTCTGTCCAGCCAAGGACTTCCCTCTGTAAGAGTCGAGCTTTCCCCCCCATACACTACTTTTTAAGCATATGGGAGACCCAAAGCCATATCTACTGCCTACTCAATATCTCATCTCCCCTCTTTGGCTTATGATATAGAGCTGGTTTCTTTGATACTGCTCCTTTACCTTTCAATGAAAGCTCTAGGCAAGTGAGTATACCTATAAATGGGATACGAACGATCTATCTCAACTAGTTATGGTAGTTAGTGAATGCGGGAGACAAGCGTTAGCCCAAAAGCGTTAGCTTGTATCCGCGAATGAACGATAGAAGAAAGAGTGTATAGAATGCAATGTTGTTAGGTAGTTTCGGAAGCTCTTCCTGCAGAAGGAAGGTAGGAGGCATACCCGGGCCTTACCGAGGAAAGTGCTTGCTTTGTTAGATAGATGTGCGTTGCGTCTGAGGGTATTCGATATAAGAATCGTTTCATCCATGGCGACCATAGGAATTGAATTGATTCTCTCTAACTAGAAATATCATAAGAAAAGAAAGCAATAATGTTTGTTAGAAATTCTGAAACAGGAAATGGGAAACTGCAGGTTCAAGCCCTGCTCCTGTTCTCGTAGTAAAGCAATCTTGCTTGATTCTACAGCTTCCTAGCTTGATTCTATAGCTTTCTTGCATCTGGATGTGATTCTGAGAGCGAACGGGTTGAAGCCACGCAGCTAGCCCCGGCGAAGGCGGAGTGAGATTCTAACTTTGTTGGAAGAAACTCAGTTAGTAAGCGGAGAAGGACAGAATCCCCCGGCGACACTGGGCGTATATTATCGCTAGTAGTTCTCAGAATGCTTTCCAGCTGGCAAGAACGCTCTAGAAGAAAAGCACAGCCTGGGAGGGAGGCTCGACTAACAGGAGATGAAATGTTTAAAGATTGTAGCCGGATATGCCACTCTTGTTAACAAACTGTTGACTTGCTTAGTCGCATAGGCTATGGAGAGGTAGTTGACTTGTGAGAGTCTGGTTGCAAGGAGGTATCTTGACCTTTAGAATAGAATAATCATGCCTATCCCTCTTTTCTTTGGCTGGCTTGGCTTTGCCCTTCTGCTCCGGCTTGGTGCTTGGGTGAATGCCTGGGCAGACTGACTTCAAGGAATGAAACTAGTTACGTTCCTCAGCCTAAAGGGAAGATCAGCTCATAGATATTGCTTTTCCTTGATCAATCTATCATAAAACTTTTTCCATCGTGTGGTTGTCTGAGCCAAGGGTATCCGGTGGAAAGAAAGAGTGAGAGTTGCTTAAGAAGGACGGGGTGAATCCCTGAACTTAATGGAATATCCCTGTTCGAGTTCGTATTCAAGCTAAGTAGATTAGCTTTTTTTTTGAGAAAAGAGCGAGGTATGAGTAAATTGCTTTTAGCTATGAGTAAGATGTAATAGAGTAATAGGTAAGAGCAGCTGATATCTCTATGTTTCAGAGGTTAGAACTTCGTTGATATAGAAAGTGTTCCGTGAGTGAGTCTCTTATCTTTTTTCTTTGACAACTCCTACACTCGTGATACAATGCCAATTGAAGTAATGAGAGGCAGAAGTCAAGCAATTCCAGGGGTTTTGTTTACCAAAGCAACTCTATAGGCCTAGCTTACTAATATCACAGAATTCCCAAGAGCTGGTCAAGAGACAACTTTGAGTTTCCCCGGGGGTTCTGAGAAGAGCTGGTCGCCTTCCTTAAACTAAACTACGAACTAAGCCTGAAAGGAGTAGTGAAATGTATGGATAGTCCCATCCCAGTTTACGAAGTCTCGCCTCTCCTTGATTAAAGAGTGGTGGGGCCAGAAGCCGGAAGCCAAACGTACGACAAGAGGTTTAATCACTGGCCGATCCTTTATCCTTTGGAACAACTCTTTTAATTTAAAGGAAGAAGTCGTACCAGACAAGTTCAATCTGTAATGGCTGTGAGGCACCGAGTCTGAATAGGCATCAACAAGCACATAGATGTCCGAGGAAGCAAAGGCTAGGGCAGTTGGCGTAGAGGTAGAATTGAACTTCCTATGACTGATTTCTAAGCGGAGAATCAAGCGACAAGGCTAGATTTGCAGGAATCAATTCATTTAGAAAGTCCCATCCAGCCAGGTGGAAGCCTGTACCAGCAGCCAGATTAGGAGAAGATCTTAAAGACCTATTTTATTAACATAAAGCATTGACCTCTCTGTCTCTTTATCATAGATCAGCTCTGTCACCGCTTCTCCTGCAACAAAAACTTGGGTGAAGAATTCAGTGGAGAAAAAGTAAATTGCTTATTTGCTTAACACATCGCTGGATTAGATGATTTGCCTGGTTCGTCTGCCTTTCTGCTTTAAAGTTTTCCTTTCACCCTATTCTTGCAGCTGATCTGCGACACAAGCAAGTAAGCAGCAATCTCACCCCGAGTTCACTCCTTCTAGCAGCGGATGTGCGACACAGGTCTTCATATATTAGATCAGAACTTACCTTCCTCTCAATCCGAATCGGCTAGCTCGTGCAATCAATATATCATCACTCCCATGCATACAATAGCTACGAGCTGCTCTAAGCGCTCTTACGCGATGTCTCACGAGCGCACTACCGAGTCCCACGAGTACACTAAGGAGAGAGGAACTACGAGCAAAGTCTTCGCCTTTATTTTGCGTATATAGAGATAGCCAATCTTGACTAAAGTAGTCGGTCCAAGTGTGACTTATCTCAGGTGTCCCTAAAACTCCCATGTCTTTCTTGGTTGGACCAACCCAACCTGAAAATGGGTGTTTTGTGTCTGTTCTATGATTTTAAGACGGCCTACAAACGAGGGAGTCGTTGGGTTGTTGAAGGCAGTATTATGGTCTAAATTGAACTACCAACGATGTCGAAATAATGATCTTTTCGTTGGTCGGTCGCCCATTTTAGGTCAAAACGTATTGCCTATTTCTCTTCTTTCTAACAAAACCGGGCTACCAACATGCCGTCCCAAGCCAAGCCTTGTGGGCTTAAAACACAGCCCTGATTTTGGGGGCTTTAAAGAAGCAAAACATTTAGAAAACAAAATATGAGAATATTGAAAATCGTACCTGTGTCCAAGTATCTGTCCACTAATTTTAAATCTCTGTTTTTGTATTCTCTAGGAATCCGGGTCTGGATCAATATTCATTTTTCAGTAGCAGGTGTCTATGGGAAAACAATTATAAAATTACCAGGGCGCCTCTATATTAATAGATGCGCTCTGATCAGAGCTGCACTGCTCTTCTTTGTTGCTTTTCTTTTCTACTTCATGTTGTACCTAGTCTTTATGACAGGAGGAGGGGGTGAACTGTGGAAAGCAGTTAGCCAGTTTTTGGGGGATGCGGGGGGAAGTAATAGTACCCCCCCCAATCCGGGCCACGATCCTGCGGGATCCTCAGACCTGCTCGTGGCTGCGGGCGCGGGGAACCAACCCCAAGAGGGGGAAATGCTAGTAATTCCTTCTCCCGAAATCTCTCAGGGAGAATTGCTTGGGGAAGCGGATGCAGCACCTGCTGGCCCAGAAGCGGATGCAGTATCCGAGGAGGATGAGGATATAGAGACATGGCTCGACAGGATCAAGTCCGAAGAGGGGAAGAAAGAGGGGAAGAAAAAGTTTCAAAGCCCCTTTCTTTCGGACTTGAATAAGATTATCAACCTGCCGTCGAAGGGCAGGCGTTTTCGGCCGGGCCAGCCGGAACTTGACTCAGCAGATCTTTTTCTTCTAAATTTTTGGAAGAAGAAGATCTTAAAGCTCCTTTGTAGCAAGGAGTTACGCTCCCCCATCAAGGTAAGCAAGGGGCAATGGGAGGCCGCATTGGAAAAGCTCCTAGAGGGAAAGGGCCCTTATGATTGGTTAGCTGCCGGGAAGGCCCTAGGGAGAGAAAGGGAAGGGTGCCCTTTCTTTCGTCGATTAGTGGATGAGGTGGAAAGAATGAAATTATGCCAAAAAAGAAAAAAAGGGTAAACGAAAACCACCTCGACCGGATCAGAGTAAACAACAATGTCGAATCAGGCCGCCCCTTGCCTTGAAAGAATTCACACGCGGCCACCAGCTTTCCAAAAAGAAGGGGAGATCTGCTGCTTACTGCTCACGGAAACACTAGATTTCTTCATTTTCTTCAGTACTCTTTGGGGCAGATAGCTCACAGCGCTCCTTCTATAGATATTTGAAAAGCTAACTCATGAAAGGACTATTAAGTCGTTTTCTTTTTAGCTTTATTAGTCTTTCCATATCTCTTTTGGTCGCACCTTGTCTAGTAGATGCAGGACTTGTAAACCCACGTTTTTTACTAGCCTTAGCTTTTGGTATTTTATGCTGCATCCTTCTATTTCAAACATATTTGCATTGTAAACGAAAGAAAACGAAAAACCTTCCACTTGTAGTTCTGTCCTATGCATTTATATTCACTCTCATCACTTTATTAACCTGTTTACTTCGCATCTATTTTTTTTCAGTCATATTTCTGGGTTTCGCCTTTTCACTGGTATTGTGTGCGGAGGCTGGGCAGCAGCCAGAAGCAGCAGAAACATCGGAGGGATCCATGAATTCTTTTGACAGTGGGTCTTGGATTACCAAATGGTACGGTCGAGGTATGGAGTCTTCCAATGCGGGATCGGATCCGGGAGAGGGCCCTTCTTTCATACAACGCCGGGTGCCAGGTGAAAGTACTGGGCCACAGTACGTCCATGTATCATCAGATACGGACAGAAGGGGACCCCCTGCTGAGCAAGAAGCCCCTCAGCTGCCTCCGAGTGAACCGCCAGCACAGCCAGCCGCTGGTCCATCGAATGCCAACAGCACCTTCCCGTATGATGAAAATCATACTATAGGCGGGGATTCCGTTGCTTCTATTCGAAACCGTATTTTAGCGAATGCGGGAGATATCTCATATGAGGAAGCTCACTATAGGGCGGAGGACCTCTTTGAAATAAAGACAAAGCTTATTCAAAGGATGGCGCAATGGGATATTGATGGGGATTGGATGAATCGCGGGGCGCGAGCCCTGGATTATCCAAAAACCAAAAGTGGGGAATACTCACTAGATCAACTTTATGCATTCCATAGCGATCTTGAAAAGTATGGCCCTATGTCTGATACCTTTTCTCTTTTAAAAGAAAAGGTTTTCAGAAAACGCCCATGACCTGATCCATGGCAGGCATAGAGGTAGAGGTAGGCGGTGAATCGAGTTTATCAGAGTGTGGAGACTGCAATGGAAAAAAAAGAAAAACAACATAGGTTTGCGGCTCCTTCAGTCTTTTTAAATTAAGTTAGGAGCTCATGTCGGCGCGGCCTTGGGAGTTGTTCAACCTAAAAGATAGCGGGAAAAAAGAAGGAGGCTAGTTCTTTCCTGGAATGCTGCCGGAAGCCTAAAACAAGCGTGCCCTCTTCTGACGAAAAAGAGCCTTTTAAGCGGATCAAAGACCTGGAGGATCCGTAGGCCCGAAGAGCGCTAGTTAAGGCATGATTAGTTTTCTGCTAAATCGACTTAAAAGAAGCTTTTGATTAATAGGAAGAGGAGGAAAATAAATAGCTTATGATGACCATCTATTTGAGTCGATCATTTCCAAGATCTAATTCAAGTTTTTTCTTATGTAGTGGAAACGCCTTAAAGTCTGAAGTTTTACGCTTAAGGGAAGACATTTTCTTGATGGATGCAGGACTTGGGACCCCCATAATTTGTATGCAAGATGCGCCTACAGGAGTGCCAATCAACCGAACCACCAGGTTTGAGAATAAGGTGGGATCCCTGGATCTAGTGGCCGGTGAATCACCGATCAAAAAGCATATTTTGGAGAGATTCTTCATCGATCTAGTGGCCGGTGAATCACTGATCAAAGAGCGAGCAGCCGCCAGGTTTAAGAAATTGGTGGGATCCACAGATGTAGTGGCTGGTGAACCGCTTCTTCTTCCACGAAGATTCAGAAAAAACCGAGCTTGGATGAAACTGAACAAGATTTGGCGAACGAATACAAAGGTAAAAGGCCTTATTTGTCGTAAAATCAAAAGAGGTTATTCAGTAGCCATCGCAGGCTTTCTTACTTTTCTGCCTTTCAGGCACTCTCGCAAAAGGAAATATTTTCCTCGATTCACCATTGAAAG